>NC_092518.1:132324317-132632009 GCF_047511675.1 Marmota flaviventris
AAAGAGATTCATCCAGTTATGTTATATACATTTGAAAATATGCCACAACAAGCCTCAAAATGCTATATAATTAATATCCACCAATAAAAAAATCCATACCTTTTGTACTTCCTTCCTGAATGCCTATCTCTCTATCCAACCTCCAAAGGATACCATCTCACCTTTGATGTACTACATGTCCTTCAAATTCATATCCAAACTTTATTTATCTTTACCCTATATGTATCTGTTCATCTTTTTACTTCCTTCTACTTTATAGGCACCATCATTTCTGAATCACTCATGAGTCTTTTCTTTTCTTACCCTTCCATATCTAAGTGATTCTTTTTATTTCAACATCATAAACCCATTTCTTTATTTCCATATTCATTGGCACTATCTTTATCCAAGTCACCATTTTTCACCTGAATTGCTGCAATATCCTCCTATATGTTTCTCTGTAGCAGGTCCAGCAGCTCATGGTCCATGCCACATAGTGCTATCAGGGTCATATGTTGCAAATTGATGACATTCTCCATTGCACACACAATCAAATTTAATTCCCTCAAGCTATCGTATAATGTTCTGCATTATCTGGGCTCCCACTACATCTCAAGCCTCGTCTCTGCATTCCATACCTAACTGCAGTTATCTTGAATGATATGACACTTCCTGAACCTTTATGCCCTCTTCTGCCTTGGTGCCTTTACAGTTGCTTCTACTCCTGCTCATCTCCCTGTTGTTTCCCCTAGATAAGCACATTCTACACACTCTTCTATGCTCAGTTCAAATATTACCTGTAAGAAACATCCCCTGATACTATTCACCTAGGTATGGTCTGTTCCTGCATATTCCCAGCAGTCATCTCACCAAAATAGCTTGCCTATTTGACTTCCATTCTTGCCTTTGGACTTGATAAAAGCAGGTCCCTAGAACAGTAGTAATTCAAAAATAAATATTTTAATTAATTTATAAATCTCTCAAAGTTGACCAGTTGACCATTTAAAAGACAGCAGTAAAGCCACAATAAGGGTAGGATGTGTTAGATAATACTTTGTAGAGCACTTCCTCTTGTCTTAGAGTCTAGAAAAATGGAAATGAATAGCACAAAGGCTTGGACCTCAAGGAGCTCATAGTCCAGTAGAAAATAAAATGAAAAATAAGGCTCTGGCAGGATTAAGTCCTGAGTCAGTAAGAGAAGCTCAAAGTACTTAACCAGTACTAATAATTCTTAAATGGAGCAAAGGATAATAAAATACTTCTGAGTTTTTTTCTTTCAACCTTTAATCTACTTTTCTAAAAATATTTCCTGACTACACATTATTGAGAAAGAAAAATGTCTCCTAAAAGCAGTCAATACCAGGAAGCCAAAAGCAATTTGGAATAGAATGTATTAACTATTCTGAGATTCATCACCAAAGAGTCAAGAGTTGAAGTAGGGGAGGTTGGAGGAAGGGAAAAGAGAGACAGATGGAAGAGAAGATGAAGAGGTACTTAGCCAGAAATCAACAGAATCTGTTGTTTGGTATAAACTGGTCCGCAAAACACAAAGCCCAGGCCCTTGATCTGATTTTTGTGCTTTTGTAAATGATTCATGTTTATTTTCTAGGAAGAATATAGTTTAAGGTAAGTGATTTCTTCTCTTGTGTATAAATGCCTTGCTCCAAGGTTAAATAGTACTTAATCTGGGGCTTTCCCAAAGTTCTAGTAATGGCCTCTAAAACCAAGTCTTCATATGATACTATTTTAGGTTCTGCAGTGAACTTTATTTCTCTCAAAAATTTATTTCTCTCTCATTTCCTCTTAAAATTCTGTTGTCTTAAAATTACATTGGGGAAAGACAGTGGAATGAATCTGATGTAACTTTTCTATGTACATGTATGAATACACCAGAGTGAATCTCCACATCATGTACATCCGCAAGACTAAGATCCTAATTAGAATAATATATACTCCATGTATGTATGATATGTCAAAATAGACTCTCCTGTCATGTATAACTAAAAAAAATAAATAAAAGAATTCCATTGGTGGATTTTTTTGTTGTTGTTGTTTCTTGACACTATAACTTAACTTCTTAACCTGGATAATCCATTTTTGGTAAACTAACATTCTTTAATTCTTCTTGTAAAAGATTCATTCACTGAAATCTAAGACCAATCTTGATAGTGGTGTGATAGCTGAGTTTGTGCCTAATTTAAACGTTAAAAATACTGAAATTGCTTTTGTTTTCTATATAATGATTAAAGTCTAACATATATATGTAAAATATGAGAAAGATGCAAGAACCCTTGAGAATCTCACAATATCTAGGCAAAAAAGAATATTGGTATCTCTTTTCATACTCAAGAATGGGGACTATCACCAGGCTTCTCATCTTGTAACTATAATTCACAATTGCTTGCTTCAGGAGGCACGACACAAGCTAGCAGAGCCCAACCATCTCTCATTATGGATCAGCATCCAACTGGTTTGCTGACATATGTTGCTTATGGACTTTAACTTTCTTGTTTTGAGATTCTACTTGCCAATCATCTTGGATCTATAGCACCTGTTTCCTCATTCTTACTTTTCTTAACATCCATAGACTTGATTCTTGGTTAGGCTATAACTGGGATTCTGCTATACTTGTATGCATAGGAAGGCTCCCAGTACCAGGATCTTCCAGGTACTCCTGTCATACTGCGAGGCATTCTCTGCATGACACTCTCTCTAGACCCCTAAAGGGAATAAAATGGCCTTGATTGGTATATTGTGCCTTATAGCAAGTGCCCTTGCAAGTTAAGGTACATACTTCCCAGGGCAATATTTTACCTGCATATATTCCTTCCAGGCTATTATCTGACTGATTTGCATGGTTGTGACTGTCACCTCCATTTCTATGGATTCTTAAGGTCTTTCTATCCCAATGGAATCAGAGTTGTACTTCTAAGACTAATGACTTTCATCTAAATTATTAGCTCTTTGCCCTTTTACTATTTCCTGCATCTCCTAAGAGGGAGATATACTCTGTATGGCTGAGATGACCTACAGACACTTCATCAGCGGAAGCAAACTGTGTCACAGTATATTGATTAAGGTCATGGGTTCTTGGAACCATACCTCTTGAGTTTGAATCTCAGTTCTATCGCTTATTAAATGATATGAATTAGGGTGAGTCATTTAATCTCTTATGTCTCCAGTTTCTCATTAATAAAATAATAATTGTGCAAGCCATTTTTGTTAGTAACTGAAGAATAATCAGAACAATCATATAAGGCTCTTAGCACACTCCCTGGAAAATAATTAGTTTTCAATAATTATTAGATATCATCAATAGTATTAGCCTAGCATTTACTCTCATCTTTCATACCCAAAGTGTAATGAGCTGACCAAATTCTTCTATGCCAGGTTAGAAGCCAAGTAGGCTATGAATAATTACATACCCTAGAAGGAGATGATCTTTATTGACACTATTTAAATTGTGGGTCAAATGTAGCCCTGGTGGGACTTTCCCTGGAAGGGTCTTGCTCTGTGTACCATAAAGGCTGATAACTCTGGAACCAAGTAAATAGAAACAAAACTTCTCAGAGGTTGAGAAATGGTCTTTCAAGAAACTAGGCTGTTATGCAATTTTTTTTCTGTGAGTGGTCTGGATCCCCAAGTCCTTAATGTGACATAGAATAGATGATTAAGATGAAAACTTCCATGGAAACACTTATATTCTTTGTAGATTTGAATACTTGAGAAGAAATGATCTATATTGGCTTTGAGTGTCCCTGGGCTCCAGGAAATTCTGCAAGTAACAGGTTTATAAATGAGACATTATGTGATGCAAGTACCTCTCTGTGTTCATGGCAGAGATTGTTTTGGAGTCTTCAACTCTGGACTTAACACACTCCCAAGATTTTCAGTGTTCTTTCTAAAGATTTTTTAAATACTGCACTTACTGTAGTTCTCAAGACTCCTGGACATTACCATTTTTTTTAAATCTTTTTAGTTGTAGATGGACACAATACCTTCATTTTATTTATTTATTTATATGTGGTGCTGAGGATCTAATCCAGTGCCTCACACATGCTAGGCAAGTGCTCTTCCACTGAGCCACAACCCCAGCCCAACATTGCCATTCTTTAGAGCAGAATCCCACTCTATATGCATTACTCCTGCTTCCAAATAACACCTTTATACTAAAGATTGAATGTAGTACCTGCTGCTGTATCTGGAGCCTCAGGCTCTTGTGTATGTTATTCAGCCACTCAATGGCCACAGGGACTAATGTTTGTAAAATAAGACAAAAGACAGAATTTAAGAAACAAATTCACTTCTTCCACCAAACAGCAGATCATTTTGGCAGCCATGGAGGTGTACCATGAGGGTCTGTCTTCAAGAAAGAATTCAGCTGCAAAGAGTGCAATGATCTGACAGCCTCCAGCTATTATCACTTTCAGACTCCATCTCACTTTTTAAAATGGGATCATTGTTCCTAACCAGTCCAGAACCCATGACTAGCAAGGGACTGGCCACTTCTGCCCAGCACAGAATCCCTTGCTCTAGAACTCTCTGTTAGACTGGTTACAACTTTGTCAGATATTCATTGAAGTATGAGGCTCTCCCAGGCCAATTCTGCTTTACCTCCTATTTTTTCACAGATGCTGCACAATAAACTTCCTGTCCTCCTACATCTCTGATCCAGTGTCTTATTTCTGGAGGACTCAAATGACTCAATCATGTATTTATGATATAAGCAATTTCACAGAGAACTAATAATGTATTCATTCAACATGCCCCTTCCCCCACCTCCACTCTTAGGCAAATATATCACTAGTCAGGGTGTTTGTACAAAGCAAAGTAATGAAGAATTGAAAAAATTATCTTTTCATACTAGTTACTATACTCAGCCAATTTATGGTAAGCAATTGGTAAGTAAGTGCTTTCTCTCATCCCAGTACTATTCAGACATTTCTGAGAGGCCAGATGGTGCACAAAGTGAAACCTCCAGGGAGTCTATAATCAAGTCTGGGTGCAAAAAGGCAATAAATGGAAGACAACATTCTTACTGCAACATGGACCATTTGTATATAGCACCATGCTGTTTGAGCTATGTAATTCCCAGCCATTCCTAGGAAACCTCAAGGGATTTTAGGATCCAGCTCATTGTTGTTAGGATTTCATCTCAATCTAGGTGATCATGACTAGTAGCTGCAAGCCTCTACTGCACGATCTCTAGAATGACCAATTAGACGTGAAAACAGAAAAAGGAAAGTGCAAAACTGCAACTGACTCCCAAAAGTGGGATCTTCAGGTGTTATTATCTTGTCTGATGAGTTGCAAAGGACCTTCAAAATGGTGTCCTTAATTACAAATGGAACTTCCCACACATGCAAATACTTCAGAAAATTCTGTGTCTTGTTTACTTTTTAGTATTGTTCATCACTGACAGTCTTATTCAAAAAAAATCTCCGAGTTCAGTAAAAAAGGAGGTCCTAACTTTAAATGGACCAAGTCATGTGTAGCCAGCATAAAGTGGTCGTGACAAGATAAAAATATTAGAACATTAACCTATGCATTTACCTGAGACTCTCTTCGCCTCCCCCACCAAGATGCTAGACAGGAGTCATCCGTGGCTTTAGGGGAAGTTTTCAGAATGTAACCAGAGAAAAAAGGTGACAAAATCTTGGTTCTTCAGTTTTACAAAAGCCAGAAATTCAGGTGTAAGACAGAGAAGATTTGGAAGCATTTGTAACCTAGTTTTCTTCCCCTGCCCCAGATTCCACAGACTTGGGAGGAAACAGGGGAGAGACTGCAGAAAAAAGAATGGAGTCAGAGGGAGGGACCATTAGGCTTCACTTGAGGAAACTCTATCAGTGGCCAGTGCAAAGGATCCCACTTGTCCAGTATCCCCCAGGAATAGGCTAGCAGCAAGGCTCCTCTGAATGTCCTGTTTTAAATCTCAAGTGAACATTGTTATGGTAATTTTCACCAGTTGATCTATTGGAATTGTTATGTCAGATTTAGGAACCATCAAATAGTTATGCTTCTTCCTTTCTGGAAATGAACTCTGGTGTAACAACATCTGAGACAAAAGGCTGTTACCATTAAAGCTGGGTTTTGAGGAAATCCAAATATTTGCCATTTGCAGATAACTTCCAAATCCCTATTTCTTGCCTCCACTTTTTAATTTATCATGATACTGTTTATTAATCAGGGTCCCAGAAGAAAATATATAGCTCTCTTTCTGGGCCTGGTGGTGCATACCTCTAATCCCAGTGACTTGGGAGACTAGGCAGGAGGATGGCAAGTTGGAAGTCAGACTCAACAATTTAGCAAGGCCCTAAGCAACATAGCAAGACCCTGTCTCTAAATAAAATATAAAAAATGGTCTGGGGAAGTGGTTCAGTGGTTAAGCACCCCTGGGTTCAATCCCTGCTACAATATATATATATATATATATATATATATATATATATATATATATATATATATATATATATCAAACTGGATAATTTGAGGAGGGTTTAATAAGGTATGATTGGGGTTTAAGAAAACCAACAAGGTTCCCTGGGAACATTAACTGTTGGTGTCCTTACTATCCTTGTCTGAGGAGCAAGAGGAGACAATAGTTACCAGAATACAGAAGAAGACTGGGCTCCCAGGCAGGACATGTGCTCTTCAACAGATCCTTGTCAAGCTATGAGGCAGTGAACAGGGAACTACTCTGTCTTTACCCTCATCCAGCCCCATTCTTAGGATCCCATTGGGAACCTCCCTTTGGCCAAATCTAACCAGAAGCCAGAGAGCAAGGGTGCTCATTGAAACAAACAGGCAGGTCAAATCGGGTGGGGGCACAATATAAAACATTCAGCATAGACAACTTGATAAGAGTTGTAAATACATGTAAGAACTTCTTGGAAAACCTTATTCCCTTTGGAAATTTAATACAAATCCAGAAACCCTCACAACAAAGAAACATAAGTAAGTATAAATATTTGATTTTGCATGACATTTCAAGAGGTTTTGCAACTCCTGTGGCCTTATAGTGTGCCTGGTGCTTTCATGGATACAAATTAAACCCCCCAGCTCTGGTGAGCTATTTGGAAGAATGCATGTTATCTTGTTACAGTACTTACATTCCTCAAATGTTTTCCCTATCATATTTCCAGTAAATTAGATATCCCAGAGCAAAGCTGAAACCTTTAGCCAACTATAAGTAACACAACTGGCCCCTTCTTTACTCAGGTCTGTTCAATCTGAGCTCTAGTATATAGTCTGAGTAGCAGAGCTCTCAAGTAGAAGCATAAAATGTGGGACTGGCCATGTGATACTGGGTTGCCTAGCAACATTGGCTGGGAGACTCTCTTTCCTGAGCCTCTCAGCAGAGAAGCAGAGAGAATTGGTTTTAAAAATGTGTGTGGGGGGGGGGGGGGTAGAAGAGAGAGAAGAGTAAGGAGAGAGAAAGGAGAGGAAAAATGGACAGAGTATGAAATGCAAAGACAGACAAAAGCAAGCAAAGGAGACAGTTCAGTAAAACAGGAAAAGAAGTGATGGAGGAGAATGAAAACAAATTTAGGGGAAGGGGAAGTAGAGAGAGATTCAGAGGATGGGCTGTGAGATGAATTGAGCTGAAGGAAGGAAGAGGTACAAAGGCTGCATGGAATCAGGAGGGTGATGGGGTCGGGCTGGGCACCTCACTGACAGCTGTTGTGTTGCCTCCCCTTCACAAGGAAAGTTGCCCAGTTTCTTTTCTTGACTGTAATTGTGTCTCATAAGTCAAATCCTCAGTTGCAGCAGCACCATCAGGAATTCCTTATTAAGCACAACTGGGTTCACAGCATTGCTCAGCCCAGTAAAGATCCTCTTGTATAATAACCACAATGATGACTCAGCCCTGGAGCACAGCTCTTTACAGTTGACCAAGTGCTTTCACAGTAGCCATCTCATGGGACCCTTACTGCAGCTCTGTGAGAAGCAGGCAGTGCAGGATAATGCCATAACTTAAACTCCACACATGAAGAAACTGAGGCTCTGAAGGGAGGAGTGGTTGCACTGGACTCCATTTTAAAAGGTTCTGTCCAACATATGTGTCTAGCGCCCTGAATCCAACTTCCTGGGCTCAGACTGAGGGTCTGATCTGCTTGGACTTGCCAATCACAAGCTAAGTGTGGTGCAGGAAGGCAAGGCACTTACTCTCCCCCACCAACTGAGGTGAGAACTGAAGAGCAATTACAAAGTCTCGAGCCAGCAGGAGGCCTCTTCTTTCATCTTCTTTTCCCCTAAAGTGCAAATGTGTACATCTGTGCCTCCCAGAGCAGAGCTTAATTGGGCCGAGTATGCAGCCAGCTTCTAACAACCCCTTGAGATATCACCGGGCACCCATCCTCAGGAAAACCTTGCCTCTCTACTTGCTGAGCAAACACCAAGTCTTGCAAAAGACTTATTTGAAAGGGTAGAGGATATTTGAGAGATGGAAGCAATTGGTCAGAGGGCTACAGGGGCTTCATGTTAAGGCAGAGAAGATAGACCTATCAATTGCATACCTTGAGGCAGTTGAGGGATCCCTGTTATTTCCTGTGTTTCCCCAAAGCTTGAAGGGTGAGATGGAGCAGAAATTATCTGAAGTCTTCTTTTTGGCACCAAGCTTCTCTCATGCTGGAGTGTCTCCCTTGTCTGGTCCATCCTGTACTCGCTGACAGATTAACTTTCTAAAAATGCCATTCACCTGCTCAGTAACCTTCAATGATTTCTCCATTCATTATGGTATTCGTCTCATCACCCTAACATTCAAGAGTCACTTAATATTGCCCAAACCCCCCTGTTTAGTTTAACATTTGCATATTGCCTAGGTGAAAACCAAACATCTGCTCATTCCCAAACACACCCCAAACTTTCCAGCCATGTCCTGTCATACCTATACCATCTCTCTCCCTGATGTCCCTTCTCACTTCCAAGCAGACAGTATTCTCCACCCATGGCTCCACACAGCACTGGGCTTTGTAGTGTCAACTTGGCTAAAAACTACATTTCCACAAATTCTCTTTCCTGTAGGTTAGTGTGGGTTATGCAAGGATTGTTTTAGACAATTTGGAAGGTGGAAGCGGAGTAATCACAACTTTGTAATTCATACTCTTTGTCACTTATCTGCTAACTTGCCATTCTCCACTGCCTGCCTTGTGAACATATGAGTTTTATAATTCATTTCTCTGGGTATCTCACCAGTATAGAGAGAATTTTACCAAATATCCAAGTTATAAGAGTACTTTTGGCTCTAACATTTGGAATAGCAATATCCATGGCTTTCTATGGGAATAATTACTTCTGGAACAGCAAAATTATTGACCTGAGAGTGAGAGATCTGGACTCAAACCTCAATTGTGCTTCTGATTCTCAACTAATTATTTACCAGCCCCCAGCAGACATTTGTCAATGTCTGGAGGCATCTTTAGTGATGATGGCTATCTGGGAGTGCTTTTGGCACCCAGTGGGATACATACCAGGGATGTTGTTAAACATCCTACAATGCTCAGGGAAGAATTCACAATGAAGAATTATCTGGCCATTAATGTTAATAATGCTGAAGTTGAACAACTCTGATCTAGAGTATTAGCTTGGGCATGAAATTTCTGTGGCATAGGGTCTTCCCAAGTTCCACTTCAGTAATGCAATTGTCTTCCAAATTGGTTGCATCAAATATACTCCCAGTGGCACACAATAAATTTATTCCACATTCTCACCAATTCAGTATCACTACCTTCACTACTTCTTCCCTGAAATTTGCTTCTACATTACAACTAACTTTTCTCTTATTTCATATCTTTCTCCACAGATTTATTCTTCATATTATTGTGAAATGAAGCTTCCTAAAATCTAACTCTGACCATACCAAATTCCTCTGAGGAAAATTTTGTGGACTCTTTCATACAAAACAAACCTGGCATGTCAGACCTACACAAAATGCCCCCACTATGTATATCTAGTAGTACCAACTTATTTTGGGTTGTCAAACAACATGTGCCCTTACCCTTCCCTTTATGCATCATTATTATTGAAGTCTCGCCATTTCTTAAGGTCATTTATTAATCCATTGACTCAGTTAATACTTATTTACTTATTTACTTTATTTAATACTTATTGACTTAGTAAAGTAAATAAGTATAAATACTTATTTACTTTACTAAGCACCAAGCATCATTCTAAATACTAGAGATGTAATGATAACAGAACAGCCAAGGTATTTCTTTGCCTCCTCCTCTGTTGGTTTTCCCTTCCCCTTCCTCATGACCAATTGTAGGAGGCCTCCAGAACCTACAGCCTAATATTTTCCAGATTCCAACCAATCCTCAGCACCCATCCACTAGTAATTTTCTTCCAATCAAGACTTTTGATATAGGCATCCAAAGGAGCTAAAGGAGAAAAGGGGTTTCAGAGGAGCAAAAAAAGGAAGGATGGGCTCTTTCCACCTGTATTGCCAGAGTTGCCTTGGCTGGCTAGTGCACAGTCAGGCTCTCTCTTTGGGCATTCCCTAGTTGCTCTGGTCCCCTGCTGTTGCGTCTCTGCCCTATATATTCTTGGCAGTCTTCAGGCAGAGCATGAGAAGGTTATAGTCTGAGAACAGAAGTCATATGTCCACATGGCAGGGACTCAGTTCTGAGCCCAATGGAGCTATGTGGAGGTCTGAGACTTGAACTAGGGAACCTCTAGTCTGAGCTGAATCTAAACTGAGACAGAAGGAAGAGGAAGAAATAGTATCCTTATTTCTGTGTTTTATTTCAAAAATTTCTTTGTCCCCCAGAACTGTATTGTTTGAGAAAAGAAGTGAAAGAAAATTTAGAAGATAGGCCCTATAGAAAGCTCACCAACTTCCACCTTAATTTTTCTTTACTCCATGTTCTAGATCTGTGTACCACATGACTAATGACCAAATAGTGACCACACTTTTTCAAAACCCTTTTTTTCCTGACTTGTTACCTTTGGAGACTGCTTTGCAAGTCTCCTCCCAAGTGCACTATGACTAACAACTTTGTCTTTCAATGAGGCCAGACTTGCAGGCTCCTATGTGTGGCTGAGGAAAGTCAATGACATTGGTGATCCTTTGTTTACACATTATTCACAAATTCATGGGGGAAATGACCTGCTTAGGCCCCAAACTGGTCAGGTTTCCTTGAAATAAGTCTCCATCATGTATCCCAACTACTCAGACTTCCAAGAGTTCCACACATGTTAAGTTCAAATTTGTTTCTTGTTCTCTTAAGACTCATTGATAAATTCAAGGTTTCATTTTGGGAATATTTTCCTGCCAAACAATATCTAGAAGACAAGTCTCTGGGCAGCCTTTACAGCAATCTAGTTGGCTCACAGCTAATTGACAATACAAAATAAGAGGCTTTTTACTCTTTTTGAGCTCCATGTTTAGCTCTGTCTTTTGCTGAACCAATTTTCTAACTCCTGGAAAACTATTACTTTTCCCAAGGCATCATTAGGAGCACATTGAAGTACAAGAGAGATACATAACTTATATTTCTTCGCTCAACCAATAAAAATTACTAAGAGCAACTGCCATGTACCTGCTTGATCTTTTGACTAAAGTTTCAAGGAACAAGCATGGACTTTGGCCTCAAATTTGTTCAAAGTTCAGTAGGTATCAACAAATCTGATGGCTAGCTTGAAACTTCCTGGCTAGCAGAGTAATGAACACAGTTGATTTGTGTAAGAGCCTTTGTTAGTCAGCTTTCCACCTCTGTGACAGAATATCTGAGATAAACAACTGAAAGGAAGAAAGGTTTATTTTGGCTCATGATTTCAAGATGATCCAATCTATGGTTGCTTGACCCCGTTGCTCTTAGGCCTGTGGAAAGGCAATATATATCATGATAGAAGCATGTGGTGGAGGAAAGTTGCTCACCTCATTGTGGCTAAGAAGCAAAGAGAGAAAGAGGGAGGGCCTAGCATACATCCCAACATCAGCTTAAAGAGCAAGCCCCCTGTGAGCTACTTTCTCCAACAAGGCTCCACCTTTTAAAGTTTTCACCACTTCTGAACAGCACCACCATCTGGGGACCAAGGTTTGACACATGAGCCCTCGTGGGCCATTTCAGATCCAAAAAAATAATAATGCCACACAATGCAAATGAGCACATAAAAGTATGAATTAAGCCAAATTTGAAAGATAAGGTGTTACTTACAGAACTGGTGACTAGTACTCAAAGCAAAGGAATCAATATGTTCAAAGAAAGCCAGGTGCCGCAGTCTGGCTGGGCACAAATGCCGCAGTCTGGCTGGGCACACAATCACGAGCCACCACACAGCTTGTAGATTCAAACAGCAACTCTTTATTCCCGAACTCACACCAGCCGTCTACAATCACGTTCTCTGCCCAAATACACAGTGGGCTTCTATCTCCCAAAATATATTGTCTGAATCCCGTGAGAACTCAAGGGGAACTCAGGCAGCAGGATACGCCCTATTCCCAGCAGGAATAATCTTAAACCTGGAACGCCCTAAACCCGATTATCCTAAACCGGGAACACCCTAATCCGCCCTGGTCCTTGAGCAAGGTCACCTACATGCAATGTCACTGCAACATGGGGTACGCTGGCAAGGAAATTGTCATACCTACTTGGCTAATGGCTCCCAGCAGCCAGGGAAACAAAGAGTACTATTAAGGGTACTGCTGATGTTTCAGGGTGACTACAGCAAGAGATTTCGTGAGGTGGAATGGTAGGAGGTAAGGAGAAAGAGGCAGACAGAGCTTTGGATGGCATAGTCAGTAACTTGGGGTTATCCATAAGGCAACAAGAATCCATCCAAAGGTTTTAATTAGGAAAATTATTTGTCTTTTAAAAATACCATGCTGAAAGTAATGTGGAGAAAAGATCAAAGAGGGGGCAAGGATATAGTTTAGATTATAGCAGTAACTTATGTGAAGAGATGCTGAGGTGCTGATACAGGGTGGTGGAAGAAGGCATGGTAGAATGTGCATAGAATTTAGGATAAGCAATTGATTGAGTGTGGGCCATGACTGGGTGAGGGGTGCTGGAGACATTGAAAACAGAGGGAAATAAGTGGTCCTGAATGCACTGACAATTTGTTAAGTCTGCATGGAAATGAAAAAAAGCAGATAGAATGAATTTCACTGACTTATAATTATGTTAGCCTTATAATGATATTTGGCAAATACTCCTACCTCTTTTAAAAGTTTCTTGATTATTTTGGGATTTTGTTTTTCTATATGAATTTTCAGCCCTGTTTGATATTGTCTACAAAACATAACCTGTCAGAATTTTTGTTGCAATTGCACTGCATCATCAATAAATTAGGGGGATAGTAACATATTCACAACATTAAGTCTTGCAATCAAAAACTGTAACATCTGTATGTACTTTGGTCTTGGTTTTTGTCTTCCAATAAAGCTTTCCTTTTAGCTGTAAATGGACACAATACTTGTATTTATTTTTATGTGGCATTGAGGATTGAACCCAGTGCCTCCTGCATGCTAGGCAAGCGCTCTGCCACTGAGCCACAACCACAGACACCAATAAAGTTTTATAATTTTCTCTACTGAGGTCTTTCACATTATATTTTAGAGTTTTTCCTAGATAGTTCATATTTTTAGCATCCCTCTAAAAGGTAGTTTCCATTACATTTTTGAACAACGGTACTATCCTCTTCTAACTTCTTGGAAGTAATACTTATAGCTCATTAATTTTCAGACTTTCTTCTTTTTTCTTTTGAATATTTTTGTAACTGCATCCCATAATTTTTTTTTTAAATTTGGTGTTCTCATTGTTTTCCAGCTCAAATATTTTCAAATCCCCATTACAATTTTTTTCTTTTTTCCATATGTTATTTCAAATTGAGCATTTTTTTCAAACAAGTAGGGATTTTTCTAGTTAGCTATTTGTTATTGATCTCCAGCTAAATTCCACTGTGGACAGAGTACATTCTCTGTATGATTTCAATCATTGACAATTTGTTGAGACTTTCTTTCTGGACATAATATGGTCATTTTTTCTCTAAATGTTTCAGAGGTATTGGGAAAAACTGTACTTTAACTATACTTTTAAGTTGTATATATATATATATATATATATATATATATATATATATACACATATATATGATATATATGTGATTTACATATATGTAATTTTTAAAAATGTTTAGTTGTTTATGGGTTTTTTAAATTTTTATTTATTTATATGTGGTGCTGAGGATCAAACCCAATGCCTCACGCATGCTATACAAGCACTCTACCACTGAGCCACAGCCCCAGCCCTATATATATAATTTTTAATCATCCATATACTTAACTGATTTTTAGCTTGTTGAATTACTGAGAGAGGTATGTTAAAATATCCAATCGTGATTGCTTTATTTCTCCTCACAGTTGTGTCAATTTTTGCTCTTGTATTTTTAGACTACATCATTAGGACAAATTTTAAGACTGTCAGGAGAAATTAACAATTAAAATTGATAATTTTAATTCACCACTTTCAGAAACTGCAAGTTCAAACAAACAAAAATAAGCAGTGATATCAAAGACACAATAATAAATTTGTGCTATTAAATAATATAAAACTCTACACTGAACAAAATGAGAATACAGATTCTTTAGGTGCACACTGCGCATTTAAACTCCAAAGGATCAATATAATAAAAACTAGGCTGCCTGACCACAATGCTTATGCAAAAAGTTAATAACACAAACCCAAATATCTGGAAACCAAATAGAATATTACTAGGTAATCCTTTGGTAAAAGGAAAATACTAGATTTTTTTAAAAAATGAAAACATCTTGTGTTAGTATCCTATAAAGTTGAAAGATTTTGTCTATCCTGAGACCCAGTAAAACCATAGCTAGATGTTTAGCTAGAGATTTCTATGCACATGAACCTTCAGAGATATCCCAGAAGGACCACGGCTGCATTTCTTATAATAGCC
Source organism: Marmota flaviventris (assembly GCF_047511675.1). Classification (NCBI taxonomy): domain Eukaryota; kingdom Metazoa; phylum Chordata; class Mammalia; order Rodentia; family Sciuridae; genus Marmota; species Marmota flaviventris. The sequence goes on from NC_092518.1 coordinate 132,339,213, forward strand.
CCCAAACTAGACACAACTCAAATTTCAAAACAAGCTGAATGGATATACATGGTACAGTATATATCCATAAATGAAATATCATACAAAAAAGAAAACAAAAACTTAGTTAATTGCAATAAACTGGATGAAGTTTGCCAATGTTATACTAAGTCAAATGTATGGTGTACTGCATGAAGTCATTTTAAGCATGCATAAATAAAACTATACACATTAATTGGGAGGATGGTGTTAGGAAAAATTAGGAGGAGCTTCTGAGGGACTGGCCATATTCTTTGGTCACATAAAAGCCCACCTTAAACCATATAGTTACATTCTGTGCACTTTTCTGTAGGTGTCTGATATTTCACAAAAATGGCTTCAATATTGTAAAACACTGTGTTATTCCCAGAATTGAATCCCTTTGTAGTGTTGAGGTTGGAGACTAATGTGTTCCTCCATGCATTGGAGCAGGCTGAGGGTGTATATGTTTGTTTTGATGGCTATATAGGTATTTAAATTTGTCTGATGAAAAGATGGTCAAAAAGGATTTCCTTGATTTCTGTTTGACCATACCTTGGGGAAAAAAAGTCATGGTATAGGCTAGTCCACTTTCATTTGTAACAGAAAAATCCATTCCAGAATTTTTTCACTGGACAAATTAGCTATGGTCAATATCAGTGTCTCTCAAAGCTCAGAATGCATAAAAATATGTTATGGAAAGATACAGTCTTCAGAGGCATCCTTAGTAGATGAGGGGATAGGTGGAAGAAATCTTCATTTCAAACCTGGAGTATACCTGGAGATTCTAATGAATAAAATCTAGGAACATGAGGACTTGACATTGTAGACTTGGTATTTCCTTCATTTCTGGATGTATGGATAAAAATGTCTGACCAATTCAACCCCAGAGCAAGTAAATATTGGGGAGAGAGGATGAAATAGCTGGCTAAAGAAACACAGTAGAAATGCTAAGCAGTGTTTAGGGTCAAGATGAAATTGGTTGGAGACAGTGCATTGACAATGGCCCTGGGTAATTTGATTGGTGTTTATTGTTCTCAGTGGCCTGGAAGCTGTTGGTAGTTGGGGCTGGGAGGGTTGCACATTGAATTCTGCCCTCATTCCAAAGCACTTCAGGGTCTCCTATTCACTGATGCCATAGTTTCTCTTTCTCTGTCCTCCTGGCCTCTTTCCTCTCTAGATGACCCACTCCATCTAATGCCCACAAATGTGGCATTTCCTAGCCATCTTTCTGATCTTCCTTGGGTAGTATTTCATCTACCCTCCTTTGCAGGTAGGATTTGTGGGCTTTCCCTTTCATACTCCCATCCTAGAATATGTGGTGCTTGCAAAGTGACTAACTGCTGTGATATGAACCCCAAATCTGTTTTGGTACCCCTCAGATGACTAAAGTGGACCAAGCAACTGGTTATAGAAGAAAATTCCAAAGAGCCTTCTACCTGGATGACGATGTAATAATACTTGTACCAGACATGGGTCTGGCTGTTCTTCACACCACTTGCATATGTAATTTCTGTTTTATAATTGCAAGAATATTCTTTGGAAATTCTTTCTCAGATGTTTTGAGTTTCAGCCTAGCATTGCTGTAAAATGTCTATTTCTTTTTACCTCTTGAATTCCTATTGTTTCATTATGTGTGGGTCACTGCTTTTCATAGGATCCCTTGAAAATGCCAGAAAAGGTCCCTGCCTTCATGAAACTATTCAGTGAAATGAAATAGATGATACAAAAAAAAATGAGCCAGGTGATTTCAGAGAGTGACACATAGTTTGCAGAAAATCAAGAGAGTAATATTACACAGTGAAGCTGGGCTGCCTGAGAGTTGAAGGAGAGGATTAGAATAAAGAAGAAATTTGAGCCATGTACTTATCTGGAGGAAGAGTATTCCAAGCAGAAGGAACAGCAAACACAGACCCCTAAGGCAAGAGTGTGCATGATGTATCTGAAGAACAGCAAAAAGGCAAGTAAAGCTTCCATGAAGTAAGAAGAAGAGTGGAAGGGAATTAGGAGGTTGATTTTTATTGCAAGTGACATGGAAGGCCATCGGAGGGTTTTAAGCAAAGAAGTTAAGATCTGGTTTTGTATATATGTTTCAAAGAATCAGAAAAACAGATCCCATGTTGAATTTCCAAACCTATTTCCCAGAATAACAACACATTGTTGGCACCATCAGGACAATCAGGAAGTCAATGCCCCAACAACTGCTAAAATCATCACAAATTTTGACTCCAAGACCGCATTGTCTCTTTCTCCATCTACATAAGCAACGTAAATGCCCCATGAGTTAATTCTTGATGCCCATAAAACTAGAAACTGCAGTCTGGGACCTCTGTTTCTGCTAATTCAGAAGAAGCAGAACTTCTAAAATCATGTGCACTAGAAAAAAAAAACCCCCAAAAAAAAAAAAAATAGAAGTAAGGACTCTGCTTCATTCTCCCTTCCAAATCAAAGACAGGTTCGTGTACTTAGCAAAAGCCTGGTCACATGTGGGATCCAGGCTGTGAGCAGGTTCAGGAAACCTAGGTTTTTATTTCCAACCACTATCATTTAGCAAGGCATACTATAATTGGGTTTGGAATTGAATTAAGCAAGCCAGTCTATGCTATTTGCCACAGGAGACAAGATCAGAAGTGGGGAAGACAGCTACAGGCTATTATAGTAGTTCATTCACCTAAATGAGAATGATGACTGGAACAGAGTGCAAAAGGTGAATGTGTTGAAAACTAGTTTTACTCTGAAGATAGTACTTATTTACAAATTGAGCAGAGTTGATAAAAAAATAATGAAAATTGAAACTTCCATCCACCGCTACCATATCCACCCATTTTTTTTTTTTTTCATGGATGCTCATGCCTGGCTTAGGAGTACCTTTTCCATATATCACAGCATCACACTGTATCAAAAACCGTGTTTCATCTTATTTCTACTACATATTAGATTTTCACTTCTCCAGAACCAGAATGTATTGTCAGATCAGGCGAGGCGGGCAGCCACCAAAGGAGGCAGATTTAAAAGGGCCACCAAACGAGGCTTTATTGAGATATCACTCCTGGGCTGAACTCAATCAGACCCACAGAGGGGGCAAGACAAGGGTCTGAGGAAAAACCGCATGGAAGCTCGACTGGACTGGACTTTTATGGGGCTTACAGCAGGAAGGGAAGGGCTTGGGACAAGAAAAGGTGTTTTTAGGGTCCCTTGTCCCGTTGGAGTTGGTCAGGGTCGTTGGCTGAACTCCAGGATTGGCCAGGGGGTCCTGCTGATTGACAGGCATTAGTCAGGAGATCTGGCTGATTGACAGGCATTTCCATTGGCATCTGATTGATGTTCTTTTCCCACGTGGGCTGCTTTGTTCTAAGTCATCACCAAGTCACCATCAAGTCCCCACCAAGTCCCCACCACCGACCTAACATGTACAGCTAGTTGTGCATGGCCTAGTGCCTGCACATGGTGTAATCTCAATAAACATTATTGTAAGAATGAATGAAGAAGATGAACAGAATAACTCCAGAAACACATAAACTACCAAAAATGACTGAAGAAGAAATACAAAATCTGAACAGACTGTAAAAATTGGAGAAAGTAGATCAGTAAGTAATTAAAAAAAATCCCAACAAAGGAAAGTCTAGAACCAACTGGCTTGACTATGGAATTCTACCAATCACTTAAGGAATCCTGTTCCAAGTGAAGGGCATGATAACCAGCCTTATTCAAGCCAAAAAAAAAAATGCTATATTTGGCTGAATTTTTTTTCTTTGCTCTCTGGAGGGTAAGGTGTTTGGTCTTTTAAAACTCATTATAGATCATTACACCAAACCAGAAACATGAAGAAATTCCATATTTTGCTTTGTGATCCATTGTGAATCAGTGTCATGTCTACATTGACATCCAAGACAAAGCTGCCGACAGCAGGGTATAAATGTGGAAGCTGCTGCTATAGAAACTGCCCTGAGAGTTTGACAAGAAAATAAAGAGGAGATATGGATTAGTTCAACATAGACTAAGAGCTTTGAACAAAACTCTGTTTGAAACATTTATATGATAAAATGATAATGAACCACCAACTAAAAATCACTAGAAATTTCAGGGTAATGATAACGTGGTCCTATTTAACTCACATTTAGGGGGGTTGACACTCTTATGGGATAAGCCAGACATTGTGCTGAAAGCATCCCAAAGAAAGCCTATGATGACTGGTCAGATGCTTTGGAAATTGTCATATCTAAATTCAGAACATAAGTAATGGTTTAATGATGAACTATGATTAACTGAACTTAGTAGTTTGAGTTTTGCTTGATTTTAGGTCCTAAAATCTTCCTAGAATCTGGTCTGTGTGTGAAAACACCTTTTCTCTTTTCCTGAGCTTTAGGAACTTGAGGCTGGGGCAGACATACTTGGGACACATCCAGGCACTAGCTCTCCCAGGCATCCCTTCTATACATCTGCTCTTGCCCCTGACCAGAGTCAAATAGCTCATCTTGGAAGTATGGATAAGGCCAGGCTACACCAGTAAGCCAAATTTTTCTTCCCTTCATTCTAGTTGTCCTCCTGACTGGTGAATGACAAAGTTTTCCTGGATATAATAACTTATAGAATAGTATCCTGCACCTGAATGTGTATGCATGCTGTTCTGAATACCCTTTGTCACACTTTAGTGGTGCCAGTGTTAGTGAAAATAACTTTGTATGGGGCTGGGGTTGTGGCTCAGCAGTAGAGCACTTGCCTAGCTCATGCAAGGCCCTGAGTTCGATCCTCAGCACCACATAAAAATCAAAATAAAATAAATGTATTAAAAACCCCACCTCTTTAAAAAAAAAAAAAGAAAGAAAGAAAAGAAAATAGCTTTGTGGTTGTTCATCCACTAAGGCATGTTGGCCCAGTCAATAGGCCAACTAACTGACTTAACTCCAGAAGAAGAGACTTTTCCATTACTTGAACATTGAGTATATGTTCAGCAATTCTTTTATGTATTTTGCATATATGAATTTATTTTACTCTATGATGAAGTTCTATTATTATCCCGCTTTAGAGATGAAGAAACAGAGGCACAAAGAAGTTAGGCAACTTGCTTAAGATCACGCAGTTAATAAGTGCCAGAGTTGGGATTCAAACCCCAGCAGTCTGGTTTCAGAGCTCAAGTTCTGACCTTCATCATGTCCCCTCTATACCTGACTGACAAATGGAAAGATAATAGTACCCAACTTACAAGGCTATTGTGAGGATTAAATTACTATCATTAGTCTTGTAGAGTAATGTGGTCATTTTATGATCAGTGGACTGGGAAAGGGAGTACCTTTTGCAAATTAAGTGTCTGGAACAAGCACTTCCATTTACTTTAGTAAACCTAAGTGAATCTGAAGTGATGTTCATTTAACCAGAGTTCCACGATAATGCATTTCATTGAAAAGAAGCTCTGTTAACATGTTTATACTTGCTGAAATGTAAGGTGGTCACTTTGACTTCATTTCCCAAGCTGACTCCTAATTAGTATCTACAAGTTCATAACAAAGCTTCTTGGACACAGTAACTTGTGGAACAGGGTTCTGCACTTGGCATCCTGTTCTGAAAGTCTGTTTTCACACTTAAGTGGTATTGGTGTTGATAAACATAGCTTTGATGGTTGTTTATTGACTGAGCCATGTTGGCCCTGCATGCTCCACCTCAACTCAATAGGTACCATGTGAAAGAAAAGAGTCTAGGGGAACCAATTCACTGTAAATGGGAGCTATCAGAAGAATTACTGTCATATTATTTTATGGCAATTCATGCTGCCCAAATAAATGCTATCCTAACCTTTTGCTTCTATGCTAGCACACTCTGTGATTCAAGGGATTAAATGCATACAACATGCCCACATCCTGAAGAATGAACTAGAGAATGGCTCAATTCTTAAAAATCCCATAATCCCCAAGAACAAACCAAAGGCTTAAGCTAGTCAAGCTCAGAAGCTAAGAAATGAATCAAATAAATAGTTTAAGCAACCTTTCCCTTGGACTTGGCATTTCTAAAGGAAAGAAAGGGGCATTGAGAGAGCAAATGTGGTTCCTTGTTGATTAATTAAGAATACTTAGGCAACACTCAGCAAAATCAATCATTTGTAGCCTGAGTTTTCCACTCAGATTTCCACATTGTCAATTAGTCCCTGAAATGACTTATGTAATTTGTGCTTTTAGGATGTCAGGTGTTAAAATTACTTTCCCCCCACATCCCACGCAAATCCTGGCTGGGTTTATTGGTTTATTTGTTAAATGAGGTAGGGATTTAGCAAAGAAATCAGGGTAGGAAAAAAAAGAGTTTGTTTTTAAAATGAGTAGAGACATGGATAGAATGTAGCTACTGATGAGAGAAAAGAGCTTACAGGTTTTAAAGAAAATGAAATCTGCACATACAGGACTCCGATGAAAGGTACCACGAGATCAGGGCAAAAATAGAGCCACAAAGTCAAGGCCCTCACAGCTGGCTTTGGGAAAAGGGTATCTGGTCTTGGGTTTAAGAGATACACTAAAGTGTGACAAAGGGTATTCAGGATTTTGACAGATGAAGATGGCCAACTGAATATCTGTCTAAGGGGGTTACTCAGGGAAAGGCAAACAGCCCCTTTGGAAAGAAGCAGAGTAAACATGAGAGGAAGGAGGAGGAATAAGATAGAAGGGTAGGTTGCCATCAGATAGTAAATAATTTGAATGCAGATGGGCTTAAGGGGAGAGTGATCATCAAAGGGTGAAACCAATTGAAAGGCTACTGAAAGAAGTCAAGGCAGGCATGAAAGCCTGAGTCAGGGGGTGGGAACAGGGGTGTGAGGAGGACACTGGGGAGAAGCAGCAGAGAAATAGTCTCAGAGGTCAAATTCAAAAAGATGGGATAAGTCATACAGAACCACCATGAGAACCAACAACTACTGTATCTGTACCACCTCCTAAAGTCTTCTCCCCAAATAGGAGAGAATTACAACAAAACTGCTAAAGAGCAGATGAGAGATTAGTATGAGGCCCCAGTTGACTAACTCAAGGCATAAAATGAAAATGCATTTACCTCAGGAACTTATTGGCTATTGGAAGAACACATAACCACAAACACACACACAAACCCTCAAATAATATGTCCCCTCACCTTTAGGCCAATTGCTCCAAAAAGACTCCATCTGAGCATTAGTGATTCACTATAAGTAGGGAGATGCTCAAACCATATCCAGACCACCACACCCTATTTCTTATTCCATTGGCTGCCCCCCACCACAACCTAATGCCCAGATAGTGGCCAGTAAAATCCCTCTAAAACAAAGCATGATTATGCTACTCCTATATCCACAATGTGATATCATTTCCCATTTCACTCTGTAAAAGTCAAAGGTCTTATAACAGTTTACAAGGTTTTACAGGATCTGGCCCTGTTTCCACTCGGACCTTGCCTCCTATTCCTTTCTCTCTCACTCACTCTATTCTAGCCTCACTGGTCTCCTTATTTTTGTTTGATAGAGTGGTCCATGCACCTTTATAATAATGGTACATGCATTGGAAGGAGTGCAGGGGAAAGAGTATTCTTATCAAGTTTTCTGAAATTATAAATAAATTCCCAAATCTCAGGAGCTTAGCATAGCAAAGACTGATTTCCATATCACACAGATCAGATGCAGGCCATCACCTCTCTCGTTCATCTGAGGGCTCAGGATGTAGATTCTCTCCATCTTGATGTTACCATTTCAACACCTGGCTTTCAGTATCCCCAGGGAAGGAAAGAGCATAAGGATAAGACTGAGACTCTTAAATAGCTCATCCAGGAAATGATGTACACTATTATCTTTGCATTGCATTGCCCACAGCGAGTCACATGGTCCCAGCTAACTGAAAGGAACCTAGAGAGTAAAGGAATACCTAGTAAGCACTACTGACTTTGTCTCAGAGATTAGAGAAAAGTGTTGTTTTGAGAAATTTGGGGAAATCAAAGGGGCTACAGTTGCTGACAGATTAAGTGCCTTATTATGTGATTGTTACCATAAATATAGAGTATAATGATGTCAAAGGACTACCTGAAAGAAAATTTCCTAATCAGAACTTAACCTGAGGTAGAAGTAGAAAGAACATGGCCAAGGACACAACAGTACAACAATTAGGAGCCAAGGTTAGAGAGCAGAAGCGAAAATGGAGGACAGGTACAAGACTAGAAGGACTCAAGGAGTCATACAATACAGGATTCCTCCTTACCAGCCATACTGCATAGAGCCTCATAGGCTGTGTCCTCTACAACTCTAGAGTCCAGGAGCTTACCATTCACAATTTTTGCAGGATCCCTACTTCTTCCAAATACAAAATACAACTAAATGCAGTTTAAATAGACATAAAAAACAGAAATAAGAGAAATGTGTTCTATTGTTGTATAACATAGTAGAGTGATTATAATTAACAATAATTTAGTGTATGTGTTAGTCAACTTTTTGTTGCTACCTGACAAGAATAACTTAGAGGAGGAAAGGTTTATTTTTAGGTCATAGTGTCAGGGGTCCAGTCCAAGTTCAGCTATCTCCAAGGCAGAAACATCATGGCAGAAGGGCATGGTGAAGGAAAGCTGCTCAGCTCATAGCAACTGGGAAAGGGAGAGAGAGAGAGAGAGAGAGAGAGAGAGAGAGAGAGAGAGAGAGAGAGACAGAGAGACAGAGAGAGAGAGAGAGAGAAGCCAGGGACAAGATATAATCCCAAGGGCATGCTGCTAGTGAACTACTTCCTCAAACCTTCCTCCTGCCTATTACTACCCAGTAATCCATTCAAATTATTAACCCTCAAATGGATTAATCCACTGATGATGTTACAGCCCTAACTTTCCAATCCTTCCACCTCTGAATTTTGCTGCATTGAGCTTTTAGGAGGCCATTTCAGATCTAAATCCTGACAGTGTACATTTCAAAATAGCTAGAAGAGGGGATTTTGGTGGGACCAAATTCAAACAAATTATAAATATTTGAAGTATGTGATATTATAATTACTCTGATTTGATCACTACATATTGTATAATGTATGGAAATGTCACATTATGCCCCATAATATATACAATTAATGTGTGTCAATTAAAATAAAATAAAATGGGCCCAACCTTAACAGTTCAAAAAACAATAAAAAAAATCTATCTGTCCGTGCACTAAAACCCATTCCCTCAGACGCATCTCTTCTTCCTGTGTTTATTACCCTCTGTTTCACTGAGCTTTCGAGAAGGTTCTTTTTGCAAATAACTGCCTGGTTTGCCTGAATTCAGGGAAACAATTAACAAATAGACCAGGAGAGCTCACGCCCTCTGGTGGCCAGATGTGATTGTGTCCAAGCTCTTCCTGATGGAGATACTTAGAAATCTGACAAAATTGAAGGAATAAGGGAGCTGGGCTGGTGATACACACCTGTGATTCCAGCTACTCCGGAGGATGAGGTAGGAAGATCACAAATTCTAGTCCAGCCTCAGCAACTTAGCAAGGCCCTCCCAACTTAGTGAGACCTTGTCTCAAAACACAAAAGAAGGAGAGAAGAGAGAGAGAGAGAGAGAGAGAGAGAGAGAGAGAGAGAGAGAGAGAGAGAGAAAGGAGAGGAAAAGAAAAACCCCAGAGGTAGGACGTCCAGAACTAGGATGTTGGAATGGATAGGGATTGCTTTCTGTCTGGATTATTCCATAAACAAGTAGGTATTATTATCAGCTCCATATTTCAGATGAGAGGGCTAAGGTTCAAGGTTCAGTTTTTGACACATGCCTAGGTAGCTGGTGATGAATCTTCTATCTAAAACTTCAGGTTTATAGTCAAATGTGCTTTTAGTGCACTATCCTACAACCTGTTCCTGGGAGAATAACCCTAAAGTTAGTAGAACATTCTCCCTGTTCCTGCTTTTCCATAGTAATACAGGGAGATAACACCAGTAGATGTCAAAACAATTAAAATGTAGGCTCCTATAAGCCTATGGGTGAGGTGGGGAACTGTGACCTACATAAACTGTGAACTCCCAGCAAAAGTAAAGAGAAAATATGGACATTCAAAATCAAAAATCCAGCACCCCAGGTGGGAATAGGGCTCAGGGGTAGACAGCTTGCCCAGCATGTGTGAGGCCCTGGGTTCCATTCACAGCAACATATATACAAACACACACACACACACACACACAAACACACTCCAGCATCCCTTCATTTTGTGACACTTGGTCACAATCATTGGTCACAAACTACCTGCTAAAATGAAGGTAGGTTTCTGTCTTCACTATCAGACAACATTCTGAAAGCCTTGGGCTTAGGTTTGCCTGCTCTCCCAGAATCCTCTCTTATATAAAAGGTTTTCTGTTGGGGTAGAGGAGTCCTTGGGGGTAGATAAGAATAGCCCTTAATTCAAATAACTACATAAAGGATTTTGAGCCAAACAGAAATTTTGATGCAACTTTCCAGATGGAACAAAATTCCTTCCAACAGGAGACCATTCCTTCAGTCTTTGAATAAACAATTCTAATAACAAGCAAAGAGCTTATTCACTCAAACAATAGCCTATTGCTTTTTTAGCAAATATGTAATCATTCAGGAATTTTATTCCAGGCCAGCATTAGAAAGTGCCATGAGTGAGTACATATGGCCATAGAATTGTTCATTTTCTGGACCTTTATTCTGCTTAATCTTAGAAAGCCATATATAAACACATTTACCCAGCCTTAGAGCTCAGCTGCAACTAGCATTTCATACCCATGGAGAATACTCACCTCTGTGGCCCATGAGAAGAGGAACACATACGTATAGGACAATAGGCTTCCAGATATGACAATTGGAAAGAGATCCTACGTGTTGAGGTTGCTCTAGCCAGTATGCTTTTAACAAATATATTTTACCAACTAGTAGTGAAATGGATAGTATCTTTATAAAATAATCCTTGTGGAAAATTGAGTAAAAGCATTCCCAAGTTCAGGATCTAACTTCCATCCCCTATTCTCAACCTCTTCTGTTATTGCCCTAAGTCAGGATTTCATTATATCTGATTAGACCACCAACATGCTATTCTTGTCCCTAGTTTTCTGCACTTACTAAGATGTTCCCAGGAGTAGATTTCAATTTATATATCCTATATATTTTGGGGGTTTTGAAATGTGTATTCAAAATTTCAGCCATCATCATCTGCATTTTTTTGCTCCACTCCCCGTGGAATGTCAATTAAATGTGTCTCTGTTATCCTCCCTTTTTAATTCTTGCATGCAATTTGTTTCTCCAGGCAGAACTCTGGATAATTTATTGTAATACATCTTTTAATTCAATAATTTTCTTTTTAGTTGTGTTTAGCCTTCATTAAACCCAACCGTTAAATGTTCAAGTTCCTTTGTTAAATTGTTTAGTTTTAGACCTTCTCAATTCTTTTTTAATTTTGCTACATAACTTTTTATTATTTTCTGTTCCATGCAGATATTTTCTAAGTTATGTTTTTATGTTTTGGAACATAGTAAATCATAGTTTTGTAGTCTATGCCACACAATCATGACATCTGAAGTCATTGTAGGTTTGTTTTGTTGTCTTCTTTTTTTATATTTTTTGTAGTCATACACAATAACTTTTATTTATTTATTTATTTATTTATTTTTATGTGGTGCTGCGGATCGAACCTTGCACATGCGAGGCAAGCACCCTACTGCTGAGCCACAACCCCAGCCCCTGTTGTCTTCTTTTCTTTTCTTTTTTTTTTTAATTTATTTATTATTTTAGTTGTCAGTGGACACAAATCCTTTATTTTATTTATTTATATGTGGTGCTGAGGATCGAACCCAGGGCCTCAGACATGCCAGGTGAGTGCTCTACCACTGAGCCACAACCCCAGCCCCTATTGTCTTCTTTTCTAATGGCTGTCATACAAAATATTTTTTCTCTTATGTGTGGAGTTATCTTTGCCCATATGCTGTCATATTATTGAAAAATCATTTTACAAATTATTCTAGGCCCAAGATGATATAGCCTTCCTACAGAGAATTTTTTCACTTGTTGGGATATTTTCCGATGTTTGAGAATACAGTTTGTCCAAGGACACTTTAATCCATGACCAGGACTTTGGGTTCCTCAGAATATACAACAAGGCCACACAAGAGCTGGTTACTTCTAGGACACTCAAACAGGTAGTGGTTAGGACCCCAGCCGGAAATGGCAGGGAAACCTCAAGCCTTTAGTTTTGAGTTTTGTCCCAATTGCCTATGATTCCACAAAAAAAAAAAAAGCTAAATTTCACAACTCTTTCTTCCAGATTCAATAAATGCCTCTGATTTTGACATTCCCTTGAACAAATCCTTTAATATCTTGCTTCTAAAATAAAAGTCTTGCCTTGTTTTTTTGGTGAGATAAATATTTATTGTATACTGAGTGTGTGGTGCTCTCCAGGCCACGTACTGCCTAATCCCTCATGTCTTGCTTCTCTCACTTCTCTTACTGCCAAACTACAGCCAAACTAGAACCTTCACTGTTGTGTGACAGAGCTGGGTCTGAACACAGATGGACTAACTTCCAGGTCAGTGCTCTTTCCCCTACACCATGATCCCACATTCAATCCAGGTATTTATGGATAGACTTGTAAATGAACTAGACAAAAGCTCAACAAGTACAAATGATAGTAGCATTTTCATATTCTTGTTGCATTTGGGGCTATGTTTGTCTGGTGAGTCAGAAATTTCAAGAAAGCATTATCTCTAGGGAGAGAGAAATGGGGGAGGGTCCTGTGGAATTTCAGTTTCATCATCATCAACAACTTTTTGGCAATCTTCATAGTCACAAGGGCACATAGGAACAAAACTTCGGGCTTCAAGCCTATTTTTCCATAACAAATTAGGAACCAGCCAGACTAACTGCCTGCAGAATTGGTTTCTTGGTGCTGGGAACATCCCACATCCAAACAAATCTACTCCCACCTGCTGGTAGTTGCCTGAATTTCCAGTAGAAACCGACTTCATTGAAAACATGCTGTTGGGGAAGCAAGATTCCAGAAACAATGTTTCTAGTTTGGGCCTCTGCCACTATGTGAATTTGAGCCAATCCCTTTTCTTTTTCTGGATATCAGTTTCCCCATATTACAATGCAGGTGGTTGAACAAAGTAACCTGGTATGGCCCTACATTTTTTTAAAGCAAAGATTGTCTCTACAATGACATCTGGATGACCAGAGCCATGGGTAATGGGGGCAGGACTAATAGTAATAGGGGTGGGCTTGATTGATTTCCTCTTATATGCAATCATCAGTGACATATGGATCCTGCCATCCTTTTTATTCTTCTGTGTCCATGCAGGGAAAAAAAAAAGCATTTGATGAAATGGTAGGGGAAGAAGGGAGAACGGAAAGGAAGGTGTGAGAATGTTCTGCTCTTAAGAAGGGAGAGAACTATGAGACACTTTTTTCTAGGTTTCATTCTAAAAGGTTTTTTAGAGGGGAAAGTAAAGAGTTAAACCCTTGGTGAACCTGGCAAATGAGGCTTTGCTGGGCACAATTTCAACTCATGTCATGAAGACTGAGGAATAGTAGAAGGGAAGAACTGTTGCTGTGTAAATGTTCCTAGGTAACCAAGAATGAACTTGAAATCCATTTGATTGCAACCCTTCTCATTGGTGTGATGTGGGGGATGCAGTGCAGGTGGACATGACTGATCTCTGTTGATTACCTATCTGGCCTATGGGATCTTTTGAGTCTTCTTTTTGAACTTGTTTTGTCATGGACCCAAGATGGGAGGGACAGAGGGTATTGAGTAAAGGCATTCTGTGTTCTCTGAGATCTTTCTGTTCCACAGGGCAGTTTTTCAGGTGGTAGAAATAAGAATCCTCCAGTAAAAATGTCATGCTTTTCCATATGACAGGGCCAGAATGCAGGAAAGTGGGAGTGGTCTGGTCTCCATCCTAAACATTGATCTTGTGCCTTCTTTTCCCCTTCCTTGCATCCCCTGGTTATGGCAGACTCATGTCTCAGGGAGACCCCAGTTGATGAACTCTTCCAGTTCCCTGAGAACCTAAACTTAACATAAGGAGCACTCTGGGAAATTTGAGTCCTCAAGCAACCCCTGAGGTTCTGGGGCAAATTTCTATCCTGAAGAAGGAACATGCCTGCTATAACCAGAGTCCTGTCATAAGACCCCCTTGGTGATCCGGTTCAATGCACCCAGAGGAGAGGCATCCAGGGTTACTGGAGACTCATTGGTCCAGGAATAACCAGCAATCTGGAACCCTCCTGATCCCCAAAGATGTACAGATCTTTCACAATGCAGATACAGCCATGGCAGACAAATTGTCACTCTCCCTTCACCACAAAATACAAAGTCTTGGGCACAAGACCTTCCCAGAGAAACATACGTTTTGCCCTTTGTCGGACCAGACGCCCAGGCGTGGACCCAGGCCCATCACTCCAGCAGCAGGCCCCTCCTCCTGATCCCCTAGCCGGGCCCCGCCCCTGTCTGTGTCTGGAGCTGGCCCGGGGACGACTGCAGAGGCCTGAAGGGGCGGGGGGCCTGGCCGCGCGCAGGCTGCGGGCGGAGGCAGGAGCGCGCGCCTTTTTGTGCGGCTCCTGGCACCTGCCTGATTGGCTCGGCCGGTGCTGCCGTCGAGTGGGCGGAGCTAGCCGCGCTGCGCTGGGTGCCCAGTTGCAGCCTGGAGCGGCCGCAGACGGAGCGCACCTCGCAGCGGTCAGGCGCGCCCTGGGAGCGCTGAGTCTGGGAGAGCTGCTAGGTGGCTGCTTCTCCTGGGCTCCAGGCTCCGGGCTCCAGACCGACTCCCGTGCTCCCTGCTCGCTGGGCCCTAGAGCTCTCTCCTTAGAGAGGATTCTGCGGAGGATCTAGCGATCCCGCCCCGCTGCGCCCCATACTGACCCGCTCCCTGCCCCAGGCCCATCCCTTTCTCCAGCTGTCCGCAGCAGTCCCCCCCCCCCCGCCCTCCGGTCCCCAGAGCGCTGCAGCCATGGGCATCCGAGGCATGCTGCGAGCCGCCGCGCTCCTGCTGCTCATCAGAACCTGGCTCGCAGAGAGCTATGACCCCAGTCCCACCCCAAAATTCCATTTCGAGTTCTCCTCCACCATGCCCGAAGTCGTCCTGGACCTCTTCAACTGGTGAGTGACGCCAGCCTGGGCACCGCGGGGACAGGAGAGGGCAGACGGCCTCGGCCTCGGGCCTCTTGGACGGAGCGGGCTACGGGGGTGGGACTGGGGACCGGTGCTGGCCGAGGCCTAGTATGCGCACCTTCCCTGCCCACCCCTGGTAGGAATGGGGTGGGGGTAGGGACAGCCAGTTGAGATGGAGCCCACCTGTTACCGTGGAGCCTGACTGCGCCTGGGTATGCCAAATGGCAGCCTGAGGCATGGGGTGGGGGTGGGGGGGTGAGGGGCATCCTCATCCCGGGGTCTTACGAACCATCCCCAAGGACTAAAGGCCCAGGCAGCTTTATTCAGTCACGTTCTTTGGCACCTGTGGAATTAGGGGTGTATGGGGTTATGGGAAATTTACAAAACAGACAGGAGAGACACCTGTTTGAGTCCGGCGACGAGCGCGGGTGTGTGCGCGTGCATGTGTGTGTTGAGGGGTGAGGGGCTCTTTCCAATGCAGCAGATAAAAATTATTAATTCGCCCTCATCTTAGCCCAGACAGTGCCATTGATGAGTGTTTTGTAATGGTATAATCCTGTGGCCTATGAAAATATTTGAAGATTGAGGTTTTTCTGTGTGTTTGATTTGAAGTTTGTTTGGGTCTGTGGGTATCTGAAGAGATGTTAAACAGTCAGCCCTTACATGAAGATCACACAGAAATGTGCATTTGTGGTGGACACAGATCCTGAGTGTTGGCACATGGGGAATGTGTGGTCAGAAACAGGCGGGAATGCATTGCTTTAATTTGAGAATAATTTATGTGTACATTTTGGAATGTTGCAAAATGGAATTTTGTACTCGAGGAAGATCAGGAATGATTTCTAAATGGAAAACCAGAAATGAACATATTTTCAGATGTCAGGGGTGGGGGTGTTCTGGGCAAGGTTCCAGCAGACAGCCCTGCAATGCCCTCAACTCAACATACCAGACTGCGCCAGTGAACACACATGCACACACACGCACACACACAGATTTGCAGGGGCAATGCGTCAAAGAGTCACAGTGATGCCCAAGGCCTGTTCTCATTCGCAAGCCCTTTTGGGGACAAGAGCCCTGCTGAAGGTCTAGGTGAATGGGCGGGCATATCAGAGACTCTGCAAAACCAAGCGGGGTCCACTTACGTGTGCTCACCCAAAACACCTCCAAGCTGGAAGCACATGCTTAGTGAGAGATACCTATTTCCAGAATAGATATTTTCGAGGACGATTCTGAACCTCAAGAATCTGCAGTTGTTTGGTTCAATAAGGGTCATAAATCTCTGCTATATGAACAAGGTTCTCTCCCTGCATCATATGCCATATGCCAAGTCTTAAAAACAGGTGTACAAAAACAGGGTTGACATAAACATGACCAAAATAATGTCCAGTATACATAGGAGAAACATGACTTTGAGCTAGAGAACACTGGCTGAGCTCGGTGGGGGAGGGGGGGGCTAAGAGTGGGAGATGATGTTTCCCGGGGCAATCAGGTACCCCTGGAAGGAGGACCCCCACCAATCCGGAAAGCAGCATCCAGGCCAATCTCAAGGTGGGGATCCTTAGGGTGTTGAAGTAATGCAGTTTTCTGAGGGCCCCCACTTGCCCACTCTCCTCTGGCATCCCCTCCTCCCCCACACTCTAGTCTTGCCTAGTAACAGGGATCCAGTCCTCCCGCCCCACCCTCAAGATTAAAGCTGAAAGGGGGGAGGGGAAGGGGGAAAGAGGAGTCTGCGTCACTGCTGTGCTTCTGGCTGACTCACTGCAGGGAGGGAGGGGAGGGAGAGAGAGCATACACATATGACTGGACATGTCTGCGTATGTAGAAGAGCAGGGAAGGCCCTGGCAAGGCTACCACAAGTCAACCAGCATTTACTAATGACTTCTCTGTTTCAGCAAAAATTGTGCAAATGAAGCTATGGTTCATAAGATTTTGGACAGGGTGCTGTCGAATTATGATGTCCGATTGAGACCAAATTTTGGAGGTAAGCACTTCTAAACCCTAGAGGCTTTTGTGTTACATGGAATAGGACTGAGACATGGCCACCCAGCCCTACCCTGTACACTGACCCCAATCTCTACACCTCTGCCCCCCAATCCCAGCTTCCTGAACCTGGAGACACCTGAAAGGGAGCACTCCCAGGCCCCCAACCCCAGGCCTTCTGCTCTTGTCCTGGAATTTATCCCCATCCCTGCCTTCATGTGCAGGCCTTCTGCCCTCTCCCTATTCCTTTACAATGGTGTGGCTAGAGAGAGACTACAGAAATGGGCATGTAGGACACAGTGCCCTGTGCTGCTCCAGCTACAGTTTTCTGCTTTATGGCCGGGGGCGGGGGGGGGGGGGGGGGGGCAGGACTCATTCGTCTATTTGAGCACATTCTTCGTACCCTGGCCTCTCTATCCATTCAGCTAATACAAAGTTGGACATGTCATCTCTTTTCCCTCTAGTTTACCTAGCCCACCTAGGCCTGGGGCAATTCCATCTGGGGTCACTTTTCCCCAAGAAAGTTCCCACCAAGGTCCGCTCACTTGATACACTGCACACAGTGTGATCTGTCTAAAATCCATCCTGATCACTCAAGAACTTGTGATGGCTTTATCTAACTGACAAATAAAACCTAAACTCTTTAGCAAACTCTCAGATCTCCAGAGCAGAAGTATCATAATCTGGCCCTGGGGGACACCCAGAAACCCTACACCAAAGAAAGAGCATATCAAATTGGGGTTATCAAATCGGGGCATATCAAATCAGAGTTAGTCACTTTCTAGTTCAAAGGAAATAGAGCTAAAAAACAGAAAGAGTAAGCCAAAAAAAAAAAAAAAAAAAAGAAAGAAAACAAAAAACACCCAACTTCCCGCAATAAGATACCTACTCTAAAGGGTTAACACTGCTAATGGTCCACGTTTGTGCATATGAATGGAGGGTTTCTGAACCCTTAAGGCTTTGCAGCTGGTGCTTCTCCTTTGTTCATTCCCTAACTTGAGGGCAGAAGGCACTGACCAAGGGATCCTAGGTGAGTATGCCCAGCTGGGGTGGGGAGGGGAGAAGAGAAATCACACTCTTTCATTAAAGTTACACACCCAGGACAGCAGCACCCCTCCTGTGTGGTCCCCTAGGAATCCAGGTGCCAGAGCGTAACCAGCATCCCCATGTAAGGCACTGGCCTTTGCATCAGTTGCACCAAGTGCTGGTGGGTGACCACGGAATGGCTACTTCCCTTTTCTCCTTGCGTCATTCTCATATTTCTCAGCAAAAGCTAACCAATAGCCACTGGAGTCCACAGGCCTAGTCTCCACACTGTTTCAGGGCCAGGTTACCATCCCTGCAGTCATCCAAGGCCAAGGGGAGGGAGCAGGACCAGGAGTTGATCTCCAGGGATTGTCAGGCATGCATGGTCCACTATATCTGAGGCCCCTTACCACCCTCTTTCAAAGAGAAGAATTACATTAAGCTTTGTGGGCATGCGGACCTGGAGTGTCTGATAAAAGATAGGTCCTTGGCAAAACAGCAGATGATGGCAGGAGGGCAAGGATGACTGGGAACCTTGTAGCATTTACACAGAAGGGGGCCTACACACTCCAGTCCTGGTGGGGGTGGGGCAGTTGATGAGAAAGCTAGCTGGGCCAGGGCATTCAGGGTTTGGGGTCCCCAACTCCCAATTCAGCCTTCCACTAAACACAATCAAATTCCCCTCTATATCTGTGACAGCTTAATCTCCTTTCACATGTGCTCCTGCTTGGTCTCACACACATATTCTCTCTCTCTCTCTCTCTCTCTCTCTCTCTCTCAAACACACATGCTCACACACATGTGCTCACACAAGGGTCTCACCTAATTTTGGTCCAAGTCAAAAAGGGGCCTTATGACTTTCTTTTGGGGAAGTAGTGAGAAGAGGAAAATAAAGAGGGGGAGGACAGTAACAGGGTTTAAGGTTGAGGTCATTACCCTAGAGATGGCATTGAGACTCCTTATTGGGATGTTTCTCATTCCTCTTTATTATCCTAGCACATAAGATGGCCCACTTATGGATAAATCAGAAAAATGTCCCCTTCCTCTAGTTTGCATTCCTGTACTACAGATCATGGTGTGGTGAAGGGAGTGTAAACTTGCCCCCTTCAGCTGGAGCCTTTGAGCAGGTTTCTGCCCTAGCCCTTTAGGTCTGCAGCATTCTACCACAAGGGAAGGAATTGCCTGACTGGTATGGAACTGTCTAGAGAAAATCTGACACTGGAGAACAGAGCCTGCCTAACACAGCTTCCGACCTCTGAAGGCACGCAGAGGGCCTGAAAGGCAGCAATCAATAACTGTGTTTCTAGAAACCCATGTCACTACACAGCACTTTCCTGGGGCTTGTTCACAATAGACCTGAATGCTGGAGTCTGGGCTGTGCCCTAACACAGAAGCCCATTTACTTCTCAGCTGCCATTCATACGCTTATTCCCAGTAGCACTTTGCTCTTTGAAGCATCAGGCTTGGAATAACACATTTCCCTCTTTGCAGCTCAGCTTCTGGGCAGTCAGCCTGCAGTGAAAGCAGCAGGCTAAATTGCAAGCATCATGCGTGTTTCCCTAGCAGCAGTGTGATGTCATACACAGAGAATAATGGCTTTGCTATAGGGCTGGTGTAGACAGCTTTGAGCCGATTAGGGTATAATAAAAATGTATCTGTCCACAGTGCCTGACAGTTTACTACATATTTTCATATCCATGATCATATTTGACTCCTTATAGTGGACTATGCTAACACCCAAACCTGAAAACAAATCAAGGAGGAAGACAAAAACTGACACTAATTCACAAAGTCACACTTGTACATTAACACACACAGTAATCCATACACACACAGTAACATGAACAGTCATGAATTCACCCACGCACATAGAAGCACTCACAGAAGGAGGAGCATACACTCAATTATATGTTAACACACAAACATGCCCATGCATGCATACATACACACATGAAAATACATATTTACTCATATACAAACATGATCACACACCATGAATATGCACACTAATACATAGAAACGTGTTCATATGTACACACAATCAGACATAAACATGCCTGCATGCACAGACATATAAATTCAATCATACCCAGGCACAATCTCTAACACACGCACATGCTTACACATTCAAACATATACGCATATTTACTCACTTACACATATTAATGAAGAATAACACCTATACACATATACAGAATATTCAAAATTCAGTGAAATGTGCAAATATACACATTTGCTAACTTACAAATATGCTGAGTTGTAAGAATACACTTAAAAATTTACACACATGAACACAATCACACATTCACTCACAAGCACTCCCACATACCTAAACACACTAGCAAATCTATTCATATGCATTAACATTCTCACACACAAACACTCCCACACACATAGAGATGTTCACACACTCACAAATACACCCACATCCAGGACCACACTCAGGTGTACTCACATGAACACACACACACACATACATGCCCACATATACACATGCACATGCACAAATGGACATGCTGGCATGCATGTTAAGATACTTACACACAGGCTCTTCCATTCACTCACATGAGCATGTTACCATATTCAGCCATTCACATGAACACATCATACAGCACACCAACAGGCTTACATGCATTCATGTCAACACAACCAGTTCACACACATAAACGTGTTCACGCATTCACTTACACACAGACATTCTTAAAAAGCCACTAACAGATAAGTAGACTCATAGAGGCACTTAACCATCTTCTCTACACCACACATATGCTCAGATACATGCACATGCTTACACATTCACTAGCCCACAAACACACTCACACCACCACACAAACATATACACACAGACATGCTCACTTATTCCCTTCCATAAAAATGCAAACACACACATGCCCACACACTCACTCACATACAAATATGCTCAGAGTCCTATATTTCCTCCCACAAACCAACAGTTTATACACTTACATGTTGTATAAGTAAAACTCCTACACAATCCACTGAAGCACAGAAACATGCTCACACATTCACTCATGCAGACATGCTCACACACTGACACATACCTGCACACAAATATACTCACAAATTCAATTATACTTACACCTATCCAGGAATGCTGGCTCTTATTTTTGTGATTATTGATTTTCAATTTTTATTAAAAAATGAATATTTCATTTCTCTGACCGCTTCTTTCCAGATTATCATGGACCAGGCCTTGCTCTTAGTGCTTGACCTGCATTAACTATGAGATTATTGCTATCATTGCCCCTCTTTTACCCATGAGGAAACTAAGACTTAGAGAGGGTAGGTGACTTACTCAAGGGCACACAGCTAACAAACATCAAAGTAGATTCAAACCTGGGTAGTCTGGCTCCTGAATCTATGATCTTCACATTTATCCCAACCTTCATGTAATAGTGTCTTCCTGTACTATAGGTGCCCCTGTGCCTGTGAAAATATCTATCTATGTCTCCAGCATTGAACAGATCTCAGAAACAAATATGGTAAGTGTCAATTCCAGCCACTGCATTGGGGACAGGGACAAGGAGCAGGGACTTCTTTTAAGCAAACTGTGGTTGTTCTGACCTGTGACAGAACTCAAGGTAGGTTTGGGAAACTGCAGCCCCTTGGAATAAAACATGAATCAATTGAACTCTTCTATCATATCATATTCAAAAATTCAGTTCCAAATGGATTATAGACACAAAAGAAAAGGCTTATGAAGCTTTTAAGAGATCATATAGGACACACTATCTTTGTGTCTTGGGATAAAGATTTCTTTTAAAAGCACACATAGTAAGCATAAATAGTGGTCATTCAATTATTGGTGAAATTCTCTCTAGCCAAAACCCCTGGAACTTTGGTTTTGCAAAACAAAACAACTATAACAAGTGTCAAAGGGTAAGTCAGTATAGACTATATTTATAACACCAAGCACTGATACCCAAAATACACATAATTCCTGTGAATTAATAAGAACATATTTAAACCAATATAACTGCCATGTGTATCTGAAAAGAATAAATTTAAAAATAAATAAAATTTTTAAATGATTAGAAAGTGTGAGCAGGAATTTCACTTTTTTAAAGAAAACTAAATATCTAATAACCATGAAAAGACACTCAACAGTGTTAGTAAAGTGTACAATGAAATCACAGTGGTTTCTAATGCTGCTGACAGTGGCATTGTTACTAATCTGGTGAGTACATCATTGGTGTGTTTGGCACTTTTGCATAGTTATATGGTTGCTGTATTCACATATGGGAATATTATCCAGGAGAGCAAGTGAGCAAATTATAATTACACACATCAGCCTGAACAGATCTCACAAATGAAGTACTGAGGAAAATAAATAAATTACAAATAACACACAGCATGACTCCATTTGGGTAAAATACAAAAATTGGGTCCAGCTAAGCATTATGTTTTCTAGGAATACATATATAAACAATAAAATTCTAAGCCAAAGCAAGAAATTTTGCACAAAATCTAAATTAATGGTTACTGCTGGGGGCTGTGGAAAATGTTTTTCCTAAAGGGACACATTATAGCTTGAAAGTTATTGGTAATGTTCTGTTTTTTAAACTGGATTTTAATTCCAGAAGCTTCGTTTTATTATTCTTTTCTTAAATATGCATATGTTTTGTGTTCTCATCTATATTCATCATGTTTCATACACTTTCATACACATGTGTGTGTGTGCACACAGAGCATAGAGAGCTGGGCAATCTTGTTCTCAACTGGGATATACTTTTCTTTCCCCAGGACTACACAATCACAATGATTTTTCATCAGACCTGGAAGGATTCTCGCTTAGCATACTATGAGACCAACCTGAATTTGACTCTGGACTATCAGATGCATGAAAAGTTGTGGGTCCCTGACTGCTACTTTGTGAATAGCAAGGATGCTTTTGTACATGATGTAACTGTAGAAAATCGTGTATTTCAGCTTCACCCTGATGGAACAGTGCAGTATGGCATCAGGTGAGTCCCCGCAGGGGCCTAGGGAAGTTGCAGCAGGCTCCCTTCTTCCTGATGTTTACCCAACAAATACATTCTAAAGGACACACACAGGAGCTCCTTGCTTTTCAAATCTGCCTGGCACTGCCTCTCCCCCACTTTCAAAGTTTCCTACAGAGAGCCTTGGCTACCCTGTACACAAAATGGTAATTGCTTCAAGGATTGACAGTGACTAGACTGGATTAGCAGAGGGGAGGGGCAGGACAAGGGGTAGGATGGAGCCTCCCAGCTGAGGTAGTAGAGAGTTTCTAGCATTTTGCTAGTACCACACGGGTCCACACCTCTGGCATGTGCATGGGTGTGCATAGAAGAGGGCTTGGGTTGCTGCTCACATCCATAGTGCACACTACATACTTGTCCTCCACAGCAGGTACACAGCCTTGGAAGCATCTACACAGCACACAGTTTTCTCGAAACAGCCTCACTGCTTCTTTAGCAAGCATACTTTCCTTTGTCTCAAGGGCCCTTCCCATTCTGGCATCCTACGATTTTCTGACATCTGTTCTTTGTTGCAGTGCTGCGGATCTCTCAGTCTTTGTCACACTCCAATTCTCTCTCTCTCTCTGTCTCTTCCCTACACATAGGTCAATCCTTGGGTAACTCCTGCAGTGTCCTCAGGAATGGTTGCTTGCTGGGGCTTGACTCACTTTTTCCTTCCTTCTTGTTTTCCTTGGCAGACTCACCACCACAGCAGCCTGTTCCCTGGATCTGCACAAATACCCTCTAGACAAGCAGGCCTGCAAGCTGGAGGTGGAGAGCTGTATGTATTTCTCCTGGACACTTTTCTTCCCCCTGACCTGTGGTAGTCAGAAAACCACAGGCAGAATTGACAGTGAGAGGGACAACATGTATCCTTAACTCCCCCCTCCCCTTCTCTCTCCTAAATATGTAGATGATCAACAGATAAATGATGGAAGGAAAGAAAAAAGAAGGAAAGATAAAAAGATACTAGTTACATAATTGATACATAGCTGTATATATATGGCATCTGGGAACAGGTGACCTTTAGAGTTTATTTAGTTCTATTGGGGAATTATGTTGAAGTCTGGGGGTACGAGCTCATACCATCTTTTTGCTATACTTTTCCTTCCTGGCAAAGAAACTCCAAAGTGAAAGTTCTTTTTCCAAGTGTTCAGACTTTTCCACCCATGCACAAACTGGGCAAACCATAAACAATCCCCCAAGATTGCAAATTTTATACACACTCTGGTTTTCACAGACTGCTCTGGCATGAAATCTGCCTGTGCCTATTTTCTGAGACTATGTTTCTCTCCGCTCCCCAGATGGCTACACGGTTGAAGATGTTGTCTTATCCTGGGAAGACAATGAGAATGCCATCCACATGACTGAGGAGCTGCATATCCCTCAGTTTTCTTTCTTGGGAAGGACGATTACTAGCAAGGAGGTGTACTTCTACACAGGTGGATCTGCCCTTCCTTCTCTCTTTTTTGGGCCCTTCACACCCCTATAAAATCTTGGGGACTTCTGCCTTTGACCCCTATGCTATATGTTGCCTCCTTTCTGTTTCCCTCATTCTTGACACATTCCATCCTGCCTTGATGAAGTCCCCATAGCTTACCTCTGCATATGAAAAGGATTTGTGCTCCCTTCAGGGCTGTTCAACCTTCATGTTTGCAGCATATCTCTTCCATTCCCAAACTTCAGCCAACATGGATCAAGGAAGTAAGGAAGAAAGGAGGGAGAGCAATTTCTATGTCATATGGGTCTGATTACTAGGGTGTCTCCTTCCAGGTTCCTACATGCGCCTGATACTAAAGTTCCAGGTTCAGAGGGAATTCAGCAGCTACCTTGTACAGGTTTATTGGCCCACTGTCCTCACCACCATCCTCTCTTGGATATCATTTTGGATGAACTATGATTCCTCTGCAGCCAGGGTGACAATTGGTAAGTCCTGTCTCCATCCCAAGGAGAAACTTGAGTCATCTTTCTTAGAAAAAAAAAATCAAAGTAAGGAAGGGAACCATGTGTATGCTGTGTAGACAAGGAAACGGGAATTTTTCTAATATGCGTTGTAGAGGTGCTCATCCAGTCCTCAATGGACAGACTGACATTGGAAACGTGGATTAAAAAAACATGACAAAATCATGGCATTTGCAGGGAAATGGATGGCACTAGAGCAGATTATGCTAAGTGAAGCTAGCCAATCCCTAAAAAACAAATGCCAAATGTCTTCTTTGATATAAGGAGGGCAACTAAGAACAGAGCAGGGAGGAAGAGCATGAGAAAAAGATTAACATTAAACAGGGACGAGAGGTGGGAGGGAAAGGGAGAGAGAAGGGAAATTGCATGGAAATGGAAGGAGACCCTCATTGTTATACAAAATTACATATAAGAGGAAGTGAGGGGAAAGGGAAAAAAAAACAAGAGAGAGAAATGAATTACAGTAGATGGGGTAGAGAGAGAAGATGGGAGGGGAGGGGAGGGGAGGGGAGGGGAGGGGGGATAGTAGAGGATAGGAAGGGCAGCAGAATACAACAGACACTAGTATGGCAGTATGTAAAAAAGTGGATGTGGAACCGATGTGAATCTGCAATATGTATTCAGGGTAAAATGGGAGTTCATAATCTGCTTGAATCAAATGTATGAAATATGATATGTTGAGAGCTTTGTAATGTTTTGAACAACTAATAATAAAAAAAGAATCAAAAAATAAATAAATAAAAATTTAAAAAAAGAAAATTGGTAAAGGGAAGGAAGAATCAAGACATTTTTCTGGCCATTCTATACAAACTGTAACTGAGGATAGCCAAATAGCTGATTAGCAAGAGTTTCTCTTTAAATAATTAGTCTAGTTAATAAATAAATAAGATTGACATGAAAAAAAAAAAAAAAAACATCAGAGATAGTCTTGGCATGTTAGGCTCAAAGTACCAGGATTCATTAATTATTGAATATGTGACTATATTTGTTAAATCAGGAAAAGGTAGACAAGTAATACATTTAGATAAGACAGGTATAATAAACATTTGATTAAGCAATATATCAAAACATTCTACTCTGCAGCAGAGGGCTTCTAGAGGAATGCCCTTGACAAGTGTCTAGTGGAATGTGGAGATACAAGCTCTCAGAGTCCAGAAAAGGAAGTGACCCAGGTTTTGCTGGCTGAAATTAACTATACCACAAAAGAGTTTTTTGAAGTAGGTTTTAAGTCTATGGCCATACCACCCTGAATGAACCCAATCTCATCTGAAGTAGGCTTTAAGGCACAGATTTAAGATTTGACATTCCCCAAAAAGTAAATGACTGGTTAAAGGCAGATATACCTTAAAAGTGGATTATATTGCAAGATGCCTGGGACAGAACCTGGAAAGACGAGGAAAGCAGCCAAAAGAGAGCCTAGAAATACTCGGGAAGATTTTGAGGTTCATGTTGCAGCATGGGGAGCCATGAAAACATTTTGAATAAGGAGATTAGCTCTCTGGTTTGTCTTCACCATCTTTTGGATAGCCTCTTTCTTTAGAAGCACATTCTGGGCTAAACCTTTAAATGTTTTAGGTTTTACAAAACTTCTCCAAATACTACAGGAAGTCCTGAGTACTGGAAGGCAAATAAGGCAAGGTGGAGGCAGAGTTATAAATCACAGTGAAGCATATGCTGAGCTTAAAAATGGGGGAGAAGAAACAAGCAGGGCACATGGGTAAAGACACTACCCCAAACATAGTGTTTGCTCCCATCCTATGGGATATAGGTGCAATGGCTTGCCAAGAACTTCAAAGGAGACTAAACCTGTGCTGTGTTGTTTATAGGCCTGACTTCAATTCTTGTCCTGACCACCATCGACTCACATATGCGGGATAGACTCCCCCACATTTCCTATATCAAGGCCATTGACATCTACATCCTTGTGTGCTTGTTCTTCGTGTTCCTGTCCTTGATGGAGTATGTCTACATCAACTACCTTTTCTTCAGCCAAGGACCTCGGCGCCACCGTAGGCGATACAGGAGACCCAGAAGAGTCCTAGCCCGCTACCACTACCAGGAAGTAGTGGTGGGAAATGTGCAGGTTTGACTTTTTGACTGACAATCGGCTTTCCCTGAGCACCTCTTGAGCCCAGGCTTAGTACTTGCCCATTCCTTGTTTCTTAGTTCTTTTAATCATTATGCACACACGTACAATGCACATGTACAACACATATACACAGCACACAGCCACTACAGATAACAAAGTAGAACTAATTATCATCACTCCTTTATAGATGATCATTGTCCAACAGCACAAGGCAAGAAGTGGCAGAGCTAGATTTCTCCAAGTCTTTGGGCTAAATTTGGTCCACTTTGCATGTTTCTGGGGCAGGTGATGAAGCCAGAGGGAAGGTGAACACAGTCAGGCTGAAAGGAAGACAGACACCAGAAGGGCTGGCCTGCCTACCCCACCTTCCTTGACACTTCAGACTCCCAAGGCCATGCTGAGGCTTTTGCTTCGGGCAGTATGTCAATATCCAGCAACTTCCCTCCTTCACAGGGGGCCCAGGCCTGTCTGCTTGAGTGGCCACCATCCAGCACACAGCACTCCTGAGGGACTACCTGCCCCAGGGAGACAGCGGTTTAGTCGCCGCCATGACCTTCCCTTGCATGCTAACAGCCTCTTGGTCCTGTTCCTCAGCCCCTTGAGCTCCAGAGACCCCAAGAGGAGATGGCTCTATCTACAGTAACATTACAAGTGCTGATGAGGAAAGCCCCTTCCCTTTTCCCTCCCCTAGTACATATCCACCTAGGTGACATGAAACTGATGAGCCTATCCATTATCTCCTCAAAGGATGGCCTGATTAACGTGGAAGACGGATTCGGCTCTCTTCCCACCAGCCCAGCACAGGCCCCCCTGGCGAGCCCAGAAAGCCTCGGCTCTTTGGCGTCCACCTCAGAGCGGGCCCAGCTGGCCATCCCGGAAAGCCTCAGTCCACTGTCTTCCCTCTCAGGCCGAGCCCAGTTGGCCACTGGAGAAAGCCTGAGTGATCTCCCCTCCACCTCCCAGCAGGCCCTTCATGGCTATGGTGTCCATTTTAATGGTTTCCGCAGTGATGATACTATTACTCCTACTGAAATCCGAAACCGTGCTGAGGCCCTTGACCATGCTAAGACCTATGACGATGAAGACTCCGAAGATGACCTGAGTTTGGATGAGAACCATGGCCATGGCCCCAGCAGGAAACGCATGATGTACCGTGGCCAGAGCTGTGTGCTAGAAGGAGGCTGGGACCTTGATGAGATCCAGAGCTTCCATGATGACATCAATGTTGAGAGCCGAAGCCTTGACCTGGAAGACCAACGCAGGAGTGATACTCACAGTATCTGGAGCCTTGATGATGAGGAGCTCATGGCCGGTGACCAAGAGAATGATAGTAGCTCAGAGTCTGAGGATAGTTGCCCACCAAGCCCTGGGTGCTCTTTCAATGAAGGGTTCTCTTTCTACGTCTTTAGCCCTAGCCGTGTCCCCAAGATTGACAAGTGGTCCCGATTCCTCTTCCCTCTTTCCTTTGGCCTGTTCAACGTAGTTTACTGGCTGTACCATATCTACTAGTTCCCAGGGCCCCGAGCAGCAGAGCCACTATGCTGTGCTCCCTTCACAGTTTTGTTTTGATTTTGTTTTTCCCTTTTTCCTTTATTCATTTGATTTGGTGGTTATTCTGCAGTCTAATCAGTTGAACACTTCTCTTTATCATTGTGAGGTGGCAAGTAGATGGAAAGAACCCATTCTGGCGAGAAGGAAAGAAGGAGGAGTTGGAAAAGAAAGGAAGGATCTGAGTGCTACCCACAAACATTTCTGATGGCTTTACTGTCCCCGTTAGGTGTCAATTTTTCTTTTTCATTTCCTTTTTTCTTCTTTGTTTTTCCTCCTGGGGGTCATGGACCTTGCTCACCCTCTGCTTAGGACTTTGGGAGAAAGTGAAGCTGGGTTGGGCCGAGGTATGCAGGGGAAGAGCTAGCCACAGCTTGAAACTGCAGGCAACTGGCTGTAAGAAAGTTGGGGAGGATTTGGAAGTGCCTTTTGCCCATGATTTCATTGATGTTGTGGCACAGGGTTGGGAAGAAAATGAGGAGGTACAAAGGAGTATGGGGAGGTAAGTGAGGAAATGGCAGGGGGTCATGTCAGGTTGGAGAATGCCCAGGTTAAGCCGGCCCCTTTGGAGGGATTGGAACTTCCTTTGCCTATGTTTCTACTTCGGAAAGCTTGACAATGGGAACTTGATAACTTCTTTCTAGTCAGCAGTTAGCTTTCTATCAATCACTGAGTTGGACACTAGTTGGACACTAGTCACTGGGCCATTGCTTGGTGAATAAGCACTGGACTAGAAAGTTCCGACTGGCTATTTCACCTCTGATCTGGAGTAGCAGATGAATAACTATTGTGAATCTCTATACTAATCCTTTCTATTTGTTTAGTGCATGGTAAGTGTCAACAAGCTCACTGACCCTTCACGCTGTTGGACCCTCACAGGAGCCCTGTGAGCAAGAGAAAGTCAAGCACTTTGTCCCCAGTGTTCCAAGATAAACGTGGAGCTTATGTGCCATGCTTGAGGACACTAGCTCTTCAACTTTACGCTACTCTGAACTGAAGAGTACCTTTTCTTTCCCTCCCCCTTGCAAAAGGGGGTCCTCCAGCAGAGTCTGCTTATCTATCAGACTGCCAACCACGTTCTACAGCACTGAAGCACCTCAGCAGGAAGAGGCTACTGACCAGCCAATAAGAGAGAACCCAGCAGATGGAGAGTGTGGGCCTTCCCACCCAGCCTGTATGTGAACTTGCCAAGCAGCACCACCTTGATGAAGGGCATGAGAGAGTGAGCTTTGCCAAGCACTCAATCCCTGTCCCCTCTTGCTCTCTAGGCAGCCTCTCCTGCAGCCCCTCACCTCTCCACCCACCCACCCCCTTTTAACTGCTTCTGTGTAGGTATTTCTTTGTGTGTGTCTGCTTACTTATGTTTATTTGATTTGAATGGGCAGGAAAGAATGTATGCTTGAAAGGGTATGCATTTCTTGTTAGTGGATTTTCTAGAACCACCAGAACTCCCATGGCCTGTTCCCACATTGGATAAGCTGGTTAACTGTTTCTTTCTAATCCCCCTGTTCCAGAGAGCAGGTTCTCCTGGTTCCCATCCATTCCTTACTCCTCTTTCCCTGCATCTGTGCTGTGTTCTGGATTGAAGGCCCAGGGGAAGCACATGTAGTCCTAAGAAGTGGTAATATAGTGCCTTGAGATAGGTAGTGCTCAATTTGTGGGATAAGCTAAGTGCTGAGCATTTTGCTTGGTGCTATAAGGGCATGGTTTAGAGAAAAAAAAGTAGTCACAGGATATCTAAGATTGCCTATTTTTGAACATCCCACACAGAGAGATCCAGATTGAAGGGAGAGCGGTGACCTCACATGGTTATTGGAACACTAGCTTCCTGGAGCCTAAACATTGGTTGCTTGACTTGGATTCGGTCTCCTGGAGGGGATTCGAACCCTGTGGAGGGGAAGTAGTTCATTGAGGTGAAGTCATAAAGGGAAGTCAGAACAGGGGGAAAAAATAAGACACAGCAATGCATAGGAAGACTTCACAGCACAGAGGAAGGACAAAGAGGCCAGTTGTAAATACCCACATACTAGATATATTAGACCTTAAAGAGAATATCTTGCCCTAGTGTGCTGCAATGAGAGCAGTTGAACTCTCCTGCTCCTCATACTCCGTGAGGTTAAATGTCAAGGTGAGGTGGAGATTTGGCAATGACACAGTTTCAGGAACTTGAACTTTCAGAGATTGCCATGGTTTTGATCCAATTGCCAGCAAAATTATCCTGCAAATTGCCAGATCTCCCCTTGATATGTTCTGTGTGTGGTCTGTGGTCAGCGTCCTTATTGAGCCCCATCCTCATCCACCCCCACCCTCTTCCCTGATGTGCAGGCACACCCCTCCAGTTGGCTGCCAATGTCCCCTCCCAAACGTCTCCCTATACCAAGTAGCTCTAGAATTGCACATCATCTGGCTGCATGCTCCCAGAGTTCAGCTAATCAAAGGGCCCTTGGTAGTTTGGAGCTTAGGCAGAGGGAAGGGTCTTGCTGAGTGTGAGATGGAACAACCCCACTTTTTCCTCTGCTCACCTTTCCTTTTTTTCCCTCTCCTCGACTTTCCCCATAGAATCCCTCCCTCAGGAAGGACGCCCCTGTCTGTTTTTCCAAATTGTTTTATCGTGGGGATCTCTGACATGTTTCCTACCAAGTTTTATGCCCATCCCATCTGCCACTGTGGGGTGCCTTTGCAGAGGTAACAGACAATCTCTTGGGTCTTAGTGGAGCTTATCCAAGTATTCTTCTAATTCTTGTCATCTGGTTAATAGCAAGGCTGCAAAATCTTTGCATATTCAGAGCTGAATTTTGCTGAGACTATGCTCATTCCTAATGAGGTTTGCTCAGTCTGTATATACAACAGCTAACCCTTTGAGCTATTAACTACTGAATGCATCCACTAAGTTCTCCCCTGCATGATACCCTGCTGTGGTGATGTGCAGTAACTTCGTATCTACTCAAAGCCCAGCATCAAAGGAAATTGTGACTTGTCGTACTGAAAGTACAGTGTGTGTTTGTTGTATAATGTCCTGTGATCAATATGAAATCTATATTATCAGTGTTGGGTTTTCAGGGGGGAGGGAAGGGTGTTAAAGTATTTTCCTGAATACTTAAATTAAGAAATACTCCCAAACGGTCAGGGTCACCTCTATGGACTCCATTTGTTTGAGACTTTGCACCCACCATTTTGCCAGGCTGCATCCCTAGGGTCAGTTGTCATCAGCAAGGCTTAAGGTGCCAGAATTTAATGCAACCAGCTCTCCTGTCTGACACCAGGCAGTCAGGGGATTCTGCTGAAGGCAGCCAAGTCAGTGACATGCTGGAAGTATGAACTACAGTAAAATTGTACATACCAGGTCTTCAGACAGTAAAAACCAAGAAAAGAAGAGCAAGACTATGACCAAGGTGTCCTGGATTACCTGACCCACAAAAGGGCACAGAGAAGCAGAGCCTCTTGAGATGAGTGGGAGCCTTCTTTGTCCTAATTAAGTGTACATTTTCCCGTGACCTTGACCAGTCCTGACTTTAAGAAAGTAAAACACAGAAAAGCATAAAATTATACTTGTGAAAAATATAATGGAAAAAAATTTGTAAATAGCAAATAAAGAAAAATAAAGGTCTACAAAAGCAAATATCCTGATGGGCCATTGTGTTTTCTCTCTGTTTGGATTGGGAGGGACTGCCCAAGATGTCTCTCTGGGTCTGAAAGCCTCTGGTTTTCATGGTTCACCATGGCCTTCCTACAGCTCTGCATATGCACCACCTCATAACCTAGGACATTTGAAGCCAAGATTTTCAAGTGCAGGAGAGTCAGCAACATTACAGTTGATTTAACTGACACCTTGGCACAAAGCCCTTCTTTTTTTATTTTTTATAACTGTAGATGGACACTGTGCCTTTATTTGTCTAGTTTTTTATATGGTGCTGAGGATTGAACCCAGTGCCTCATACATACTAGGTGAGCACTCTAGCCCTGAGCTACAACCCCAGCCCACATAGCCCTTAACCATTTAAAACAAGAAAAAAATTAAGCCAGCAAGCCATCATGGTGCCAAAAGGGCCATTCTTGTTCAATTTAGTGGGGAGAAACAGGAAAAGTAGTCTTTATAAAGAACAAAACTGTTTCTTAAAATATCTTTTGCCAATGTGGTTGTGCAGAATAGAGAAGAGAAAGCCCTATGTGGGTGGGAAGAGGGCATGCTGAAGTCTAACATGGTTGCCAGGTCACATTAAAACATTCTACTGATAGGGCCAAGGGTACTCGTCATGGACCACGTTCTTCAGTGACTCTTCAAGGACCTTTTGAGGAAACCCTTATATTTGCAACAGGGACCCTAACCCACTGATCTTTTCTGTGGTTCTATGGTGGCCAAAGCAGGCCTGGAGGGCTGTGCATGCTTAACCCGAACAGACTGCTCTTTTGGTCTGCCCGCAGCTCCAAGGTGGAACCTACAGGATAAAAGAGTTTCTTGGGTAGATCTTCTCTGGGCTTCTAACTTTCAGCAGCCCTTGGCAACATGCCTTGTACTCCTGTCCTCCTGACTCTCCTTCATGCAATCCAAGCTCCCAACTCTCCGTGTTCACTAATGCTCAACCCAAGGCCTTATTACCTGTAAAGAACCCTGTTGATACACATTGTTACTGGCAGCCTTTGCTGGTGAGCTTTTGTGATATGGTCAGCTCTGCATGATCTTCCCACAGATTCCACTGTGACTGTCTGAGATGCCTGGCAGCCTTTTTGCTGAAAAAAGCTTCCATGCCATAGAGGTCACAGATATCCAGGGAAGGAGGAGATGTTCATGGCGGGGACTCAGCTTATGATGAGCTGCCACATACTGTTCTGCTGGCAAAGCTCTTGCCAAAAGGCCAGCTTCTGAAGGTGGCCCAGTACCTCAGATAGAGCTCATAGCCCTTGAGTGAGCCTGATACCATCAGCTTCACTACTCTCAGTATGAAGGAGCCCTTACCACAACGTCCCAGGCTTTCAGCAAGGACTGTCTTGCCAGCCTCCCATCTTTACCCAACTTCTTTCAAGTCCTGAAAGATCCTCCTGGGGACCCCATGATATTGTCATGATAATGCTTTCTCAATTCAGGTCTCAACCAGAATCTCAAGAGTGAGAGAGGGCAGAAATCAATAAGGTATACAGTTATAAGTTTGTTTTATTTCTTAATAACTTTGAGAATATTTTGTACCATATAGTTAAAAGTGATGGGGGAATAAGACACCTCTTTGCCCTGAGAGTTTCTGCCCAGTAGTCTGTCTGGTGCTCTGCACAGGAAGCCAAAGAATTTGAACATGAACTCTTCTGACAGCCACAATATGATTTGCTGCAACAGAATCTAGTCCTGCATTCTTAACGCTAGAATTCTTAATTTCTTTCTGTACATTTATCCTCTTGCACTTTCTTATTGTTTTTGTTTTAATCTCTGTCCACAAAGGGTATAGACCAAAAGTCTGGCTGCAAAAATTAAAAAGGGCTAGAGAAAAAGAAACTAAAGAAATGTTACCTTCTGAGACTATTTTGTCAAGGAAGAATAAAGGAAGCAGAAACACGTCAACTTCTTTCAGTTTCCCTTTAATATCTCAGGGGAGAAGATGTTTAAATGTTTGTTGGTACTAGTAGATGGCAGACCCCTAACCCCCACACATCCTATTCTGTATGGCATACTCTGTGTATCCTTGGATAAGACACTGTTCATTTGGGTGACTATTGTAGTCCTCTCCTTTCCTGGCCCCTGACCCGAGGCATAGGTGCACTGCTCAAAGCTGCACCCTTTACAGACTTTCCTTTGTCACTCTTTCAAGACCATCCAGGTGTCTGAGATGCACACCATCCATTCTCAGCTTCTACACAAAGAATGAATGAGCCCATCTGTAAACTTTCCTTCAGCTATTCATAAAAAGAAATCCCCCTCCATGGGTGCAAGGTGGGGAAGAGGCACCAGTGCAACTGTGATGAGGGGTATGGGGGTCCAAGCTATCTGCTCATGCAGTTACTTGTGTCCTCCAGTCCTACTCAGACTGAAACAGGCTGGCACTATCATCCATGCTACTTTCAGTCACTGGATGGGAACAATACAGAAGGAAGCATGGCCTCTGCACAAATGCAGATGAGAATGACAGCAACTACATCCCTCTGTATCACTGATAGTGGTCTACCTCTATAGCATAATTTCCTTACCTAATCAAAGAACTCCTCCTGTAACCCTAGTTTGGTATGCCAGGGACCAGGGAGAGTTCCCATCTTGACATTTCTCCATAGTGTAATATGTGAATCCTTTGGTAAGGGAAGTGAGACCCCCAGCCTAACCCTAGCCCTAACCCTAACCCTAACCCTAACCCTCCTCTCCAATGAATAGAAAGGACTCTGTCCAATTATACCATCAGACAATGGCTAACTACATGGAATTTAGTATTGGTTAATCAATCAGGAGAGTTTAGGTGCCTGTGTGGTAACAATCCCAAAATCTCAGTGACTTAACAAAAATATGTGTTCCTTTCTGAAACTGTGCATTCAATGCAGTTTATCACAGGTGCTTCTGCTCATTGTAACCACTCAGGGACAAGCTAAGAGAATAGAATATACTGCCTATGATGGTTAATTTTTGCTGTTAAACTGACTGGATAAGGGATACCCTGATAGCTTGTAAAGCATTATTTCTGGGTGTGTATGTGAGGGTGTTTCCCAAAGAGACTGGCATTTGAATTTGTGGACTAAATAAGGAAACTACACCTTGTGATACATGGTTGTCATCAGTGATATGTGGTTCACTCTTCCGTGCACAGCAAATTGAAATCCCTGGCTCATTATAGTTGAGTTGGGCTATGTGATTAGTTATATCTAA
This sequence comes from Marmota flaviventris, assembly GCF_047511675.1. Lineage (NCBI taxonomy): Eukaryota > Metazoa > Chordata > Mammalia > Rodentia > Sciuridae > Marmota > Marmota flaviventris. Next base: position 132,374,720 of record NC_092518.1, read on the forward strand.
TGTATTAGTTCTAGCAAGTATATGTGAGGTATGCCTTTTCCAACTGCAACATTTAGTTGCTAATACAAGACTCCTTATTTCCCCTTTTCCTTGCTTAAAAAGCAAACTGCAACCAAGACACTAAAGCCAATGGTGAGGAAGAAAGCAAACTTTACCACAGCTGACTTGGTCCTAAGCAAAGTAGATCTCGAAATGACCCAAAACGTCAGTGAAATCTCTGACAATGCCACAAATCAGCCTCTTTTGTAATTGTGGGGTTCCCGAATTCTGCTACAGGTGCTCTCAACAGGAAGGGAAACTGAAAAGAAATATGTGGAGCAGAGGTAGTGGCAGGCATTGATCTGGGCTATCAACTACTCATGAATAGATGAGATATTCAAGATGGCAACCTTCTGAGGATGTAGAGAAAAACAAGTATTTGTAAACTGTTGGTGGTAATATAAATTAGTCCAGTCATGATTGAAAATAGTATAGAGGTTTCTCAAAAAACTAAAAATAGAACTACTATATAATGTAGCTGTACCACTACTGGGTACATATCCAAATGAAAAAAAAAAATCAACATGTAAAAAAGACACACCTGAATTCTGTGTTTAGTGCAGCACTATTAACAGTAGCCAAGATATGGAATTAGCATAGAAGTTCATCAACAGATGGATGGATAAAGAAAATATGATGTATGTACACACAGTGGAATATTATTCAGCTGTAAAGAATTAATGAAGGCATTTGCAGGAAAATGGCCAGAACTGAAGAGCATTATGTTAAGTGTAATAATCCCAACTCAGAAAGTCAAGGGTTGTGTGTTTTCTGTCATATGTGGAAAAAAAAATGGCCTGAAAATAGAAGAGGGACACTTAGGGACTATGAAATGGGCTGGGAAGAGAGAAGAGGTCAGAGAGGATAGAAGGGAGAGTGGGTATGATCAATGCACAATATATACATGTATGGAAATGTCACAGTGAGCCCACTAATTTGTATAATTAATATATGTTAATAAATAAAATTTCAAAAAAAAAAAAAAGATAACACTCTTTCTCACAGGGCCTCCTCAGCCCATCACCCTGTAGCTCCATTTTGGGTAACCCCATTCTCATTCACAGACTGACCACCAGCCTAAAGCCCTCCCATCTAGAGGCTCTAAATTCCATTGTGATGGTAGAGGATTTTCATTAAAATACTTCCATGGCAAATCCTTCCCAGCGCATGATTGGAGGCAGCTCATGTGTCAGAGGAGGAAGCTCTCTTGCTTGCATTTCTGGAGGTTTCCTATCCACTGTAGAATTTGATCAGGGTCATCCCATAATACCTGTTCTGTCTACATTTAGAGTACCTCTGAACTTAGGAAGGAGGAAAACTCCTCTTTTGCTCCTACTGAGACTCAAGTCTGAGTAGCAGGAGTCTGTGACAGGATTTTCTGCAAAAGAGCAGGTTTTGCAAGACACTTTCAAATAAGCAAAAATGGAGAGAATCCCAAGCTCCCTCTCCCCATCAAGAACAATCATCCAGGTAAGGCGGAAGGTAGAACTCTGCTCTCCTACATGTGGAAAATCTGGCACAGACTCTAAGTCGTTGAAGTACTCCTGAGCCTGTTAAGGATATCAGCCCAACATCCCTTTCCAATAAGTGTCTTGAATGGACAGGATCCCATCTGAAGTCTCAGATCATTCTTTTTGGAGCTCCAGGACTCCACAGGTCAGCAGGGGGTGCTGTGGGAGGTGGAATAAACTGATCATTGGTTTAGGTAGCTTTCTAACCCAAGCCACTTCTATATGCCAAGCCCTGCTCTTTGAAAAGAGAGGCCCATGAAGGAAGCAAGGTCTTCTATGTCAGGAAAAGGGGCAGAAGGAGCTGCCATTTTGTCTTTCTTCTTCCTCCTCAGTTCATATCTTCTACAATCCTTCTGGTACTGATCAATGTCCCCACCTCTTTTAGTCCTTTCCCCTAAAGCCCATTATCCATGTCCCCCTTGACCCACAATACTGGTTCTACAGATGATAGAAGTATGTGAAAGCTCATTTTACCATTCTATATCATTTCATACATAGTTGAAATTTTCATAACAATTTTTAAAGTGGGTCTTTAAGCCCTCTGCAATTAACATTTGTGAAACAACTGGCTTGCCAGTTGCATATCTCTTTCAATACTCTATTTAGCTCCATTGGTCTAGTTGTTAATAACTGCACACATACTACAAAACTAATGGCTAAATCATTTTAATAATTCTTACTCATCTGGTAGGATAACTTTTTTTACCCTCTTTGTTATTTCAAAAATGTTTTGGTATACTTGGCCTATTGAATGTCAAGTTAAATCTTATTATCATTAGGTCATGGTCTATACACCCATACATAAATATACACATTCACCCACAAAGACTCTGGGAATTTTTATTTGCATGCAGTCAATATATAGATTTACTTAGGGAAAATTAATGTTTACAAAATTGTATCCTCATATCCATGATAATATCACACTTTATATTTTTGTAGGTGTTCATCAATCTATCTAAATGGAATTTTTATATTTTCCCATGAAATTCTAAGACAATCTTTGGCTTGATTTATTCTTACATATTTGGTATTTATTTTTGATATTTTATATTTTGATACATTTTGCTTACTGTCATTTTCATTTCATATTATTTATCGCTGCAGAAATAAAATATCTTTTCTGTACAGTGATGTTATATAGCCAGTAATATTTATATACACTTTACTGATTGAATAGATTAACCTTAGTTCTTTTGAATTTTCTTAACATGCAGCCTAATAATCTGTTAATTGTGGTCACTTTGTTTCCCATTTTCTGATACCTATCTTCTTTTTTTTATGTTTCTTGTTAGTACACTGTATGATATTAATATCAAAATATTGAAAACAAATGGTGATAGCAGAAGTCTTTGTCTAATCTTTGTCTCATTCCCAACTTTGAAATAAAGCTTTCAACTTTTACCTATTTAAATACAATGAACAGGGGCTGGGGATGTGGCTCAAATGGTAGCGCACTCACCTGGCATGCGTGAGGCCCGGGTTCGATCCTCACTCAGCACCACATACAAACAAAGATGTTGTGTCCACCGAAAACTAAAAAATAAATATTAAAAAATTCGCAAAAAATAAATAAATACAATGATTTGTATGTGTGTGTATATATTGTTTTGTAACGACTTGGCTAAGTTTTCTTTTTTTCATTTTTAATAAACTATATTTTAGAATAGTTTAAGATTGTGAAAAATTACCAAGGTAGTACAGAGAGTTCCCCTATATCCCACATTCAGTACCCCCATTATTAACATCTTACTATGGTACCTTTGTCACAACTAATGAACCAATATTGATAAAATGTTATCACTAAAAGTCCAGACTTTATTTGCATCTCCTCAGTTTTACCTTATATCCTTTTTCTGTTTCAGGATTCTGTACAACATTTAGCCAACATGTTTCCTTAGACTCCTCTGGGCTGTTAGAGTTTCTTAGGTAATGCTTGTTTTTGATGACCTTAAGAGTTTTGAAGAGTCAGATATAAGTAGGATATCTCCCTCTTGCAATTTTTCAAGTGATTTTTGCCATAAGTAGACTGGGAGTATGGGTCTAGGGAGGGGAAGACCATAGAGGTAAATTGCTACATTTATGACATCATAACAAGAACATATACTATCAACAATGACTTACCACTGTTGATGGTAGTCTTAAGCATCTGGATGAAGTAGTATTTTTCAGGCTTCTATCCTGTGAATTTACTTGTTTCCCTACCCTTCCACACTGCTTTCTTTGGAAGAAGGTCACTATGCACAGCTACCATGCAAAGAGTGGGAAGTAACTATATAAATGATTTGTAATTCTTCTTCCCAGGAGACTTTTTTCCCCATATTATATATTCAGTCACTCATTTGTATCAATATGAATTTATATGTATATATTTTATGCTTTAAGAGCAACATTTCTGTATTTGGTGAGTGCATATATCTGTTTAGATATGATTTTATATCTGTTTAGATATGAGTTTTATATCTGTTTAGATATGATTTGTCTTACTTGGTCCATTTATGTAGTTATCCACCCCTAGGCCTACTTGCCTCCAGACTCCTCCTTCATTATTGCTCTGCTCAGCTCTCCAGTATACAGGGGTTTATGCTACAGACTACAATTAATAGGTTTACCAATATTTGGCTGCCACTTTGTTTCTTCAGAAGAATCAAACCCTATCCAGCACCTTGATCTAGGACTTTTAGCCTCCAGATCAATGGGGAAATAAGTTTCCACTGTTTAAGCTCCCAAGTCTGATACTTCGTTATGGCAGTCCTAGAAGACTAATATACACACATGGTCTGAATTCATCTAGAGCCCCCACCATTCCCACTTCTCCCAACCTAAAGCAGACCTTATGTCTTGCAATTCACTTCTCTTCCCATGACTCCATAATGTCTCCCAGGCAACCAAAAGAAGAATCTTCAGGTCAAAGTACTAGAAGCAAGCCTAAAGAACTATGTCAAACTTTAAACCATTAACAAAAATCCTTGGCTAACTAAGAAAAGAAGGAAGATAAAACAATGTGAACCATACCCAATTTGGGGGTTGTTTGTGGTTCTCTGAGAGACAACTCTATCTGGGTGCCAGCCTTTTGTGAAGTCTCATCACTTTCTCACATTATAATGCTCTTCCCTGGTCTTCCCCCATGTGCCTTCCCAGTCAACTCTGGGACTTGGCCCTGCTGCCTGTCTCTTCATGGCTCTATCCTCTGAGAACTGTATTCTACTCCCAATGGAACAGCCCAGAATCACTTGCCTTCTGCATAACATAGAGCATTTCTACTGTCTGTAGAAGTGTCCTGCTTGTTTCATCTCTATACTCCGTTAAAACTCCAGATACAATGGTGAGGGAAAAAAAAAGTGAGAAAAGAAAGGAAGAAGTAAGAGTAGACCTGATCTTTAGGTTGCCTAAAAGACTGCTCAAATAGGTAGTTATATAATACAAGAAAGAGAAGCAATCCTTTTGTCTGTAAGAGTGAGTTCCTGGAGTTGTTCAACTCCACTGTGATTTTATTACAAATGCAGAGATCAGATTTAGTAGTGTTATGTAGGTGCTGAGAAAGGAACAGTGAGGATCTCAGACAAACAGAGAGAGTACACAAATCAGAAGTGACCTCATTCCCTGAAAACACCACACATCCTAAGCTGTGGGAAATGCTGCTGTTAGAGCAATATCATCTAACAAAGAACACACCATTGCTTTAGGTCCAATTTCCTCCTTGGGACTATCTCTATATTATGGCAAGATAGGATCTAGGCATTAATATATGAATTTCTTCTCTACCTATACCCACATTGCTTGCTCTAGAAGGTCTCTTCCCCCCCTCATTCCAACAGCTAGGCATAAGTTACCCTCCAAATAATCAGAAATAAGGGCTGCAAATATAAAATATACTATTAAGGAGAAAAAATAGCAGTCCTAAGAAACCAAGATCCTCAGACATGCATGGAATGGTGATTACTACAACCTGCCCACACCCCATTCCTATGTTCATCCTCTCCCAGATCTGTGAGTGTCACATTTTTGGACTGCTCATAAAGTGATCCCCAAAGGATAAATCTGACACTCTGAGGAATCACAGTGGATTGAAAGGAAACTCTGGCCCTGATTCCAGTTGACTACAAAGAACCAGTTTGAAATTGCCATCTGAGAAAATAGTAACCATACTTTTTTGAAGGAAAGATGGGAAGAGAAACTTTTTTGATGTACCACATTTTGTTTATCTACTCATCCATTGGTGGACATATTGAGATTATTTCTACCTTTTGTACTTTGTGAATCATACTGCTATAAACACTTGTATACACATTTTTGTGTGGACATATGTTTTCATTTCTGTAAGGTCTATACCTGGGAGTGGAATTGCTGGATCAAATGGTCACTCAATGTTTTACCCTTCTGAGGATCTGCCAAAGTATTTTTCAAAGTGACACCATTTTCTAATCTAACCTGTAATGTATGATGGTTCCAATCTTGCCATATCCTCACTGATACTTGTTATTATCTGTCTTTTAGATTCAAGCCACATTAGTGGATGTGAAGTAGTATCTTACTGTGGTTTTGATTTGTATTTCCCAAATAATTAATATATTAGTCAGCTTTCCATTGCTGTGACAAAACATTTGAGATTAAAAAAATGGCAATGAGGAAAAGTGTTTCTGACTCTCAGTTTCAGAGGTTTCAGTGCACATTGGCAGGCTCTGTTGCTTTTGGGCCTGTGGTGAGGCAGAATATAATGACAGGGAGTGTGTGGAGGAGCAAAGCTATTCACCTCATGGTGCCCAGGAAGCAAAGAAAAAGAGGGAAAGGTTGGGGTCCCAATATATCTTTCAAGGGCACAACCCCAGCAACCTAACTTCCTTCCATTAGGCCCCACATTCTATAGGTTCACCCACATCCCAGTAGCACCCAATAGGCTGGAAACCAAACCTTCACGTTACTGGCCTCTTGGAGAATTTTTAAGATCCAAACCATAATGACTAACAAGGATAAACTTCTTTAATTGAGCTTATTGGCCACTCACATATCTTCTTTGAAGAAATATCTATTCAAATATTCCACCCATTTTTATTTGGAATATCTGTTCTTTTATTTTTGAATTGTATGAGTTCTTTAAATACTCTGGGTATATAAAGTATGTCAAAAATGTATGATTTACAAATGATTTAATATTATAATTTTTTTCAGAGGGTTATTTTTCCCTCTACTCAATACAAACACCATTACAAGCAAATTCCTATGTCATACATCTATCTGAAAACCCAAGAATGAAAGCTGTCTTTGATAACTCTCACTTCCCAGGATTTCCATTGTCATTTTATTCATGGCTCCTATGAATTCTGTATTTCAATTCCAAGCAGTGATGTACATAAGAAGATTTGACTTCTGTACTCAGCAGTAGTTGCTATCATAATGAGAGTTGTTCAGATGTTAAAATAATTATAGGGCTGGGATTGTGGCTCAGCGGTAGAGCACTCACCTAGCACGGGCATGACCCGGGTTCGATTCTCAGCACCACATAAAAATAAATGCATTGTGTTGTGTACATCTACAAAAAAAAAAGATTCATTCTCTCTCTCTCAAAAAAAAAAATAATAATTATAGATTCAAGGAAGCTATGATGGTAATAGAAGGTAACCTAAAAAGATAGGTTTTAAGTACCCTCTATCCAGTTTCACCCAGAAAACTGATATTGTATTTATATAGTTCTATCAATTTATCAGAAGTATAGACTTGTGTTTCCACAACCACAATCAAGATAAAAAAACTATTCCATCTCCAAATAATTCCCTTGTGCTACTCCTTTATAATAATATTCACCCCTCTCCCCACACAATCCTTAATCCCTGGAAACCAGCTGTCTCATCTCCATCTCAACAACTTTCTTATTTCAAAAATGCTGCATACAAAAAAATCATACAGTATGAGATCTTTTGAGATTGGAAATTTTTAAAGCATGATGCCCTCAAGATTCATATATCAATAGTTTGTTTTTATTGCTGAGTAATAATCCAGGGTTTAGATGACACCAAAGGTGGTTTAGCCACTCAACTGTTGAAAGGCATTTTGGTTGTTTGTCATATTTTACTATTACAAATAAAAGTGCTGTGAACATTCACATTTACTTTCAATCTAATTATATCATTATATTTGAAGTGAGTTTTTACAGACACCATGTAGTTGTATCATTTTTAAAATCTACTCTTCATTCTCTTTTTTAAAAAATTGGTGTATTTAAAACATTTTCTATACTTAAAGATCTTGTACCACTTTTCTGGCCTCCATGTTTCCTGATAAGAAATCCCCTGTCATTCAAATTGTTATTTCTTTATAGGTAAGGTGTCATTTCTCTCTTGCTGCTTTCAAAGGGAGAGAGGGGATGCCTCATTATTTCTGGGTGATGATAAAAGTCAAAGCTCCCCCAGATGGTCTCCATGGATAGTTTGATGGAGGATAAAGTAGTAATTGGGTGACTCATTACCAAATGGTGGGGAATAAAACTCCTGTGTTTCTACTGAGTCTTCATTATCACCACCTATGGTGAGGTATGGTGGGGTAGGGGATCATATGACTTGTTACGATCCAGCAAAGTTAGAAATCTAGGCTCATTACTTGTTCTTTCTAGCTTGTTTTTGAGGTGAAACTGTGAGTTAGGAGTTCACCATCCATCAAGATGGTGGAGGCAGGTACAAGAAAATGTCTGGAGTAAAAGACAGAATTTGAATCATTATATCCTTGTTTAGGGTAAGTTCCATTATCATGGCAACTCCCACCACAGCTTCGCTATTCTAATTAATTATAATAAAGTAACCAGTGGGGGCAAAGTGGGCAGGATTCTAATTAGATATAATAAAGTGACCAATGAAAAAAACGAGGCAGCGTCTTCAATCAGGTCTGTGAGGGGAAGGGGGAACACCTCACAATTCATCATATAAGACAATCCCATATCATCATTGCCTGGAGCCTCTCTCTCTGGCTCTTGTCCACTCCACTTTACTGAGTGTACTTGTTCTACTTTACAGACTGGGGACACCAAGAACCTGGACTCCAACTGAACATCTCATTGATAACAGAACTGCATTTTTTTCTGTGGTGTTTAGCTAGACTAGATAAATTAGTGTCTAAAAGTTTTGTACAATAGTGGGTTCTTCCTTTCCAGGTCCTTTGGATAAAGTGAGAATGTTTGGGGTGGGGTTTTCTTTTTGGGCCTATTGGCATTTCCAGATTTCTGTTTCTTCAACTCCATGCATGGAATATATTAGGCAAAAATAAAAATTAGAGTATCCACCATCATGTACTTTTTCGGGTCCTCAGGTCACTAGAAAATTGGCCTTCTTTCTATTATTCAATCTTCTTATGTGTGTTTTAAATACAATGCCCAGGCTGTTTAGTTGCACTTAGCAAGAAGAATAGTAGAAGTACGTCTTCCTGGAAGCAGAATTAGGATTTCTAAATAGTAATAATCTCAATTTAAACTTTATTTTTATTAACACCATACTCTGTTATTTCTAAAGTCCACTAATTAAACACTTTCCCTCCTCAATCTTTTATCTATCTTTTCAAAAGTTTTTTTCCTAGAGAAAATGTAATTTAAAAAAAAACAACTTTATTAAGAGATGTTCAACATGTAAATTTGATAAGCTTTGACATGTATGTACTCCAGGAAACCATCGCCACAGTAAAAATTCTGAAGACATCCATCACCTACAAAAGTTTTCTCTTGTTCCTTCATTCCTCTCATATGCCCCTCCCTGCAGTCACTGATATGCCTTCTGTCACAATACAATTCTTTGCCTTTGGAAAAGTTTTCTATTATTACCTAAAGATGGTATACTTACATCACATGTGGTTTTGATTTGCATTTCCTTGATGAATAATGATGTTGAGCTCTTATTCATATGAATGTTTGCCATCTGTATATACTTTTGGAAAAGGGTTCAAATCTTCCGCCCATTTTTCATTGGGTTTTTTGAGTCCTTCTTATTGAGTTTTGAGAATTCTTATATATATCTGAGATACAAGACATTTATCAAATGTGATTTTGAAATACTTTTCCCTAAACGGTGAATCTATATGTAGCAAAATGAAAAAAAAAAAACCTATCTCTCATCCTGCACAAAACCCAACTCAAAGTGATCAGAGACCTAGGCATTAGACAAGAGACCCTGCACCTACTAGAAGAAAAAGTAGACCCCAATCTCCATCATATCAACTTAAGAAACAAATTCCTCAAGAAGACGCTTAAAGAATAAGAAGTAAAATGAAGAATCAATAAAGGGGGGGTTGGGGATGTGGCTCAGTGGCAGAGCACTTGTCTAGCATGTGTGAGGCACTGGATTCAATCCTCAGCACCACATAAAAATAAACAAACAAAATAAAGGTCCATAAACAACTAATAAAAATATTATTAAAAAGGAATCAATAGGGTTGGGAATATATCTCAGTTGGTAGATGGCTTGCCTTGTATGCACAAGATCCTGGGTTCGATCCCCAGCACCACAATAAAAAGGAATCAATAAATGGGATGGCATCAAACTAAAAAGCTTCTTCACAGCAAAGGAAACAATCAAGAGCATGAAGAGAGAGCCTATAGAATGGGAGAAAAATGTTTGCTACCTGTACCTCTGATAGAGCATTAATCTCCAGGATATACAAAGAACTCAAAAAACACCAAAAAAAAAAAAAAAAAAAAAACCCAAATAACCCAATCAATAAATGAGCAAAGGAACTGAACAGGCACTTCACAGAAGAACATCTCTAGAAATTAGAGAAATGCAAATTAAAATTACACTGAGATTCCATCTCACTCCAGGCAGAATGGCAATTATCAAGAACACAAGTAACAATAAATGTTGGTGAGGGTGTGGGGAAGAAGTTCACTCATACATTGTTGTTGGGACTGCAAATTGGTGCACCACTAAGGAAAACAGGAGATTCTTCAGAAAACTTGGAATAGATCCACCATTTGACCCAGTTATCCCATTCCTCAGTCTATACCCAAAGGACTTAAAATATGCATACTACAGTGATGCAGCCACATCAATGTTTATAGCAGCTCAATTCACAATAGCCAAGCTATGAAACCAATCCAGGTGTCCTTTCAACAGATGAATGGATAAAGAAAATGCAGCATATGTATACAATGGACTATTATTGAGCCATAAAGAAGAATGAAATCATGGCATTTGCTGGTAAATGGATGGAACTACAAAACTATAGTAACAAAAGAGCATGGTGTTGGCACCAAAACAGACATGAAGACCAAAGATACAGAATAGAAGACACAGAGACACACCCACAAAAATACAGTTATCTCATACTAGACAAAGGCACCATAAACATACAAATGGTACTGGGAAAACTGGAAATCCATATATAGCAGTGTGAAATTGAATCCCTCTCTCTCAGCCTGCACAAAACTCAACTCAAAGTGGATCAAGGACCTGGGCATTAGACCAGAGACCCTGTGCCTACTAGAAGAAAAAGTAGGTCCAACTCTCCATCATGGAGGCTTAAGAACCAACTTCAATAGAATTCCCTTTGATTAAATGTATTTTTCTCTTTTGTTTTTGTATTTTCAATACTCGCCCCCACCCATTTCTTTCCTTCCTTCCTTTCTGGGGCTGGGGATTGAACCCAGAGCCTTGTGCATGCAAGGCAAGCACTCTACCAACTGAGCTACATTCCCAGTGTGTGCCCCCACCTCCAGCCATTTTCTTAGGATTTAATGAGCACATATTTTTCTAGGTTCTTTTAAACATATTTTTTTGTAGTTGCAATGGACCTTTATTTTACTTATTTATATGTGGTGCTGAGAATTGAACCCAGTGCCTCACATAGGCTAGGCAAGGGCTCTACTACTGAGCTACAGCCCCAGCCCTTTTTCTAGGTTTTTAAGGAGAAGTTAAGATTGTTAAAGTTTTCCTCTTCAATTATAGGCATATGCAAATTTCCCTATAAGTACAGATTTGGTGGTTTCACACAAATCCTGTTGTTTTTTATTTTTAATTCTGCTTAAAATATATTCTAGCTTTCCTTTAGTTTAGTCTTTGTTCTATAAGTTACTTAGAGTGTATTTTTTAGTTTTCAAATATTTGGGGATTTCTCAGACACCTTTCCCATATTTACTTCAAATTTAGTTCCATTGTGATCAGAGAACAAACTCTGCATCACTAACACCTTTCTAAATTATTGAGAGTTGATTTATGATCCAGAATATTATCTATCTTGATAAATATCCAATATCTGATTGGAGTGTAAATTCTAATGTTATTGTGATTAGGCCATAAATGTCAATTATGTCAATTTAATTGATGGTGTAGTTTAAATTTTGTGAGTCTTTGCTGGTTTTCTGTCTACTTGGTTTTCCACTTACTGAGAGAAGGGTACTCAAATCTCTGTGAGTGTGGACTCGTAGTTATATTTCTCCTTGTAGTTATTACATTTTTTGTCTCATGTACTTTGAAGCTTTGTGATTAGTGACATTAAATCAAGAATTTTTATTATTTTTTAATTGATAGTTTTAATATGAAATGACTTCTTTATCTTTAATCCTTTTCCTTCCTCTGAAATCTATCTTGTCTCATATAGCCACTGTGGCCTGTGGCAAACTCTAGCATCCCATCCCTTGCATTCAGGGACAAAATCTCGACTGTGAGCTCCTCAAACCAAGGGAAGTAACCAGACTTCAAGGTGTGTCTTAAACACAGAGTGCTTTCAGGTGCGACAGACCTGAACTAGGTGCTGGTGGCCAACAAAAGAGATTGGACCATTGCAGGGGGTGTCTGTGGAGAGGTGTGAAGGAAACGCCCTCTCTGGGCCTTGTGATGCACCACAATTGAGCGTGGGGACATGAGGAGGCATCCTGCATCAGTTTGGGAAACCTCTCCAGGGGGCTGGGCATATCCTTCCGTTCTCCAACCAGACTGACTCTCCTGGCCTCCAGGTCACGGGCCCCTTCCCTATGGACCTGACAGATGGGGATGCTTTGTGATGTCTCAGCCCTTCCCCCTCCTGGGCAGGCTTAGGGGTGTGGCCTGGGGTGGGACTTGCTGAGCCAACAAAGCCCAAGGGTGTGGCCACCTGTTGTCCTGGGGACCATAAATAGAGGGAGCTCAGCGGCCTGGACAGACTACCTGGAGGTGCTGGTCCAGAAACATGGGCAGGAGACCCATGGCATCCATTCCCCACTGTGCAAAATCCAACTCTGGCAGCAAAGCGGGCCAAAAGAAGACGTGCATACATCATCGAACCAAGTACAAGAAAAGCAAGGTGAGCTGAGCCACCCAAGTCCTGCTCTTCTGCCCCTGGACTGCCCTCCCTACCTCCCCCTGCACAAAGCCCCTGTTGCCACCCTCCTCCACGTCTGCCCCCAAACCAGTGCCCCTCTGTGATCTCCTTGTTGTCCTTCCAGGGCCGAAAAATGACAAGAAAGTCTAGAAAGCCCCTTCGAGGGCGTTGTAGGAACAAAGAAGCTGCCAGAGCTCGGACCACCACAGCTGACAGCAATAAGAGAGGAGCAACCCGAGGCAGCCGCCGTCTCCCGCTGAGGAAGAAGGTCCACCGTCGAGCCTGAGGGGGACGACCAGAGCCTGGAAAGTAGCTGCTGAGGTCGCTGCAGTGAGGACCTGTAACACCAGCGAGGCCTGAGACCTCAGAACCTTCCCTGAAGCCTCCACAGGTCTGGCCACAGAGATTGTGAAAATAAAATCAGCTTCTCTGGCGTGTGTGTGTGTGTGTGTCTGTGTGTGTCCTCTGACGGTGGGGGACAGAGGAGCAAGGGGAGGTTGGTGTGTGGGAAGAGGGAGGTGGGTCCTTTGGGGCTGTGGGTCTTCCAACAGGGCCACAGAACCAGACGTGGAGCATGAGGACAGATGGGCGCTGAGCACTGAAGAGTCATTTCCTCCACACAGGTTTACCAGGAAGGAGGGCAAAGACGAGGAGATTTTGCTCATGTGTAAAGGCGGATGAGATGGGAGGGGTGTAGTATGTGTGGAGACAGTGTCTCCCCAAAAGGACACAATGTAATTTCTGTCAGAATACCTACCTCTCATTGGTGTTTGTTGCATCTCACCCTGGAATGGTTAATTTTATGTGTCCTTTTGTGTGAGGCTTTGGTATCTAGATGTTTGCTCACTCATCTAGATGTGAGTTTTCAAATTTTGTAGATATGATTAACATTTAAATCAACAGAAGGCCTTAAAAGCACTAAAGACAAAATTGCTTAAGTTTTTATTTCTCTGTGATAAATATCCAGCAATGTCATTTCAAGTTCATATATTAATTGCATGTTTAGTTTTATTAGGAACTACCAAACTCTTTTTGAGAGTCACTGTACCATTTTATATTCCCACCAGCAAAATGTTCATGATGCAGTTTCTCCACATCTTTCCATCATTTGGTGTCACGATTATTTTAGGTGTTAGGAGTATAGTGATGTCTCATTATGGTTTTAATTTGCCTTTTTGAAGTGACTAGAGCTTCCAGTACAAAATAGACTAAAACTTGTGGGAGCTGAGAGCAGACATTTTTCCTTATTTTGGTGATGGATGAAAGCATATGCATTTGTTAAAACTCATATATGTGTACATTCAAAATCTAAGTTATTTCCAAAAATAAAGCCTGAATAAAAAATTAGAACTCAAGTAAAATCAACAATATTATTAATAAATGGGTTTGAGGATGTTAAAATTGAAGGAAAACAAAAAATAAAGTTATTGAAGATGTTAAAACTGAAGGAAATATTAAAATGTTTACTACAAAATCCTCCTTTATTGTGGAGGAAGTTGATTATAATTCACACAGTGGGGGACTTGGGATTGTGGCTCAGTGGTAGAGTGCTCACCTAGCACAGGTGGGTGGACCCTCAGCACCACATAAAAATAAAGGCAGTGTGTTGTGTCCATCTACAAAAAAGATTCTCTCTCTCTCTCTCTCTCTCTCTCTCTCTCTCTCTCTCTCCCCAAATAAATAAATAAATAATTCACACAGTGGGCGGGGCATGTATATTGTTGGTATGGTAGATAGATGGATATTATTTTCATAATCATTGCTAAACTGGATGTATTTGCAGTTGTCTGTTAGCATGTACCTTTCACACAAAATTTAAATATGCTAAGCAAAGTTTGGGTATATGAAACACTGAATAGGAGGAATGCCTACAAATTAACAAGGAGACAAATAGCCCACTTAAAATAGAAGGAAAGTAAACAACAGCTTTGGCAAAGAAAAAGAGAAAAGGAAAGGAATGAAAGATCCATAGGCATTAAATTACTATATTAAGATATAATTCACATCTCATACAGGTCATCCATTTAAACTACAATTACAACACAATGTTTTTAGCCATGCACTTGTTTGTTCATGTCACTTGTTTCCCACTACTGACACTCCTTCCACCCCTTTCATGCACACACATCAGAACGTTAGGTACTTGAGGACAGGGGCTTTGTCTTGTTCACTTGCTGTGTCCTAGTATCTAGAATAGTGCCTCTGAAGCAAAGGTTGTCAATAAATATTTGTTAGTTGACCAAACTGATGCCAATAACTGAGATATAACATTTGGGAGGAGGCACAGCATAGTAGGGGATATAAGGCATTAAATTTAGAACAACATGTTATAGTGAAAACAACATGGATATAGAAAGTATTTAAAAAAAACTGGATTATGGTCCTGAAGTTTATGATTCTGATCAGGCCACTGCCCATTTCTGGGCCTGTTTGGATTGTGTTAGCGGAGGTCAATGGGTTTAGGCCCAACAAAATTTCTGGGTTTCAATTTATACATCTTGGTAAATATTTCAGGACATGTAGAATCTGACCATGGGGGTATGCTTCATTGAGGTCATACTCTTAAGTTGTCTGCAACTGGTAACAAAAGCCTATCAGTGATATCAACTCTTCACCAAGAGACCTCTGAGATGTCCAGAGTGTGGCACATGCAAGTTTATAAGTCTCTCATCTACACTTAGACTGGAATCCAAGGTGTGTTGTTCTTTTGCTATTCCTGCCCCTCACTGTTCATTTCTGTGTCCAAAAAGCGAGAGTTGGGCAACCCCTCATGGCTGCCCCTGCCAGCAGTCAAACCTTCATATTAAGAATGATAGCACATGCATCTCAAAAGAGCAAATAAAAAGAAGTCAGGGAAGAGTGGCAAAAAGAAAAAAAAAATATATAGGATTCACAATAAAATGAATGTTATAAACATATTTAAAGAAATAAAACAATGGATTTAAAAGATAAAATCCTATAAACAATGAATGAGCATACTTGGACAAGATAACAAATAGAACTTCCAGAAATGAACAAACATCATTGAAAGAAGTATAGAGATAGAGATTAATCTTGGATTTTATTTAGTCAATTATGAAAGTTGACTACTAATAGTTAAACTAATACAGAAATAGAAAGTCTAACTTTCAAATGTGCTATGGAGAAAATAAGTACGTTTTTAAAAATTTTTGTTTGATCTAATAGATGTCAGGAAAGGAGAAATAGAAAGCACAAAATAAGATGTGAGAACTAAATCACAATATAATAAATGGAAACAAAGGGGCACTATCTGGAACCTAGAAGACAATAGAGCAGAGCTGGGATGTACTGGCTTTGTTCACAGAGGGCCCCTGGATACCACTGTGCTTACTGTAGGTATCTGTGATGGAAAGATCAGATTGTTGAACCTAACCCCTGAAACTGTCTCAAATTCTACCCCTGCTCCCACCAGCAGGAAGGGCAAGAGAACACCTACCCTCATTCCAACACAATGGCTGAGGACTAGGGCCCGTGCACACTTTCTCCCAGAGGCTTGCTCTCTGGCCAAACTCACCTGTGGGAATGGAGGAATATTAGATGACATTGACTCCTTGATAGGACTCATGGTTGCCAAAGGCTCTTTTAGGAATTTAAGATTTCTGGCCCTGCATTTTTCTCCTTTTTTTGAAAACTACCTCTTTCCTATTCTTATTTTTGTTTATTTTCCAGTTTCCTGAGCAGTGACTGTTACGTAGTAGATCATCAATACATTTTATTTGGATAAATGAATCAATGAGTTAATTAATTAATGTAATCTCCATCTCCACTCTTTGTTGCCGAATACAGTGGCTAGTGTTCAGTGTTTTTCTCATTAGATAACTGCAGAATGTGACATCAATGCTAGATAACAGTTAAAATCATGAAACCTCAAATAGAACCTCCCTAGAAATGCATGATTTACCTCGTTATTTGGGCTCACAGTACTAGAGGCCAAAAGCAGTGCTTTTAGTAATAGAACCTAAGAAGATACACTGTCTATATGCCCTTGAGCTTCTGTGGTCTGTGAAGATTGTGCTGTCCAAAGGCCCAGAATTACTAAGCAGCTGTTCTCTCTGACTCTTGTGGGATTGTAGAACAATGCCTCCTCTGGCTTTGTTTCCCTGAGTGTTTGACTAAGAAGCCGTTATACCTGCATGAGTCTCATCCCAGCATGCAGGACATAAGGAGCCAGGAGGAGAAGCCTGCAATGCCTGAGAGCTGAGAGACTCGTAGCAAGCATCTTTCTCCAATATCCCTCTAGGGGAGTTGGGGTCACTTGTTCCCAAATACTAGCTCACACGTTCTCTTTTTTCTTTGTCATAGCTGTTGTTTATTTTTGTTCTATTTTAAGTGGAGCAGGAAGGGAAGCTGCCAATTCCCTGCTAGCCCCCCACCTGGATTCATGACAAAGCATTTTCAAGCCGAAAGGCTGCCTGATCCTTTTCCTTAACAGTCTTCATTTGTAATTGTTGTGACATACACATAAGGCCACCCTCCTAACCACTTTTAGGTGCACAGTTCAATGATATTAAATATTTTCATAATATAAAACCATCACCACCATCCATCTCTAGAATTCCTTTCATTTTCAAAAGTGAATCTGTCCCCAAAATATGCTAAATCCCATCTTCCTCTCCCCAGCCCCTGGCAAATACCACTCACTGTCTGTGGCTTTGACTACTCGAGGTCCTTCTTAGAAGTGGAGTGATAGAGTATCAGTTCTTTGTAACTTTTTTTAATTAAGTATAATGTTTTCATCTACATTGTAGCAAGCATCAGCACCTCCTTCCTTTTGAAAACCGAATGATATTCTATTATGTGTGTAGACAACATTTAATGGACATTTGGTTTGTTTCGACCTTTTAGCTATTGTACTAAAGATGAGTGTTTAAATGCCACTTAAATCTATATTCAATTATTTGGGATACATACGCAGAAATAGTATTGCTGAATCATATGGTATTTCTATTTTTTAATTCTTTTTAGAGGGTACTGAGTATTGAACCCAGAGGTGCTTAACCACTAAACCACATCCCCAGCCCTTTATATATACATTTTTTTTTTAATTTAGAGACAGTTTGGGCTTACAGTGTTGGAGCCTCGCTAAGTTGCTAAGGCTGGCTTTGAACTCGTAATCCTCTGGCCTCAGCTTCCTGAGCCACTGGGATTATAGGCATGTACCATTGTACCTGGCTATTTTTTAATCTTTTGAGGAAACTCCGTATTTGTCCAGAATAGTGGTAACTCTGTTTCACAATCCCAGCAACAGTACACAAGGGGACCAAATTCTACTCATCCTCACCAACACTTATTATTTTCTGATTCTTGAATAGTAGCCATCCTTATAGGTATAAGATAGTAGTTTTGATTTTCCTTTCCGTAATAACTGGTGATGTTAAAATCTTTTTATATGTTTATTGGTTATTTGTATATTTTCTTTGGAGAAGTATCTACTCAAGTCATTTGCCTATTTTTAATAGAATTGTTTTTATTTTTGTTGTTCAGTTGTAAAAAGTTCTTTATATATCTTGTATAATAACCCTTATTAGATACATTAATTGTAAGTAATTTCAGCTCTAAAAAGAAGTGATAAGAAGCAGAGTGACAATTCTCTCCCCTCCTCCTGCTGAGGCACTCACTCACTTGAGGAACCTGGGCATGAATTCATTCATTCACTCATGCTTCAGTGTTCAAACCTAGAATCCAAAACCTGCATAAAATTTAGGAAATCTGTAGAATTAGATGGTGGAATATTTTTACCAACCTCTAAGTGAAATTTAGCCTTAGAGATAATGAAGCAAATGATCAATCACAGAAAGATTAGCAGTACCTTTGACTTTATCATCAAGAGAAATCCCTAGCCAGGCACTGTGGCTCATGCCTGTAATCCCAGGAGCTCTGGAAGCAGAGGCAAGAGGATCATGAGTTCAAAGCCAGCCTCAGCAATGGTGAGGCACTAAGCAACTCAGTGAGACCCTGTCTCTAAATAAAATACAAAATAGGGCTGAGGATAGGGCTCAGTGGTCAAGTGCCCCTGAGTTTAATCCCTGGTGCCCCCACCCCCCAAAAAAAAGAAAATGAAAAAAATAAATTCCTGGTATTTTTGTATCACATTGACTATGGCAGCAACTCTCTCCAAATATTCTTTACACTTGTCACTACTTCCAAATTATAATAATTATAATAGCTGTCAGTCCATTTTATTATTTAATGCATTAATGAAGAAGCACATGTTTTCTCATAATTGTGATTTTTAAAAAAATATTTTGATAACTGTATTTCAATAAGAATTTATTTCCTTTGTACTCTTACCTATTTTATTACATGCATTCAAAAACATTGCTCTGAAGAGGGTGCCACAGGTTTCCCCAGACAACCAAGGAGAGGTTCAATGCTTGCACTGGTTTCTGGGGTCATAGCAGCCCAACATGCGGGCTCTGTCAGTAGCCTTGGAAACATCTCATCCTCTAAGGATGCGTGGGCACAACAGATAAATAGATATAACATAGTCTGGTGATTTCTATGTGGGGGCACTTGGTACTATGGGAACCCAGCCGATTACACAACTCCAAATTGACCAGCCATTTCTTTGAGGTTTCTGTGTGAGGGGGGAGTATCCACTGACTCCACGCCTTGAGGCATGGACCTGCTCTTCGTGACCTGTTTGCCCCTCTGTGCAGAGTAATGAGATACAGAGAAACCAGCTCTGCCCCACCCCCCGGAGGCAGCGGATCAGCTCTCTTCTTCCTCTTCTGCTGACACTAGATATATTCAGCAGTGACAGCAGAGATGCTTGTGTGCTCTTGGTAACTATGGAAATCCCAGGGTTTCCCTAGCAACAGCTCCAGATGGGTCTTGTTGCTAGGGAACGCTGGGATTTCCCAGGCTTCCAGATGAGCAAGAGTGCTCTAGCTCCAGGGCAGAGACAGGAGCTTAGCTATGAGTCTGGGCCTTAAGGGATAGATGGTTCCTCTTGACTATGATCCTTTTGGGGTACTCAGAATAAAAGCAAATTGAAAGGAGGCTGCACACTGGGTGAGGGGATTTGTGAGGGCATCTGAAAAGGGAGTGCTGTGGGTAAGCAAGCTCATTTTGAAAGTGCAAATGAGCCAGATGCTGTGGTGCACGCCTATAATCCCAGTGGCTCAGGAGGCAGAGATAGGAGGATCACAAGTTCAAAACCAACCTCAGCAACTTATTGAGGCCCTAAGCAATTTCACAAGACCCTGTTTCTAAATAAAAAATAAATAAATAAAAATGCTGGGGATGTGGCTTAGTGGTTAAGAATCCCTTGGTTTAATCTCTGGTACCAAAAAAGAAAAAAAGTTCAAATGAGCCTAATAGATGCCAAGAAGTGGAAGACACTAGAGTTTGGGAAGCTCCTCAATCTTTAAGTGCAGTATTTGGCTGTTTATCAACACTTTCATCACAATTATCACATAACATATATTGCTCAGTTTCAAGAGAACACTAGAAACGAGGCTGGTCTCATCAACATGCAACCTACATAGTCACACAAGTTCTCACACTTGGAAGGGCTCTACATGCTTGGTTTAATGCTCTGCTAAAACTAAATTGACATGCTTAATAGTTTTTAACAAGGTGGCCTGAATTTTTACTTTACACTGGGGTTCACAAATTATATAGACAGTGCTACTTAGACCCCCCACTTCACAGAGGAAATATGGACCTGTAGGGAGCAGGTATGATGAAACAAAGTTCACATGTCAGAAAGCACACCCTTGATGCCACTGAATTTGCCTTAGCTACTTTCAGTATCAGCAGCCAGAAGGGTTTGCTCCAAACAGACCTTCAGTGAGGTAGACCCTCCTGGGGTTTCCATGGTGAAAATGTAGGGATGACCAGACTCATGGTCCCTTTACTTGTTCTAGGAGTTGAACTCAGAACTGGAGAAAACGAGGCTTCAGGGAGCTCCCAGTCTCATAGGAAAGATGGACAGCATTAAGAAAACACAATTATCTGGGATTGTCACTCAGTGGTAGAGCACTTACCTAGCATGCTTGGGGCCTTGAATGCCATTCCCAGCACTGGAAGAAAAAGAAAAGACAATTAGAACAAGATGTGAAGAGGCCATGGCAGGTGGTGTGGCATGGGTTCCTCCCATGTCTTATCCGCCCTTTCTGCTTCCTATTGCCTTGGCTCTTGTCCAAAGTGGACACTTCACATCTTTTTGTTCCCCAGTAATTAATTCTAGGGAAACAGGGAAAGCTCCATGCAACATTCTGTACATATTTGGTGAGGTCCTTCATGTCAGACCCTAGACTGATACCTGTTAGGGACTAAATCTGGGAGAAGGTACTGGGAATACAATGTTAAGTGTATTTAGAGATAGAGCATTTAAAGGGGTAACTAAGGAAAACTGAAGTCTTCAGGGTGGGCCCTAATGCAGTGAGACTGATGTTCTTAGGAGTAGAAAAGAATTAGAGTACAAACATGCACAGAGGATGACCATGTGAGGACACATGGAGAAGACCAAGGAGAGAGGCCTCAGAAGGACCTAAACCCTGCTCACATCTTGATCTCAGACTTCCAGCCTCCATTCTGTGGTGTTTTGTTATGGTGACCCAAGCAAACTAATCAAATATCCTCCACACCTCCCACTCCTCAGAAGTTAGAACTAAGAATACTTCAGGCAAGGAAGGACCTAGGATTTTGAGTGGTGAAGCATCTCACTCAGAACTATACAAGCTACTAGGAAGCCACAACAGAATTTGAACCCAGCTTGGTCTGGACCAACAGTCTGTGTTTATAACTTGGCCAGCCTATGTGGGGTTGCACTCCAGGCCACCCAATTCAGAACATCTGCAGCCGTTTCCCAGACACACTGCTCCCTGGGTGTCCAGCTTGATGAGAAATTTAACAAATGTATAACAAATGTACATTCCCATCCTAGCAGCATTCTTGTTGAGATGGTGGCTGTGTTTTTAAATAGAAATCTTCATCTCTCTGCTGCAAGGTCTCCATGCTGAGTGTGCCAACCCTGGCCATACCACGTCTTGGGCCTCAAGGACACAGAGTTGAAGCACAAGATCAGTGCAGTATATGACAGTTCTAACACAGCCACAAAGATCTATAGTGGAGAAGACAGGGACTGGGAAAGGATCCCAGATCAACCCTGCAGGAATCCTGAAACACTCCCTTAGAACACATGATCAGCAAATTGTGTCTGAGAACAAGGAGTCTGCTAAGAAAGGAGAAATGAAGGGACATACAGATGTACAAAGGCCTCAGGAGAAAGAGTTCAGTGTAAATCCATCAAAGGATGGCTCAGAACGTGCCATTTGGGGCCAGGAACATGATATGATTATAGAAGAATGAAACCAAGCTTGTTGTGTGACTTAGAAGCTATTTCCAAGGCCAGAACAGTCAGTGCCTGTCTAATGGTCATGTCAGGTTTTATTGCTTTGGTCAAAGGCTATTGCACAATACCCAGAGCAAAGAGCAGGGACTGTGTGACTTCTCAGAGCAACAGCCAGAATCAATGGGAATCTCTGCTGGAAAGGTGACACCATAAAGCAAGTTACATAAACTATCTAGATAACAGATCACAGCACTAATTGATCAAGGTATCTAAAATAAGCACTGACATTTAAAGCAGTCAGTATCAAAGAAATATTTAAAGTTATAAAATCAAAATACATGTTTCACTTTGTCTTTCCATTATGTTGTTTTCTCCTTCTTTAAACAGTTGTTTTATTCTGTCTCTAAGAACATATCTTTTGAAGCTATTCAAAAGCCTTTTTAGAAAAACAATGGTATGGGCTGGGGTTGTGGCTCAGTGGTAGAGCACTTGCCTAGCACATATGAGGCCCTGGGTTCAATCTTAGTACCACATGAAAATAAATACATAAAATAAAGGTATTGTGTCCAACTACAACTAAAAATAAATATTTAAAAAAAGAAAAACAAAGGTATACATATATCCATAGATGACCCCATACATAGATGCACACCTGTCTACCTCAGAAACACCAAATCATTTCACACCAATTTGAACACCAATCCTACAATAAACCAAATTGCCAGATATACTTGAGTCTGTTTCAAGACTAGTTCTTCTGTTCCATAATCTTTTTACTTGTTCCTGGACTTGTAGTATTTTTTTAAGATGTGGCCTATGTATTCATTCATTTAATCATTGCAATAGTGGGGACAGAACTCAGGGGTGCTATACCACTGAGCCTCATCCATAACCCTTTATATTTATTTATTTTTTAATTTTGAGGCAAGGTCTTGCTAAATTGCTGAGGCCTCAAACTTGAGATCCCCCTGCCTTAGTCACCCAAGGAACTGGGATTATACATGTGCACAACTGTACTTGGTTTTACCAGGTTTTTTATGGTGGTTCCTTCCCTGAATTATTTAAACCTTCTCAAGTCTCTCTGATTAAAAAAAAAATCCACCTCCATGCCACCTCTCATGACCACTGAGAGCTATCCTATATCTTTTCACCTTTTTCCTATCAAATTTCTCAGAAAGTTTCTGCATATGTTCTTCTGTTTCCTTACCCATATTTCAGCCCCTATCATGTCACAGAAATTGCTCTTGCTAAGGTCACCAATGAATTCCATGTTGCTAAATCCAAAGAGGAAATTCCAGCTTTCACTAATCTGACACATCAGACCACTTTCACACTTGGACACACTCGCCCCTTGCTTCTGTCTTTCCATTGTCTTAAACACTGAAGCTGCAAGGATCTCAGTTCTGGGTTACATGTCTTAACATGCTCCCTATACAGTTTCCATAGGAGCTCTTCTTCACATTTACGGTTCCCATCATTGCCTGTGATATCATTTCATTCTTATCTGAACATTTCCCTGTATTCCTTGTGATTAGGATTCTTCTGTATAGCTCTGTGAGAGTTCTGACCAATGGAATGTGGGAAGAAGTAATTTATGACTCTTGCAGGTCTGGCCACTCAAACTCCACACACGATCCCCCCATGTTCTCTCCTTTTATTCATCTGCCAGCCAGGTACAAAACAAGGTACCTGGGTGCCTAGAGGGCTAAGAGGAAGCTGGGTACCTAGTAGCCTGCGTAGAGCCAAACCCAACTCGCACCCCAACCCATGAACTATAACATGACTAAAAAATAATCCTTTATTGAATCAGCTCACTAAAATGCAGAAATCATTTGATGCAGCAATTAGCCTGGTCCAAATAATACCCTATCTTTATGCTAATGACAACCAAATATTTGAAGTCCAGTTTTGTGCTTCTAATTGTGCATCAAATAATTGATGATGGTGCCCAAAATGATAAGATGGAGAAGAATTTATTTAAGTGGATTATTAGAAAATCACCAAGATTTATCTATTTATTTATCCATTCAGTCATTCATCCAACTTATATTTACCTGGTGCCCACAATGTACCAGATGAGTAAAATGGATTCAGTCCCTGTGCTCACAGCATTTGCTATGAACTGGATGACAGAGGAGTCACATGTCCCTATCATGTTTCTGCTGTTAGAAACTTATGCAGTATTTGCTGTTTCACACAAGCATACAATTAATAAATGAAAGGCTGCCCCTTTGTAGTTCCTGGAACCTACTCTTTCCCCTTTGTGAAAAGATACAACTGGCTCTAATAGTATAATACCTTTTTTCTTAAGAATATTTTCAGGGATTTTTGTTATTGGAAAATAGATAAAACATAATCTTCATCATTTTAGTATAGAATTCAGTGGCATCAAATATATTCACAACGTTGTGCAGGCATCACCACTATCTGCACCCAAAACTTCTTTGTTCTCTCCGACAAAACTCTGTACCCATTAAATATCAATTCCCCTTCTCTCAGTCTCTGATAACCTCTCATCTACTCTCTGTCTTTATGCATTTGCCTATTGTAGGTACCATGTATGAGTTAATTCATACAATATGTGTCCTCTTTGTCTGGCTTTATTCACTAACTATAATGTTTTTATGGTTCATCCATGCTGTAGCATATATTAGAATCTCATCCCTTTATGGATGAGAATTACTTCAGTGTATGAAGAGATCACATTTTGTTCATTTATCCATCAATGAATCCTTAGGTTGTTTTCACATTTTGGCTATTACAATACTGCTGTAAACATGGCTATACAAACATCTCTTTGAGACCCTGATTTCAATTCTTTTGGCTATGTACCTGGAAGTATAGTTGCTGGACCATAAAATAAAGCTATGTTTAATCTTCTCAGGGGCCACCACACCATTTCCCAAAGAAACTATACCATTTTACATTCCCACCAGCAATGAATTCCCTCCACACCCTCACCAGTACTTGTAATCTTCCTTTTTTAAAATTAGGGCCATCCTAACACATGTGAAGTTGTATCTAAAAATATTTTAGAGTATAGAATTTGAACATGAATATAATCTTCCATGAAATTCAATCCCAGAATAGAGTCACAGAGAAAGTCCATTTTACTATAGCCACCTCCAAGCTCCTCCCCTATTCAGAGAAAACCAGTTAAGTTTGATGTACATACTTCCAGACCTTGTTCTCTGCATTTGGATTCTTACATGTGGATGGATGTAAGATAATGCACAGTGTATACATGTTCATTCTATAAATATTGTCAGTTTCCCTCCCTCTTTCCATCCAATTCATTGTTCTGTATGTTAAGGAAATTTCACTTCTGAAACCATCCCCACAACTTAGCCCACTGGTTGTAATGTGGACTTTTTTATTTGCAGGAAGAATAAACTGTGTTGGGTGATGTTGTCACTAGCAGCAGAATTTTGGTGTCTGCCTCTTGCAGAATTCATTGCCTAGGTGGACCTGTTCCGGGCTGATCTTCTCTTATCACATATACTAACAACTCTTTATGCTACTTTATTTCTCTGAAATTACGTTATTTTTGCTGGATAATTAAAAAAAAAAAAAGAATTAGAAAGGTTTTCTTCCCCTTTGAAGAAAACAACTGTCCAAGGACAACAAGGGAAATAGGCAATGTTTGATAAGAGTGCGCCCTCTGCTGGCTGGATTAGTCAAGGTTCTCCAGAGACACAGAACCAATAGGATAAATCATACAAGGACTAATACAACATGTAAATATATTTACATAATATATATTCTATATGATATATAAATATACATAATATATATTATACAAATATATGTAGAGAGATTTATTATAAGGAATTGGCTTACACAATCATGGAGACTGGCAATTCTCAAAACCTGCAGGGTGAGTCAGCAATATGGAGACTCAGGAGATTGGATATGGAGTTCCAGTCTGAAGCTCAGCAAACTTAAGACTCAAGAAGAGCCAATGCTACAGTTGAAGTCTAGAGGCAAGAAAAAGCTCATGTCCCAGTTGTAGGCAATGACACCATTTTGTGAGAATCCTAAGCAAGAAAAAGTTTTGGCAAATAAATCTGGCATTTTACTTTCCTGCTCAGAATCCCATGATTAACCCCCATCACCCACAGAACGTCACTTTTGAAAGGAAAGTGACCACAACACTGGGAGCGACCAAGAGATCTTTATTGCAGCAGTGCAACAGAGGAGAAAAGAGAGAAAGAGAAGTGGGGGTGGGGCGGCTGGGGAAGGCTTTTATAGCTCTTCTGCTGTGCTGCCTAAATCTAACAGGGTCTCTGGGTTTGCAAGCTGTCTTGTTGGCACACAAGGGGGTCAAGTGCTTGGCCTTGAGCGGTAGGTTGAGTGTTCAGCCTTGAGGGGGGGGGGGGGGCGAAGTGCTCAGCCTTGAGTGGGGGCTTGGACATTTGGGCTTAAAGCACAAACAGGTGATAAAGAACCAGACAGAGGGTTTGAGTGGCCAGGTCATCCTGCAGCTAACTTTGTTTGGCATGCCCTGCAGACAACTTATTCAGCCTGTCCTGCACCTAACAACTTTTGCATATGGAATTTATTAATATTAACCCCGACCCCTTTCTCCTTCTGCTACAACCACATGAGCTTCGTCATTGTTCCTCACTGTGCCAAGGCTGCTGCTGCTGCTGTCTCAGGGCCTTTTCACTTGCTGAATCCTCTGCCTGGCCTCTCTTTCTGCAGGTCTCCATAGGACTTCAGGTCCTTGTTTAAATGTCATCTCCATAGCCAGGCCTTCCATGACTACCCTGAGCCAAATAGCAACCCCTCCATCCTTTTCTACCTTCTTACCCTCCTTTATTTTTTTTGAGCTTGCTTTGCCTTCTCCTTTTTCCATGAGGATTTATTTTTTCATTGCAGGGCCTGGGTTAGAATAGGTGCTAAGTATTTGCTGAGAAAATGACCAAATGAATGGATCACAAAATGGTATGAGCAGTAGAGAATAATTAATTTCAAGAAGGCTAAAGCTGAAAATGAATTGAGGCTTTCAAAAAGTCTAAAAACAGATAAGTAAAATGCTTCTTAGTGTAAGAAATGGAAAGAGCAATTTCTTGAAAGAAAATAAATCATCTTTCTTTGGCACTTTTCCTTCAAGAAGATTGATCTTCAAGCTTAAAACATTGGAGAATAGAGAAGGATAGTGGGAAGTCCAGGGGAGTGGTGAGGTTGCTGGATCTCAGAGAGTCCCAGGACTGAATGATTGCAGGAAATGTCAAGATAGGAACAGACAGAGTGTCATAGAGATCCCCAGGCCCCTGAGCAGCAAGGAAGCAGTAGTCTCTTGCCTTGGGCACAGTGTGGAAATGGTGCTAGAGCTGCCGCCTCAGGAGAAAAATTCAAGCAGGGCCAGGAAACCAACAGAACTCAGGTAATTCCCGTGTGGATGAAAAATCTCAAAACTAGATGCTCTCCCCAAACACACACACACACACACACACACACACACACACACACACACTACTATGGCACAGTGCTATGGGTTTTTACATTTCTCTCCACACCTCTTTTCAGGGCAGTAGCCTGAATCTTTTTGGTTCACAAACTCTTTGAACAAATGTGATACAAATTTCCCACCTGCATATACCCGCAAATCATGCACATTATTTTAAGAGATTTAAGAACCTCCTCAGAGCAATTCATGGGCTCTTGGAGTCTATATGTCCCAGGTTAGGAAGCTCTGTTTTAAAGGAACACACTGGGGCTGGAGTTGTGGCTCAGTGGTGGAGCATACGCCTAGCATGTGTGAGGTACTGGATTCTATTCTCAGCACCACATAAAAATAAATAAATAAAATAAAGGTAGCTTCTATCTCCAACTAAAAAATATTTTAAAAAAGAACTGTTAAAGGGACACACTTAAATTACAATGCTGGGATTAATTATGTGACACTATAGTTGAAGATTGCAGCTAAATTCTGAATTTAATTATTCAACAAACATTTACTGAATGACAATCATGTGACAGGCCCTGTTGTTTGCTCTTCAGATTATTTGTTTATTTAATCCTCAAAACTGCCCTCAGCATTACTGTATGCACTTCTGGTCAAGACACTTGGGGTATAAGAAGATTTTTTGTCTGAGATAGGAACATATGAGTGTCCTGGGGCTGCTGTAACAAAGTACCACAGACTTAGGGCCTCAACCACAGAAATGCATCGTCTCCCAGGTCCAGAGGCTGGAAATCCAAGACCAAGGTGTGGGCAGAGCTGGTTCTTTCTGAGGTGGTGAGGGAAAGGTCTGCTCCAGGCCTCTCTCCTTGACTTGATGGCTGCCTTCCTCTGTGTATCTTCACAATATGTTCCCCATTTCTGTATCTCTGTATTCAAACTTCCCCTTTTTATAAAAACACCAGTCCCCTTGGATTAGGGCCACCCTAATGATCTCATCTTTATTCGATTACATCTGTATTTCCAAATACGGTTGCATTCTAAGGTACTGGGAGTTAGGTGTTCCAACATAAGAATTTGGGAGGCCACAGTTTAAACTGAAACAAGGGATCATGGTTGAAAAAAGAGCTACAGAAGTCTAGAAAATTTTAATGACAGTAAATCCTTGGTATAGGAAGAACAAACTGAGTAAACCTGATCAAGGATGGAGCCTTGTACCAAGCACAGAGCACAGCCCTGAAGGAACCTGAGGCACAGCTGTGTCCTTCCCTTGAGAAGTGTTGGATATAGCTGTGGAATCTCAATAAGCCTGCATAGCAGGTAAACAATTTTGACTGCACACACTCAGAAATGCAAACATGACACTGTATTCTCTTTTAATTAGACTCAGTGGGGCATCCATCCAAAGACCTATCATTCCATCAGTGCCCACGCCTATTAGCCATTTCCAAGGGACTCCCAGCCCCACCAGGATTCTTCCCAATGGGAATACTCTCCATCATGCTCCAAGGCTGTTTGAACACTAGGAAGATCCAGTTTAAACCACTCAAGAGCTCTAAAGGATTTGGTGGCACTGCTGCAAGACCTCTTTGTCCTGGCACTCCATCTAGTGGCTAAGGACCTATTTGCAAGACTGCTGCCTTCCAGAATTACAGCCAGGGAAGTCCTCTCTATGCCTAAACGTTTTCAGGAAGGAGGAAGCACTGCGGAGGAATTTACACATATAAGAAAAACACAGACCTAGGGAAAAGATGGGGGATATGTTAATTGAGACAATGGAGAAGCCAACTGGGATGTTGAAAGATGCCAAATATATAGAGAGAAATGAACTCTATATCAAGGGCAATACACATCAGCACTTACTAAGAAAAAGCTTCCAATTTAGGAAAAAAATAAAAAAGAAAAACAGGCTAATGGACAGTGATCATTAGTGGTGAGGAGGAGTAGGTTGGCTGTGCTCAAATCTGCAGATAGGCCATCACTCACTGTGTACCCATGGTGCATCAGACTCTATGTGAGGTACCCGGTAACTTGTCCACTTCCTTTGACCTCATAGCACCCATATATTATAGATGAGCAAACTGAGGCTCAAGAGGGATAATTTCTATCCTCTAAGGCCACAGCTGTTGAGTAGAAGAGTTGGGATTTGAACCAGGTGTGATTGAATCTAAAGGCCATACTCCTTCGCTGGGTAAAATAATGGCACAAAATGCTTAGATGCTTATCTAAATGCTTAGATGGATTATCTTGGGAAAAGACATTGAAAAGTCAGCTACAGGGACACTGAAGAAATGCAAATTTGGCTTGAGGTGATGGCGTTAGAAATGAAAAAAGAAGAGTGGATCAGAACAACTACTAGAGGGAAAGTCTTGGTGACATACTGGATATTCAGGGCGAAGAGGAGAAAAGAAATAAAAATGACACCAAGCCTCTAAACCAAAGCAATCAGAGAGATAAAAGCAAAAGGCAGTGATTAAGGAGTCAGTGAACAGTCAGAAGAGAGGGAGACTTGAGCACCAGCCACATCAAGTGCCGACAGTGATATTCTTAGTAATGGGCTCAGAACCCTCGTAAATTCAGGGGGCTGCTGATGGAGATTTAGATCGCCAAATATGTCCAATATGTCCCAGCATGGCACACCAGGATGGTGATACTGCTCCACAACTGCAGTTGATGCATATAGATTATTTTTGCTACAATTAATAGTGCAGGCTATTCTAGCCCCTTCCAGCATGTGCAATAAGCAGGTTATAAGACCAAGTGGAAAAGACAGCAATTTGCAGTAGGGCACTAATCACAATGATGATAGCAGGCTCAAAAATGGTAGTTCAGGGCTGGGGCTGTAGCTCAGTGGCAGAGCACTTGCCTAGCATGCATGAGGCACTGGGTTCGATCCTCAGCACCACATAAAAATCAACAAATAAAATAAAGGCATTCTATCCATCTACAACTATCAAAATTTTTTTTTAAAAAAAAAAGGTAGTTCATGGGCTGTGGGGGAACTTGACTTCATGAGTGAGTACCATCTAGGAAATAAGGAGTTCCAGTCAAACTCAAGGGTGTGGAAGCATCTAGGCCATTTCTGTGGAGTGATGATAAAGTTGTGATTGCTGTTAAACTGTTATTTTGAGTATATTACTCCCACTCTGTGCTGCCAAAACTCTAGTATTTGAAAGTGTGACAAAACATAAAGTCGAGCAGCCCTGGCACATGGTTGTAGCTGAATGCAGGAACTCCCTGAGCAGGAGCCAGCTCCTCTTTTGAGGCTGAGTTTTAAGGGTGGCCAAAGAAGAGCCAGAGATCCTGTTATTTTGGTGGCATTTGGAATATCAGCACTCTCAGAAGCCACTTAACTTCAGGGAAATTACCCCCAGTGGCTTCTGGAGAAGCCCATGGCTGCAAGCCCTATGTCCCCTGAAAGACTTGAATCTAATCTCACAATCTTTTAGGCTGCCTAAGAAAATGGTAAAATGTGTGTTCTTTCTTATTATCCCAGTCAAGGTAGAATTTTAAAAAATGAAAGACCTCAAAATAAAAATGTTAAGTGTGATAGAGGGTAATTCAATTGATTAGCCATCCTGCAACGTATGCATTTCAAGACATAATTGTGTAAAAACAAATGGGAAATGGGATCCTGTCCATTTCTTTCTAATATTGTGTCTATTATGAGATCACATGACCCTTATAAGAGAAAAGCAATGTGACAAAGGCCAAATCCTCCTAGCAAATGCTGTCAACTGACTTTGGGGCCAGTAAACATGTATGTTTCATGGACCTACATTTAACAATAAAATTTATGTGATAACTATAACAAAAGAATGAGAGTAAGACTGGCCATTTCTGAAATACCCAATTCTTTGAACAACTATAAAGTCAGATCTTTTATGTATGTTTTGATTCAACCCCAGCTACTCTCAGTTAAGCACAGCTCTTTTCTTCATTGCATACACAAAGTACCTAAGGACACTCTGTGTAAGGCTCAGCTGGGAGGCATGGCAAAATCCACATTTTTGTGCCACTAAGTCCAAGGACGAGGCACAGGACTACACCTCTTTAACCCATTTCCCGTGTGGGGTTGCCAGTTGAAATACAGGATGCCCAGATAAATTTAAATTTCACATCAACAGTATAAAGTCCAAAGGGGATATGTGAAAAATATTAAATAAAAATATTTAATGGGGGCTGGGGTTGTGGCTCAGTGGTAGAGCACTTGCCTAGCATGTGTGAGGCCCTAGTTTTGATTTTTCAGCACCACATGTAAATAAAGTCCAGTGACAACTAAAAAAAAATATTTTTAAAAATCTAAAAAAATATATTTAATGGGCTGGGGATATGGCTCAGTTGGCAGAGTGCTTGCCTCACATGCACAAGGCCCTGGGTTCAATCCCTAGCACCACACCAAAAAACTATTTAATATGTGTAACTTACTGATGATCTGAAATTCAAATTTATATAGCTGTTCTCTTGTAGCTCAATCAGACAACCCTATTTCCAGGGGACCAGGATGCTTCTCTTGCAAATAATCCTACATAGGACCAGGAGAGCAGCTAGACAAAGTCCTTTTCCTTTCCAACACAACTCCAAGAGTCTATGAGACACTGTAAGCAAAGGAATTCACCAGTGTGACCTATTGTTGGTATAGCCTGGCTCTCTCCATTTTATCAAAGCACAAATTACCCATGAGACTCCTTTTTGGCTTTATATTTTCGCTAAAACTATTTTAGGGCATCATAAGACTTAGATGAAATGGAAATTTTGCTATTTTTGCAAACCCACAGATTCTCAAAGCAAGAAATACTTCAAGTCAGAAAAGCAGCAAAACATTATTTCATTTCCTGTCCACAGGCTGGTAAGGAGTTTTCTCTGTACCATGCTACCTTCAACACATGTGTCTAGATGAATTCGCAAATCAAGGCTAAAGAACTCATCCTTAGAGAACAAAAGCTCAAATTAAGAAAGGTTTTATTTTTCCTGACAAAATAAATAGCATTAACACACATACAAATGCCAGAGAAAGAGTTCACTGGATTTTATAAAAGAGAAAACCACACACAGGTTTCAACTAGCAATCAGAACCACTGCAGAATGACCACTGCTTGTGGTGACATAAGTACAACATGTGCTTGTCTAAGAAGTTGTTTTGTGTTTGCATCTATGTGGAAATGCATGACAAAAGTGAAGCAATGCAAGGTGAAATGGCAGGTAGTCAAACTTTAAGCCCCTTTTCTCCACTCTAATGTGCTCTCATTCTGCTTTTGAGAATTAAAGTAATTGGTAGGTCATTTTACAAAGAACTTTAATATCAAAGACTTCTTCCAAAAATCTAAAATAGACTCAAGGTCATGAGGAAAGTTATACAGGATAGTGGGGGGTTGTGTTCTCAAAAGCCAGATTTCACACAATGGCAGGCACTAAATCTAGTCACGTGTGCTTGCAGTAGAACAGAAGACACTGAAGTTAATAGAGGCTGGTCTTTTTCATGATGCGCAGGAACTCCTGCTCATTGACCTCTCCATCTCCATCTCGATCAGCTTCATCAATCATTTCCTGCATGACAGTAAGGATTCAGGTTATATTAATTAATTAACTAAAAGGTGATTAAGCAATGGGCTTTTAAAAATGTTATGTGAAAGCATGACTGCAGTTTACCTAAGCAGATATGATAGATAAATACTTAAAATTATTCCTAATAAATTATTTGAAAATCAAGTCACACATTGTCATACATATCAATTGGAGGGGACCTTGAAGATCACCTTAACTAGACATAAAAAAGCATATATGTGTTTTTCTGGAAGCAGGGTTCATAAGGTGTGTCACATTCACAAAGGAGAATTAAGTTGTCAGTAGAGGGACAAGACACTAGCTTTCCTTCAAAGATGTGCTCCCACCAGATAAAATGGAACCCAGAAAAGCTAGAGGGCTCAAAGGTAGGAATTCTTAGTTCTACACTCAGGTATTACAGACCTGCAGCTCCTCATCAGTCAGGTTCTCACCCAACTCTTTGGCCACGCGCTTCAGATTCTTGAATGATATCTTTCCAGTTTCATCATCATCGAAGAGCTTGAAAGCTTTCAGGATTTCTTCTTTGGTATCTTTCTCAGACTCAACAAGTAGAACAGAAAATACATGAGTAAGAAATTACCACAGCTGGTCATGTCCTGCAGCCCACTCACTCTGTCTTTTCCAACAGCATAACATGAGTCTAGATATGGGGCAATAGGAAGCTAGACAAGCCATGTTCTCCAATCTGAGGTGACATTGCCTCCTAATCTACTGCCCTATCCCATATCTAGTTCATAACTGCTTCAGAATTCAGTGGAAAGAGCTGTCTGCTTGGTGCAATAAGCCAAGAGTCTTTGAGGAATAGACATGAGGACTTGTTTTGGGGGCCTAAAGTACTGTTACCATAGGTAGAAGCTGTAGGCTTCTGCAGCAAACCAAGGCCAGGCTTTTTAATGTGCAGCACCAAGTAACACTAGAAATCTACACCAGCTGCCACTAATTGTCTCTTGTTCAGAACTTTCCCCAATTCTGAAGCCAAGGAGGAACTTACAAGAGAACTTGCTTGTTGGATTCATTCCTTAACCCCTCTACCCTCCTCTCCCCACTTTACCCTATGGTCTCAATGACTGCCTTCATGACATAGGTCCTAGGTTGCAGAGAGCAAATATAAGCCAGGATAGAAAAAGAGGACAAATTTAATAAAATTATTAAAAACCTAGAGGTTAAAAAGGAAATATAGGGGCAGAGGCTGTAGCTCAGTGGTGGAACATTTATCTTGCACATATGAGGCACTGGGTTCAATCCTAAGCACCACATAAAAATAAATGAATATAATAAAGATATTGTGTCCATCTACAACTAAAAATATTTTTTTAAAAAAAGAAAATATAGGGCTGGGGATGTGGCTCAGTAGTAGAGCACTTACCTACCATGTGTGAGGCACTGGGTTTGATTCTTAGCACTGAATATAAATAAATAAAATAAAGGTCCACTGACAACTAAAAAATTATTAAAAATATAAAAGATTATACCTAAAAGGTTATTTATATAAACTAAGGAGATACAGGATTCATTTTTAAATTAAAGGAGCAGTGGGTAGAGTTAAAATTAGGGAAAATACACTGCTGAGGTGGAAGAACAGGCAGGGAAGAAAGAGAGGTTATTCTACTCATTATATTGCAGAGTTATTAAAGCCCAAATATTTCAAAAGGTACCTGCCAATAGCTATAAATGGAGAGAGAGAGCCCCTAATAAGAGCAATCTGGGAACTTACTTTGAATGTGGGAGAGCTTTACTAGGTGGCTACAAAATGTTGAGTCTTCTGATCTCCTATATTAGTCCACAAAGAAAAATGTAGGCATGACTAGATTATTTCAAAGAAACAAAATTGGCAGAGAAAGAGGTAAGACCTGCGCCCTTGGAAACACACCTAGGATAATAGAGGGTAACCTATATACAGGCAAACAGAGAGAAGATGAGCCACATTAAGGAGCCAGGTGGTCAATGAAAGAACAAGGCCTTAGATGTTGGCCCAGTGAGAATAGCTTATGTTCTCTTGACCCTTTGGATCATTTAAAAGGGTGACACCTGAGAAACTAGAGAATGGATGAGTGCAACCTTAGATGTGCTGGTAAAACATATCCTCACTGCAGCAGAAAGCACAGGTGCTGAAGTAAGTACCCTTAGCCTGAGTTGCCCAGAATAAAAACTGGAGAGAAGGGTTCTGAATGTTAAAGTATATGGGTTTTGTTTTGTTAAAATGATAAGTATTTAAAACTGTCGGGGCTTATAGGTTTTCTTCTTGTCATTATCCCATCAGCTAAAGAAGGATAATTGCCAAAAAATGAAAGCAGCTGAACTTCTACTACTTTACAGAGGGTAAAATGATTTCTTAACTTTGTGACCTTGAAATAAGCCAAGTAAACAGACATATGAAAAATTGTGGTATATAAGTGTAATAAGAATTGTAATGCAAAAAAAAAAAACAAATTTATGTATAAAGACA
Organism: Marmota flaviventris; assembly: GCF_047511675.1. Classification (NCBI taxonomy): domain Eukaryota; kingdom Metazoa; phylum Chordata; class Mammalia; order Rodentia; family Sciuridae; genus Marmota; species Marmota flaviventris. The sequence continues at coordinate 132,410,281 of NC_092518.1, forward strand.
TGAATTGGTGTGAACATATTTATATACAGATATGAAAAATTGTGCTTTAATAAGAATTGTAAAGTGTTCCATAGTCGTGTATTTAAAAAAATAAAATCAATTAAATTAAAAAGAAAAAAAACCAAGTAAAACTCAAGCATCCAACTTCTCAGTTGAAAATACTATCATTTATCAGGCAAACTCTCCAGATTTTACTGACTGACTTTTCTTCAGTGAAGTCATGTTTAAATGTACATTTAAATGTATCTGCCATTATGGTGGACAACATGCTGATTATCTTAGTTAACTTACCATTTTCTGAGTCATCACAGTCAAAAAGTCACTGAAATTCATTTTTCCCGTCCCTTCTTTGTCAATTTCACTTATCATTTTCTTGATTTCTTCTTTCTTAGGTTCAAAGCCCAGGGCTCTCATTGCCACCTATAATTTAAACAGGATCATCTCAATAAGCACATGGAAGCCAAGCAGAGGCAAAAATAACTGCTACAATAATATTAAAGTGATTGAAGAACACATTAACGTAGATCTAATTGATATTTGCAATCATCTTTACTGAATAACACTTGAGGTAAGTAAAAGCAGGGGAAAAAAACACAGTACATCCTCCCATTAATTTCTGCAGGGAGAAGAGGGTCCAAGGGATCATGTAGTGAGAAGAAAAAGACAAGGAGGAGGAAAGCCAGTAGAGTAGAAAAAAAATGTAGAGCTTACCTTTAGTTCCTTAACATCTATGGTCCCAGTTCCATCAGCATCAAAAAGATCAAAAGCTTCCCGAATTTCTTGCTTCTGGTCTTCAGTAAGCTCTGGCTTAGGACTCATCCTTTTTCGCTGGGCACTTGATGCTATATTTGCCTTCTTAAAATTGGAGGCCTTTAAACATTATACAAACACATGAGTATGATACAGTACCTATTTTGTGTAAGATAGTTACAGACACCCATGTATATTTTAAAAATATTTTATACCAATTTTAAAGCTCTGCTTAACAAAAAAGAGGAAGTTTTACTGGAAAGAACAACGAATCTATTCATGAACCTCTACCCCCCCTCCTTCTTTCGTGGTTTTTTTTCTTTTTTTTTTTTGAGACCTCTTTTCTCCATATTATACACAATGGTGGGATTCATTGTTACAAATTTGTACTTGCACACAATATAACAATATAATTTCGTCTGTATCTTCTCCCATCCCCTCTCTTTTGTTTAGTAGTGTAGTTAGAAGCAAAGAGATACCTTGATCTTAAAAATCATCCAGAAAAACAGCTAGCCAAGGAATTGACTGTGAACAACTAGAGATGCTCAACTCTCTCTGATTTTCGTGATGCACCCACTTACAGTACTGGTTCCCAAGAAGACTCTGAATTTTCCAATTACTTCTAAATTTTCCCAAATATTATTAAGATATGTATTCTGTCAATATCATGCCATAAAACCCAATCCATTCAGTACCTTCATTCCTTTTCCAAGAAGCTGGAAGCACCTCCTGAGTGCCCCATATTTAAATTGCAAAATATGGATTAACAATCAGAACAATACACCACCTGGCGAGTTCTATGGAAAAACTTTAACTAAAGCCGGTGGCCAGGAAGCCAGGGTCTGAAAGGAGTTGGGGCCTAAGGGGAACTTGAGTCTTCTTTGCATATGGAGGGTCACCGAGGGACTTCGGAAAGGTCAGAGGAGCCCAAGGGCCGTGTAGAGGCCAGCTGTGGGTGGAGGGGGGTTGGGGGACAATAGCTAAGCGCAGGCCCAGAGGGGCGGCGGGCGGCTCTAGTCTCTACCCTACCCTTCCGGGATAGAGCTCAAAGGAAGAACGGGTGCGCCAAAGCCAAGCAAGGCGCAGGAGAGGCGGCTTGGCGGGACAAGGGCCTGGGAAGGGCTCAGTCTGGGGACGCGCGGAGTGGACGCGCGGCCAGTACTCACCATTGCAAAAGAACTCCACTGTTGGTTGTTACAGCAACGGCGTACACACAGATTAGGTGCCCGCTGTTCCCACCGTCCTGCGCGCGCGCGCCTCGGGTTCCCATTGGCCTAGGGCCGGAGTAGGTGGGGCTAACCCGGCAAGGCCCGGGATCAGGGCAAGGGGCGGTGTGCTGACGACTAAGACTTATCCTCATTGGGCAAGATCACGCTACAAACGTCCATTGGCTGATCCTATGCCGAACTGGACCAATCCCGTTGGTGGAGGAAACTCGGCTGATTCTCAGCTCATGCAGGCTAGGAAAAGAGAGTGGTGGTCGGCAGCTGCAACTCTGTGGGTGTAGGCCACGGACAAGCGGAGGCAGGCTGAGAGAGCGCCTACAGACAGACGGGTAAGAGTCATGACCTTGTCTTTGGGGGGCCGTCTTGTGTCTGCAGCTGGACCGAGCAGGAGGGCGAGGGGCTGAGTGGGGCGGTTCGGGTGGCGAGGGGGGGGGGGGGCTTCTGGTCTGCCTAGGACTGAGTGAGGGACTCCCAACATCAGAGGGGCCAGAAAAGACGTGAACTTACAAGTGGGAATGGGAACTGTATTCACCCGGCAGCTGAGACTAGGAAAGGTTAAGAGGCGTGCTGAGCTTTGTTGTCAAGGGTCAGACCTCTGGGACTTAAAAATCTAATTCAGCCAAAGTTTTTTTCTTTAAAAGTGTGCCTTCACGGAAGAATCAGTTTAGTTTTGACCTGGGTAAAACCAGCCCAGGATAGTGAGCGGAGGACCTTGGGAACATACTGTTAATGGAGTGAAGAAGATAATAGCAAGTGTGAGAAGCCTGAGAGGTCTTCAGAATATCCTGTTTGGCAACCACCCTCACAATGTAGACAGAGGGGAGCGTCATAGGTCAAGACACCCTCATGAACAAAGTCACAGGAGTGTAGGAAATGTGTAGCAGGCTTGGAAAATTAAAAAAGAGCATGTGCAAGGGTATGGCAGAAATGAATTTGTACCCGTGCCTCCTTAACTAGCTCATTGCTTCCCCTCCAAGCAGTGGGACAATAATTTAGGCAAGTTGAGGACAGAATATAAATTTATTGGCTGACAAAGGCTTGGGGCTTATTAGCACCCCACAGGTGGAACTTCTGCCTCTTGAGCAGTGATTCAGGTTTAAAAGCTTTCAGTTATATTTGACACTTTTCCTGTCCCCTACCACATATTGAGCCTCCAAGTTCAAACAGCACTGCCGCTGAAATGCCCTTTCTTTCTCTTTTTGCCCCTGCTGCGTTTCAAGACTTCATGTTCAGCCTCCCAACTAGTCGCAGTCATAGTTCTCATCACGATATGCAAACCTGGCATGATGTGCCCCGCAACCATCATCCCCACAATTGGTCTTCTTTTCCTCTATCCTGGCTCAGTTCAGACCCAGAATGCTGGTTTTGTTGTTGGACGTCAAATGCCAGGCACTGAACTTTTGTCCCAACTGTCCCTTCTGTCTTCTGTGCCCACATCTTTTCTTCCTCCAGGTCTTCACCCAGCTCTCTTCTCAGTGAGACCACCCTTACCCTGAGCACCCTATTTAGTGCTGCAACCCTCAGTACACTCCCTCACCTTACTCTACTTTTTTCCCCATAGTACTTATTACCTTGTAACCAACTGTCAGTTTTATTTGTTTTGTTCTTTGTTGCCCTGCCACTAAAAGGCAGGCTCCCTGAGGGCAGACATCTTTGTTTTGTTCACTGTTGATGCTCCAGTCCATGGAATAGGGAGGGGCACATATAGGGACTTAGTGAACCTGTGTCAAACAACTAACCAGTAGCCTCCTGTTTCCTACCTCTCACCTATCTATCTATTCCACCCTGCTCCACCAGATGAATTCTCCCAGTTAACAGCTCTTATCAGGTCAGTGCCCTTCAGAGGCTTCCCATAACTGTGAAGTAAAGTTCATAAAAGCCTCCTGCTCTTTTATCCCTGCGAATGCTTCCAGCTTTCCCTCCATAGCCCTTGTCTTGGTTGCCAGCCTGTATCACTGTTGGGAGGTAGTGGAACCTTTAGGAAAGGAAGTCAGATCATTGTGGATGTACTGTAGAAGAGGATATGGAGCCCCTGCCCCTTCCTCTCTATCTCTTTGCTAATCTGCCTCCTTCACTACACACTTCTGCCATCTGTACCGACTGCCTCACGACAAGCCCAGAGCAACAGGGTCAAGAAACTGACATCAAACTTCCAAAACTGTGAGTCAAAATAAACCATTCCTCTTTTTAAGTTGATTATTTCAAATGTTTTGTTAGAGTAATGGAAAGCTGACTGACACACCTTATTTCCCAGTCCACAGGGTGGCAGCCTCACACAGAAGAGATGAACACAAGTTTTATCTGGGTTTTGTGCCAACTGTGTGACCCTGGGCAAGTCCCTTGATTTCTGAGCCTCAGTTTCTCATCTGTTGAGTAAAACCAATGCTGTCTGCTTTACTAGATACTTTTTGAACCTTTTTTTTTTTTCTGGTACTGAGGATTGAACTCATAGGCACTCGACCACTGAACCACATCCAAATCCCTGTTTTATATTTTATTTAGAGACAGGGTCTCACTGAGTAGCTTAGTGCCTTGCTTTTTCTGAGGCTGGCTTTGAACTCACAATCCTCCTGCCTCAGCCTCCCAAGCCACTGGGATTGCATGCACCACCATGCCCAGCTTACTTTTTGGATCTTAATGGAATAATATACTCATATATAAAAGAGTCTGACATTTAGCAAGTCTCCAGGCAATACTAAGTTCTTTTCTCTGACATGTTCTAATGATTTTCACTACTTGGCATGCCTGGGGCCCTTAGGCTTGGCTAAAATCTCTTCACTGTACAGCCTGAGTGATCTGATCATAACCCACACCCCCGCCTACAACTTCAGGGTCACATAGCCCCTGTATGTTGTCAACTTTATTCCTAGTCTTACTTCACACTTGCCGTGACACAACTTGTCAGGTATCAGAATATGCTGGATCTTTGCCACCATCTTGTTTGACTCATTCTTTGGGGGCCTTACAACTCAGCTTTGGGGTTACTTTTACTGACCCAGCATCCTATATTGGTGGTCTGGTCTTACCCTCCTTGAGGCTCAAACATACTTCTGTAATTCTTTATAGCTTCCTGTCTCCCACATGAGAAGGTGGCCTCCTTGAAGGTTGAGGTTGTCTTTTATGCAGCATCTGCCTGATGGTGGCTAGTAGTCAGTGACTTGTGAATGAGCCTCCACTTTTAACCTTGCTTAAGCCCCACAGAAGCTCTGAGGTAGGCAGATGAGGAGAGGACTCTTAACCAGCAGCAACAGGGTCATTCATTTGTCACTTGAACCCAGGATGAGAACATCAACAGGTGCTGGGGGACAGAGCTTTCCAGAGGGGGCAATTGAGCTTGAAGGATGAGGGAACCACACCATGAATAGGAAGCACTAAAAGACACACACACACACACACACACACACACACCCCTGAGGTCTGGGAAAGTCAAAGTCAAGTCAGATTGTACCAGCGAAGTAATGGCTCACCTGAGAGCTCTAAAGACCTAGCTGCTGGCCTCACTGGTCCTAATCTGCATGGTTTCTCCCCTGTATCACATCTTGGAGTTTTGAAAGGGGAGACCTTACATTTGTTTGCACAGGGCTCCTGCTTTGCAATACTTTCTCAAAGAAACTTATCCATAATGAAAGCATGCACCAGCACCAAGAGAATCCCTCTCTTTTCATTAGGTCCTTAAACCCAGTATCACCAGGGTACTGAGCATGAAGCGAGCAGGGAGGGGAGACAGGGAGTCCTCCTTTATAATCTGAGACTCAGTTCCCATACCAGGATTCCAAACAGAGATCTGAGAAATGTTACTTTGCTTTTCTTGGAGGGCCACACTCTACTAATTGAGTCCTTTTGGGGAGTATATTTTGCCTGGAATCCTGTTCTTGTTTCTTCCTCCAGGTGGGTACTACCTGCCTGTGGATTACAGTGATGAGCTCCTGGCGGCCAAGTTCTTGCTTCCTGCACTACACTCCTTTAAAAGGTGGAGGCACTCATCTCTCTTTGTTTGGTTTGAAACACACTGTCCCTTTTGTCTCTAGGAGTCAGTGACCTGGAACTATCAGGGCTATCTTGCTCTCTTCATCATATCCTATCAGCAGCCCAAAAGTGGAGCAAGGAGCTTGAGTTTCACCAGTACAAGATGAATCTCTCTTCTTAAATCATTATTAGCCTAAGACTCTGTTCCAGTGGAAATGGGGAGTGCACATCCTGATTTTTAATGGATTCATAGAAGCTTTTGATGTATAAGCCCCTAGAACTTTGCTCCTTGAGGGTCCTATATTCAATACTTTAGAGCTATTTTTCAATGTAAACATGTAGTAAAATAGACATAGCTGAAAATGTACATTAACCATTTTTAGGTGTACATGTCAGTGGCTTAAATACATTCCCATCATAGTGCAACCCTCACTACCATCCAGCTCAGAACTCTTCTTATCCTGCAAATTGAAACCCTATACCCATTAATAGTCATTCCATGCCCCCTCCCACAGTCCCTGGCAACTGTCAGTCTGTCTCTATTTGCCTACTCTGGGTACCTCACATGAATGGTACCAGGCAGCATTTGTTCTTTTGTGCCTGGGTTATTTATTTCACTTAGTGTGATGTTCTCAAAGTTTATCCATATTGTAGCCTGCATCAGAACTTCATTCCTTTTTATGGATGAATAATATTCCATGGTATAGATACACCACTTTTGTTTAACCATTCATCATCCATCAAAAGACATTTGGGTTGGGTTGCTTTCACCTTTTGTCTGATAGTGAATAATGCTGCTATGAACATGGATGTACAGATATGTGTTCCAAGTGCCAGCTTTCCATTTTGGGGGGTCTATACCCACAAGTGAAAATGTTGCCTCATATGGTAATTCTATGTTTAATTTTTGAGTAATTGCCATATTGTTTTCCACAACAGTTACACCACTTTACATACCAGGAAAATTCTATGAGCATGCCATGAGGGTTCCAGTTTCTCCATATCCTCACCAACACTTATTATTTTCTGCTGACTGACTTTTGGATAATAGCCATCCTAATGGATGTGAGGTGGTCTCTCCTTGGGTTTTTGATTTTACTTACCTAATGATTAGTGATGTTGAACAATGTTTGAAGTACTCATGAGCCATCTTGAGAAGTATATCTTCTTCAGATAAATGTCTGTTGGATCAGAGGTACTCTTGATATTCTTTAACCTGACTCTCTTCAAAGTCTCTTTGGGAGACTCCTTTGTTGCTTCTCTGAGCTTCTGCTGGCCCCAGGCTTTCCTAGACTTATGGCCACTTCATTCTGGTCACTGTATTCATCTTCTCCTGGCATCCTCCTCTTCTCTCTGTGTCTCTTCTCTTTGTGTCTTGTCACTGGATTAGGGCCTACCAGAATAACCTCCTCATCATCTTTACTTCCACAAAGGCCCTTTCTCTGAATCAGGGTACATTCACAGGTTCCAGAGATTAGAATGGAAACACATCTTCAGGGGGGTTACCACTCACCCCTCTGTAATAGTTCAGCAGTGTCTTCACATGGCTGTAGGGATGATTAAATCTAATCTTTTGCTTTAATTAAGAACTGAATAAAGCATATTTAGGTCATTCATTGTGTTATTCTTTGAAGAGGTGGAAGGAAGGGGGGGTCATACCTCTTTCTACCCAAATTTGTAAGTCTCAGTCTGTCTTATTCTTTTGTGTGTGCTAGGGATGGAACCCAGGCCTTGAGCATGTTAAGCACACACTCTACCACTGAGCTAAACCCCAGCCCTGTGTTATTCCTTTTTTCATATTCTGTGTATATACTTTACAAAGTATACCCATTAGGCAGCATGGGCTTGTTGAGGCCTGGAAGCTGTTTACCCAGCAGAGGTATAAAGCAATGGAAAAATTCAAAGATGACCAATAAGGAGGTGGGGTAAAGTAGACTGCTGCAGAGGAAGTAACATTTCTGATGATAGTAATAGTGGTCTTTAATGGTGTGGTCACATTCTTTGGCACTGTGTTGAGGGTGTTGCATGCATTTTCTCATTTACTCCTTATAGTGATCTTATGAGGCTATTCACTTTCCAGATGAGGAAGCAGGCACAGATCTTCAAATAACTCTCCAGAGAGCATCCTGTTGGTAAGAAGCTGAGCTGGGATTTGAACTCATGCAGCTCTGGATTCATTAAAGTATTGCCAACTGTATTGAAGAGTTGGGTAATTTATGCTTTTCATAGGCAGCAAAGGGGAGCAGAGATTTTGAGGAGCCGAGGCCTCCAGTCTTGGGCCAACATAGCCTGGTTAGCCCTGTCACTGGATCCTGCAAGCTTCTGAGCAGAAGACCATCATGGCCCCATCCTCAGACCTCTTCCTAACAGAGGTCAATAATGACCTTGGCAGGGTCCGAAGTTGGATTGGGGTGGGGGAATGTCCTTACCCCATAGATGTCATATGCCTTCCTGTTTGCTTGTCTTTCCCTGAGAATCAGTGGATATTTTGATTATAGTACAAACAAAACCAGATGCCTAACAGAGCTCCTAGATGGAAGTTTAGATGAGAATTTCTGTAGGTGATGTTGAGCAGCAGGGGCTCTGTGCAGGTGTGTGCATATACACATACATAGCCATGAGTCTGGCAGACACACAGGTGCCCACTTGGTACTGGGCTGCGTGCCTGTGATACAACACCAAAAAAGACAGCTCAGACTCTGAGGTTTTTTGGAACAAGGTACCAAAATCCAATTTCCATTTACTCTGGTCCTATTATACATTGAGCCAAATGAGTCAAATTTTAGCTATATGCATTTGGGATAAACAGATGATAGGGCCCCAGCCAGTGTGCATGGCACTATGGGATAAAGGGGGGGTCATAGAAAGCAAAGAACTGCAGACTGACTTTGCTTTTTCATTGGATGTATTGTACTAAGGCCCAGGCATAGTCAAACTTTGAAATACATTTTTCTAATAACTTCCATTATGAGTTCAGAGAACTGTGCACCTCAAATGGCCCCATCAGACATTGAGAGTCCAAACATCCATTTCAAGGCCACTTCATCCTTCCATATTCCCACAAAATCCATACACTCACATAATCAGCTCCTTTGGGGACACATGTTAGCCCACTTGTTGAACATGGTGGTGGGGGGGGGGGTGTGAAACTCCAGGTGTGTGATCAGATTAGAGAAATTGTAATGTTTGAGATATGATGCTGGCCACCTGTCTGCCACCTCTTCACTCAAATAGTGTTCTCTGAATCTAAGCTTTCACAGGCCAGTAAAAAGGAAACAGAGATGCAAGAATAAACATCTCATAAATGAATTGTGTTGGCAATTCCATATTGTATGTAAAGGAAGAGGGAAGCATACCCTAAGAGTTGTACTTGTGGTAACATGGTTGGACTTTGTCACTATTCTCTCCTGGTTTTGAGCTGGTTGGTCCCTGCCATGCTCTGATTATTTCCTGAGGGTTTCAGACACTCTGAGTTCTTTCACCCAAAGTCAAGATGGCTTTGACCTAACATCAAGAGAGTTCTGTCTCTTATTACACTCTGCCCACCACCTGCCCAGCATCCCATGCCCTGACATCATAGGCATGAGCACACAAATCCCTTTCATTGATGGGCAAACAGAGTCACAGCAAAGAGGAATGACTGGAGCAGATTTGTGAAGTTCATGACAAGACCAGGGCCAGAATCCAGAATTCCCTAGGCCTGTGCACTGCCACCATCTAACAAGTACCGCAAGAGAAAGCAAAAATGATTAAAGTATGTTTGGCATGTGGCAAAAGCTACAACACAATGTTCTTATTTTCCTAACTGGTAAATGAGATCATGTAACTGACTTCCCACTGTGCCTGTGTTCCAAGTATATGGAGTTATGAGCCCTGCCATACCCTAAGAGTGCAACTTTCATCACCGGAACATGAACTGACTGCTTCAGCCAACAGCTATAGTTGCAGTTCAACTATTTGTGAAAACAGCAATTGAAATGGGGATGGCATGCTTTATATAACATTAGTATCTATCTCTAAATATGTCTTCAGGAAGAAGAAAAGTTGAGTGTAAACAAGACCATATTTTGAGCCATAATGGAACAAGCAGTTGGAGAGCCAGTGAGAGAACAGGTCACGCGGACCCATGTGATAGAGGACATTCCCAAGGTAAGTACAGCCATAAAAAGGTTAACTAAAGTCGGGTAGGGAAAATGTCGAGTACATACTTACCAGCAAGACACTGATGTTTACCTCTAGGCTGCAATATGCATTTATTACATTTATTACATCAATGAAATGCAGGTATTTTTAACAAGATACACATATTTAAGATGTATCTGTTACTGCTGTGTACCAGACAATATTAGAATACAGTGATTTGAAAGAACAACAGTTCCTTTATTCACAACTCTGTGATTTGAGCTGAGTACAGTTAGGGGATTGTCTTGCCCAGGCTCACTTGTGTAGCAGCAGGCACACAGAGGACCCCTGAGGTGTGTGTTCCCAGGGTGCCTCTTATGCACTTATTGGCAGTTAACTGTTGGCTGTTGGTCAGGCAGTTCAGTTTGCCTGCAGTAGGCTAGATGGGGCTTCCTAGTAGACTAGCATAGGAAACAGTATATAGAAAAGTTAGAGACAGAGTCTCACTGAGTTGCTTAGTGCCTTGCCATTGCTGAGGCTGGCTTTGAATTTGCAAGCCTCCTGCCTCAGCCTTCCAAACCACTTGGATTATAGCTATATGCCACCACACCCGGCCCTACTTTTTGGGTTTTGAATGGTGAGGCCAGTTATGTCAGTGGATTATACAAGAACAAATGATGGTAAAGTTGTGCTGCTATCTCTAGGTAGGTCTGGTGGAATCTAGTAAAAGTGCCATTTCAGATAGAACACCCAGACTGGGAGAGAGGCAGATCTGTAGAAGGTGGCTGGCCCTGGCATTCCCTGAGTTTCACATAGCTCAGTTGTGTTGATGTTTAAGGAATAAGTAGGGAGGTTGGTTGGTTTTTAATCAGAACAGAAATTCTTTAAAATCTTTAGTTTCACACATTCAACTTTGATATATTCTATATAAACTAAGGAAAATGGGGGTTTATTATGTTGAAAAGAAACCCAGATATAATTTTGGCAGTATCCTAGGAAGGAAGAATATCACATGTCATCTTTGGGGACACTTATAGCCAACATATTCAACAGGCAACAGCAACAACTTTGCATTGACAGCCTGGAGTTCAAATATGCATGTGTCTGCATGTAGTGCTTTGTCCTTCCATTATCTCCAGTTCCCAGAGTTGTAATTTAGCCAAGAATCTGGGCACACTTGGGAGGCTGAGATGTAAGCATCACAGCTTAGTCCTAATTTGTCAGCTCTTCAGAATTCAGAGAAGGGAAGCAAAGCCATGGGCCTGGGTGCCAAGCAGGTGTCTGATTGTGTCTGCAGTGCTACCAGGAGATCTCACTGGGATGGTCTTCATTGGTTAAGCTGAAGCAGGAAGGGGTTAGGTGACAAGTCCAAGCCTTATTGTGGTCAAGAAGGTACTTTGTCCTATCAATATGGAGACTGCTCCTTTCTGATGATTTAAGTGAAAACTCTTAAATGACTGGCTTTTTGTTTGTTGTTTTTGTTTTGTTTGTATTAGAGAAGTGCCCAGGAATCAAATATCAGGAGCAAGAAAGTATCATCTTTGTTTTTTGTTTTTCTTTTTTTTTTTTTTTTTTTCTTTTAGATTGTCCAGGTTGGGGCTGGGAATGTAGCTCAGTGGTAAAGTGTTTGCCTACCAAGCACAAAGCCCTGGGTTCCATTCTCAGCACTGAGGAAAAAAATAACTAGATCATCCAGATTTGATCATAGGTGGTTTAATTTCCCTTCACTAAATACAAAGCATGAGAATTGTCATCAAATCCACCAAGTTTAATACTATTTGCTGTGTCTTTCCTTCTTGCTGGTCCCAGCAGAGAAGGTGGCACTGATGATGGAACACTTGAATTATATAAAGCATCTCCCTGGGCTTACAGTTTCAAACAAACATACCTGCCATTGCAGTGGCTCACATAAGTCTAGCCTCCCACTAGCTTCTGGTCATCACCATGCTGGTTCTTCTGACAGTTTTCTCTTTCTGTAGGTTAATAACTGCACAGTGATTGGAGGCTCTGGATTCCTGGGGCAGCACATGGTGGAGCAGTTGCTTGCAAGGGGCTACACCGTCAACGTATTCGATATCCGGCAAGGTTTTGATAATCCCCGGGTGCAGTTCTTTCTGGGTGACCTCTGCAACCAAGAGGTAATGGTCTCTGCACCTTTGCCAATCTCCCACACACACTCAGGGGAAACCATAGCACTTCCTGTGCTTAGAGACCAACCAAATTGTTTGGGAGAAATGATTTTATTTTGAAAGATATAGGAAAGAGTTTAACACACACCACATTGCTAGTATTCATAATGAGTAACTGGCATCTACATCACAGCAGCTCAGCTCCGTCATGAGAGCAAAAGCAGCAACACTCCCTACTTAAATGACCAGATATGTCTGTGTACCAATAAAACTTTTGGTAAAACCAAAAGTTTTACCAAAAATGTCATGTATTGTAGTGTGCTGACTGCAGATGCTGGGCCTCAGAGTTCATCTTCCTTTCAATTAAGGTAGAATTCACATACTGTATGCTTCATATTTTAAAGTGTGCAGTTCAGTGGTTTTGACTGTATCCACAAAGTCATGTACCAAAACATTTTTATCACCCCAAAAGGAAATCCTGTACACTGACTTCCCATTCCCTCCCCACTAGCCCCTGACAACCACTCTGCTTTTCAGTTGCTGGATCTCCCTGTTCTGGAAATTTCATAGCAGTAGAATCATCCAATAGGTGACCTTTTTGTGACTGGCTTCTTTCCCTTAACATCAGTTTTCAAGGTTCATTCATGTTGTAAGCGTATTAATATTTTTAATTTTATCAAACGTTGCCAAATTGCTCTACAAAGCTGCTTGCTCTGTTTGTCATTTCCCACCAGCAATGTGGGAGGATCTCCATGGCTCTACATCCTTGCCAACATTGGCCTAATTATTAGACTTTTTGGTGTTTCCATTCTGAAGAGTATGCAATGTAACTTGGTGCTATTTAAAGTCACATGTCTTCCTTGATCCTACTCTTGCAAAGCCATGTGTGCTTTCTCTCTCATGCTATATAAATTACTCTTCAGGGCCTAGAGATGGGGTAGATGCTTTCCTTCCTCCCTCTCTGTGCCCTGAGCCTCTCCAACATTGATGACAGTACAAACCCTTCCTTGTGGCAGCTACCCACAGCTACCCAGGTGACTCCTCATCATTCTGTAATGATTTTATCTCCTGGCTAATGCCAACTACATCAACCACATTTCCAGCATTATCATTGGTGAAGACTGCATTCATGAAGATGACCCTACCAATACCCTTGCCTCTCTTCCTTGGCCTCTTTAAAGAATGATCTCATCCTCTACTCCCATTGTCATTTCCTAGATCACCTCTAGAAAACACATCTTCTCCTTAATCTCAGTTGTAGGCATCTCCTCTTTTCTTCAATTCAGACCCTCTAATTAATATCCCAGCCTGAACAACTCATGATTCCACTCATACATGCAGTCATTTCCACTGCCCCTCACCCCATTCTGTGCTCACTGCCATTGGTTCCATTGTCCCTTACTCCCCTGCATAACCTTTACCTGTCTTTGCCCCTTTTTCTTCTCATTATGTGTATCAGTCAAGGTTCTCCCAAAAAGCAACCAATAAGGTAGGGTTGTTGAGGGAGGAGAGAGAGGTTGAGATTTATTTGAAGGAATTGGTTTATGTGATTGTGGGAGCTGGCTGGGAACATCTGAAATTTAATTTGCAGGACTGATAGGAAGCTCAGACAGAAGTTTATGGGGCAACCCAAGTTAGAATTTCTTCTTACTAAACCCTCAGTTTTGCTCTTTTTCCCCCTTTGTATGTTCTTTATTTTAAACACCTTGAAATGCAATTTATATACATTAAGCTTTACAATATAAAGTGTAAAATTCAGTGGTTTTTGATAGGTTCCAAATTATGAAGTCATCACCCAAAGCAAACTTCAGAACATTTTCATCACCCAGTAGAAAACTTCATACCCATTTGTAGTTGCTCCCCTCCTCCCCTCCCCTCAAGCCCTAGACGACCACTGATCCAGTTATATCTTTCTTGACATTTTATTTTAATGGAAACATATACCATATGGTCTCTTGTGACTGGCTTCTTTAACCTAATTTTTTTTTGAGATTTTATTATATCACATATCAGTACTTCATTTATTTTTATTGCTGAATAATATTTCATGGTATGGATGAATCAAATTGTATTCAGCTATTCATTTATAGAGGAATGTTTGGGTTGTTTTTACTTGGGGCTATTATAAATTATACTGCTATGAATATTCTGTGTCTGAATTTTTGCATGAATGTATGTTTTCATTTCTTTAATGTACACATACAGGATGGGTGATATGGTAACTCTACATTTCACTTTTTATTGATGCATAATAATTGCACAGAATACAGGGTTTCATTGTGGCTCTTCATACATGCATGTAACATAAATTGATCAAGTTCACTTCTCAGTACTCACCTTCTGCTCTCTCTTTGATCCCCTTCTTCTAGACTAATGGTTTCTCTTCTACATTCATGACATCCTTTCCCGTCTAACTTCCACATGTAAAAGAAAACATAAAGTATTTGTCTTTCTGAATTTAGATTATTTCTCTTAACATAAAGATCTTCAGTTCTATTCTTTTTCCTGAAAATGATATAAGTTTATTCTTCCTTGTAGCTGAATAATAATACTCTGCTACATGAAAAACGTGATATATATACACATATATGATAGACATCTAAATCACATGTTCTTTATTCATTCATCTGTTGACAAACATCTAAGCTGATTCCATAACTCGTCTCTTGTGAGTTGTACCATTAAAAAAATGGGTATGCATGTATTTCTAAAGTATGCTAAATTTAATTTTTTCAGATAAATACTGAGAAATGGTATTCCTGGGTCATACAGTAGTTCTACTTTTAGCTTTTTGAGGAATTTTCATATTGTTTTCCATTGTGGCCATACTAATTTATATTCCCAACAACAGCAATATATCAGGGTTTCTTCTTCCCTGCATCCTCCTCAGATTTTATTATTGTTTTTATTCATGACGATAGCCATACTGACTCTGTTGGTATAGAATCTAACTTTTGGTTAGTTGGGATAAGAGTTTATCACCTTATTTATCTTTTCAAAGAACCCACTCTGTTTCATTGACATTTTGTATTGTTCTTTTATTTTCTATTTCATCTCTGATCTTTATTATTTACTTCCTTCTCCTGGCTTAGTATTGGTTTGTTCTTGTTTTTCTAAGTCCTTGAGATGCATCATTAGGTTATTTATTTGAAATCTCTCTGATTTTTATTAATTGGATTATTTGTTTGGGTTTTTTGTTTGTTTTGGTTTTCGATATTAAGCCTTTTGAGTTCTTTCCATATTTTAGATTTTAATATCCTATCAGAAAAGTATCTGGCAAAGATTTTTCACCCATTCTGTAGGCTCTCTCTTCATGCTCTTAATAATTTCTATTGTTGTACAGATGGTTTTTAATTTGATGGCATCCCACTTTGTTGAGAGCCACAGCCGAAGGGGCCCCAGCAAACTTCCAGCTGCCGGCTGATGATTGGCTCACAGCGGCCCCAGCAACATCTAGCTGATTGGCTCCTCAGCCCCAGCAACATCTAGCTGATTGGCTCCTCTGCGGTGATGCTCATTGGACTGTTTCCCTGCCCTTTCAGACCACGGAGCTGCTCATTGGGGGACTTTTTTGGCTCCTCCCACGTGACCCAGCCAATCCGCCTCAAGAGCAGGAGGATTGGGGGAGGTGAAAAAAAGCATGTGTGGGGGGAGGGAGAGGCTTGTAAAAAGACGGTGGTGGCAGTTGAGGCTCTGAGGGTTTTTCCTGAGAGGCTGTTTTGTTTGGCGTGTGTGGTTCTAAAAATAAAGTTAGTTTCTTTTGACAAGTGGCTCCTGATTGTGCCCAGCCAGACTGCGGCACCACTTATTGATTTTTGGTTTTATTTCTTGAGCTTTAGGAATCTTGTTAAGGAAGTCAGTGTCTGCATCAATATGATGGAATACTGACCCTGTGTTTTCTTCTAGAAGTTTCAAAATCTCTGGTCTAATTCCTAAGTTTTTGATCCACTTTGATTGACTTTTGTGTAGGGTAAGAGATAGGAATCTAGTTTCCTTCCTCTACATATGAATATCCAGTTTTTCCAGCAACATTTGTTTAAAAACCTATCTTTTCCCCAAAATCTTTTTTTGGCATGTTCAGCAAAGGTGGTTCTAAGAGGGAAGTTTATCACTATGAGTCCCTACAGGGGGAAAAAATCAGAGAGTTGGAAGACTGGGGCAGAAAGATTGCAAGTTTGAGACCAGCCTGAGCAACTTAGTGAGGCCCTGTCTCAAAATTTTAAAGGGGGGAGGATGTAGCTCAGTGGTAGAGCACCCCTGAATTCAGTTTTGCTCTTAATGCCTTTGTGTGGTTAGGTGCAGTCCACTCAGATTATCCAGGATAGTGTCCTTTACCTAACATCAGCTGATAGTGGATGTTAACCCTAGACTAGTGCTAGATGAGATCACTGGGAGCCAGACACATAAAAATCCCTGTCATGTGGTACTTAACATTGTCATCCCATCCCTGGTAAAATCCAGTTCTCTCTCTTCCCTGTGTATCTGGGCAGCTGGACTGGGCCAGAGAGGAGGAGATGTGCTCGCTTCTTGCTCTATCTCTGGCCATGGCCCTCAAGCCTCCCCCAGTGCCACCCAGCCCTGCATCTGCATCCTTCCTCCCCTGCCCTGCCAGAACATGCCTCATCCTTGGGAAAGCTCCCATCTGGTGCCAGCTGGAATGACCCTCCCCTTCCATACTCAGTGAGTGCACTAGGGATCCATCCCACTCTCTCCTGCATTAAATCAGCTGTCAATGCACAGACCCCTGTGTTGGCCATCTTAACACCATGCCCCAGCCCAGCTGCTGCCATGGATAGCAGAGCTCAAAGAGTCATTTGTATTCATGACCTCTGCAATCCTTCTGAAAGGACCTTGAGGTGACTGTATCTGGTGGTTGAGTCTCATCCTCATAAGACCTTGGCCCTTCAGTGGCATCTGGTGCTTTCTTCGTTTGCCTTCTAAGATGTCACAGTCACCCATTCTACTACCTTGGTGATTTCCCCTTCTCAGTCTCCATAGCTCTATAATTTCTAAACTTTACAGGCTCCAGGGCTTTCCATGAATCTCTTTTCTAACTACATTCTATGTCCTGGTGAATCCATCCCACCTCAGGGATTTAATATTCTCTAGAAGCTTCTAAGTCCCCAGCTGGGTATGTCCAGCCTTGCACATGTCTAATTACCTGCTGGACATTCACACTTGCCATGTCCATACTTGTCCCTACCATAGGCTCCTTCCTTACCAAGCAAACTTACTCCTTCTGAAGTCTTCTCAAGCCCCAAAAGTGGCCCACTCTGTCTTTCCAGTCTCATTGGCCAAAAACCTCAGATTCATCTTTGATTCCTTTCTGTCTCATCCCATTCAACAGAAAACCTTGTTGACTCTACTGTGATCCAGCAACTTTGCACCCTTTTTGTAGATACTATCCTGGTCCAAGGATAATAGATCAGCATCTCCCACCTAGATGTTAGAGGGAGCCTTTTAATGCAGAACTGAGATTCTATCACTCCTCTGTCCTGCAACCTCCAATGGCATCCAGTCCCATTTAGAGCAAATAACAAACATCACCACTTGCACAATATGTCCCTACCCCTCCCTAGCCTCCCTCCCTCCCATATTTCCCCTCATTGCTGTGCTGCGGTCACACTGGCCATTTAATGCTTCTCTAACTGACCAACCAAGTTTCTGCCTCAGAAACTTTGCATTTGCTGTCCTTTCTGCAGGATTTGTTTTTTGTTTTTTTTAACTTTTTTATACTTATAGATGGACAGCATGTCTGTATTTTATTTGTTTATGTTTATGTGGTGCTAAGGATTGAACCCAGTGCCTCACACATTCCCTGCAGGAATGTTTTATGAAGCATAGAGCCTGCTTCCTCACTTCCTATAGATCTGTGGGCACTATATGTTAAGCAGCCTGCCCCTCCTAATCCTCTTACTCTGCATTCTTTCTGTATAACACTTGGCAAGAGCTGATATACTCAGTATCCACTTGTTTGTATCCTTATTTGTTCTTTCCACCAGAGAACATCATCTCCACAAACATAGAGATTTTGACTCTTTTTTTGATCACTGTTACATCTCCTCTAAAGAGACAGGATCCTTAGCCAACTTTTAACTTCTCTCCAAAACATTCCCCTAACTGCTTGTGCTGTGGTTATTGGTATATTATTTCCATTTTTGCTTAAATCCAATTTTAAAGGGAGACCCTTAGGGGGTTTTCCACACACTGGGTGTCAGAAATGATCTGTCTGTCAGAGTAGGAGACACTGAGTTGGAGTTAGCTTTTCCTCAACATCACCAGAACCCCAAATTTCTTAGGACCAAATTAATGAGGACATGACCAAAGGACAAAGTAGCCAACCTGAAGGGCCAGCACTGACCAACTTTGAGAAAATGGTAATAGTAGTGGATTTTAATATATTGAATTAAAAAGAAAGAATGTATATGACCATAGAAATACTGAAAAGAAAATTAGTTTTGAGTGGAAAGGAAGCTCTACTTTACAGAGGAATTACAGTTAATAAGTATAAAAGACATGTTTATCATGAGAATGTCACCATTTTGCAACCAGTCCATTGATAAGTGTTCCAGGCAAGATCAATCAATATATGTTGAAATCAGTCATGGGATAATCACCTCACAGATGATTTACTGATTGCAAAGGAGTAAAGTTACCTTTGGATGGCCAGAATCAAGCAGCTGTCTACTTCAGTGAACGTTCAAACTGAGCATCATAATCAATGGGACAAACATGTCCCTCACAAGGTATGCCTACCCTGAGAAAGATATACCTGTACCAATGTGAAATTTTTGCCAAAACTATTGAGCCCGAATATAATCCTGAGGAAACAAACAGATGCCCATTGAGGGACAATCAGTAAAATAACCAACTTGACTCTTTGAAAAATAGCACTATTACAAAAGATAAAGAAAAAACAGAGTTCTAGACTCCAGGTAAAAATAGCTATAAAGGACATCGTCAGCACAATTAGGGAAACTTGAATATAGACTCATTGTTAGATAGGAGTAACCAATCTGTTGGAATTTGCCTTGTGATCACTGTTTTGAGGTTATTCAGAACATCTTTGTTCTTAGGAATTGTATGATAAAAATTTCAGAGGCAAGATTCATGTTCGTATAAATAGAGAGGAAATTGTGGCAAAACATTGATTAGTGAATCTTGACACATCATTCATAGTTTTCTTTCTTTGATAGTAATCATACCTAGATCCCATTATTTCATCGAGATTTGGTGAAATGGTGATGTACCCTTATTTTCTCTTCCCTTGGTCACTTGTACCTTTGTACCTTGCACATATTAAATGGTTGGTTCTTCCCCTTGTACTTGATTATCTCACAAAGAGTTGTTCTTACTGATGATCAAACCACCTCTTCTTTGGCCAGTTGAGGCCTCTTCGTGTTGGCTCTTGAGTACCTTCTACATGTCCTTGGTAGTCTTGGCAATCTTTCTTACTTTCTGATAATGACAAGGTGTTCCTAATTCAACTTATGTATTTCCTTCCCCAAATATGCACCCCCTCATTTCTCTCAGGAGATTCCTTTAAGTAGTAAATTTAGTGTTTTAAACTCTCTTTCAGGTTGTACATTGTATCTGGTCTCTATATTGATAGTGTAGGACTTTTTCATATGACTTATAATTTTTGCATATGAACTCACCTTGTCCTAGTGGGAATTCTACCCCCTCCCCCAGATTCCCTAAACATGTAGAGTGTGTTGTCTCCAGATCCCATAGTCTTCCAATGCCCCCAAACTCTGTTTACTGGGGACTAGTTCGTGGAAAGGGGGTTGTCAAAGGGACAACTTGCTTTCTAGTGCATGCACTTCTGTATTGTTTGAATCTTTTACAAGAATGTGTTTCCATATTGATTGTAGAATTATAAAAAGGCAAGCAGCCTACTAGATACAGATTACAGAGTCAGAATAGGAGAAGACTGTTGACCTGCCCAGAGCACAAATGATTCTTTTGTCTTTGTTTGCTTTTCCAGGACCTGTACCCAGCTCTGAAAGGTGTAAACACAGTTTTCCACTGTGCATCACCCCCACCATCCAGTAACAACAAGGAGCTCTTTTATAGAGTGAATTTCATTGGCACCAAGAATGTCATTGAAACTTGCAAAAAGGCTGGAGTTCAGGTAAGGCAAAGGCAGTGGAAAGTGCTGTCAGGAACATGTGACCCCATGCAAGGGTGGGAGCTACAGTTCCTCTTACAGTCTTCCTGGGCTTAGCCACAGTCTGTTGTTTCTTAAATTTAAAGATCTTAGCATTTAAACCCTGGGTGTCACTTACAATCATGCCAAGGCCTGTTAGAGATTTAATATTCTAACCACATATCAGTAGACCATCTAAGGACCCTAAGGCCTATTAGTCTTTGAGTAAAGAACTACAAAATTGAGATAATTGCTTTTATTGTTATTGTGACAAAATACACATAACATTTTTTACCCATTTTAGGTATATGTTCAGTGGCTTTATGGCTGTTCCCATTGTTGTGCAGCCATCATCACCATCTATCTCCAGGACTTTCTTCTTCCCCAACAGAAACTCTGCCTCCATTGAACAATTCTCCATTCCTCCCTCCATCCAGTTTCTGTCACCTACCATTTTACTGTCTTGTCTGTATGAAACCTGACTACTATAGGGACCTCATACAATATATGTCCTCTTATGATGGGCTCATTTCACTTAATCTAATGTCTTCAAGGTTCATCCATGTTGTGGTGTGTGTTGGGACTTTCCCACCTTTTTAAGCTGAATATACTCCATCTTATGAATAGACCACATTTTGTTCATCTACCTGTGGACATTTGTGTTATCATCACCTTTGGGCTGTTGTGAACAATGCTGCTATGAATAAGGTTGTAAAAACATCTGTCCCAGGCCCTGCTTTCATTTCTTTGATGTCTGCATCCAGAAGTGGGATTGCTGGATCTGAGAAGATATGAATTTGTGCCATGTGGTAGCTTTCTGCACTGTTGTTACAAATCTTGGTCCTGGGAATGACCTTTGTGGGACTCAAGCCAGTGGATATAACAGCTTCCCCGTGGTGATGCTTGCAAGAGACAATTATAACTAGAACAAAAGCCTTCAGTGAGCTGGGAATCCTTCTCCCAGTGCTCCTTCTGGGTACTATCAGCTAGTCTCTGGCATGATTGTCTAGCCCAGCAAGAATAGGTGGGCTCCCATCAGTGTTAATAATAGCAACTCCTACACTTTGCACTTGAAAAGACACCCTGCCCTTCTGTGGTTCCCTCCTATTTTTCTCCTTGATAGGTAGCCAGGGGCTAAGTGAAGTCTACCAGTAAATGGAACAGGTGGGATTTCAAGCATATCCTCTGATGCCAAGTTCCAGACTCTCCACTTTGTCTTATATAACTGAAGTTCTGCAAAGTCCACTACTGCTATGGTTAAATGGAAGGGAACAGGCCTAAAAGAAGATTCCAGAATAGTACAACACCCGTACATTCATCAAAGTCTTTAAAGATCTCAGCATCTTGGCAGAGATTAAGTCCCCTGTGTACCCTTCCTCAGTAACATTGCTCCCTTTCTTTACCCACATGTAACAATATTCTGAATCTAGATTTATCATTTGTTTGTTCCATATGCAGTCCGTATGAAGTATTATTCTGCATGTTATAAAATGGTATTATATTGAACATGTCCTCCTGCAACTTGCTCTTTTCCAGTATTATGCTTTTGGGGTTCTGTCCATCTTGGAATACAGAACTGTTGTTCATTTGCTGAAAGAGAAGAATAGCTTAGTGAGTAGGGGTGTAGGAAATGACTTTCTGTGTTGTATTTAAGAAAATATTTCCAATACGATGATCAAAAGATTATTTAATATATTTTATCTTAAAATTTTAAAGCATTGCTTCCCACATTGAAGTCCTTTTATCTACCAGGAATTGATTTATGTTTATATTTATATACAGTGAGGTTGAAATCAAGTCTTTTTCTCCACACAGATGACCAGTTCAGCCCAGTCACTGTATAATTCTTTTCTTACTGTTCAGCGCCACCTGCAGCATGCAGCAAGCCATGCTTTCAGTGTTTGTATCTGAACTGAGCCTATTCCCATGCTCCCTCCTCTGCTGTGCTGGCCTCTCTCTGTACCCGTGCTGGGAGGGAAGTTTGTGGGCTGTTTTTTCCCCATGAAGAATATATCTGATAGTGATATACTATGAATAATGGGAATCTGTTCTGTCCCTCGGGTGTGACAAGATAGAAAAAAACAGGAGGTCCAGTGTTTCAGATTGTAATACCATGAAGTATCTGGAATGCACATAGCTGCAGAAGGTGGTGATTATGTTAAGAAGGACCAAAAAGCAAAGACATTGCAGCTAATAAATATTGCAGACACTCACATGTGAGGCTAGGGAACAGGCGCCATTTCATTCTCACACATAAACGACTTTCAGGCTGTTGGAATTGTAATAATTTCTGACTCGTATTTTTCTTTAAATCTTCCTCTGCCAGAAACTCATTTTGACCAGCAGTGCCAGTGTCATCTTTGAGGGCAGTGACATCAAAAATGGAACCGAAGACCTTCCTTATGCCATGAAACCCATAGACTACTACACAGAGACTAAGATCCTACAAGAGAGAGTATGTACCTTAGACCCACTTGAGTGAGTGGACATCTGAAGGGTTTATATTCTTAAGAAAAATGTGGGAACATAGAAAGTTAGCATTCTGAGGCCTGAGTATCAAACTTGGGAAGTAAAATGTATAGGTGAATTAAATTTTAAAATAAGAACAGTATATTGGGGCTGGGGATGTGGCTCAAGCAGTAGCGCACTCGCCTGGCATGCGTGCAGCCCAGGTTCGATCCTCAGCACCACATACAAACAAAGATGTTGTGTCTGCCGAAAACTAAAAAATAAATATTAAAAAATTCTCTCTCTCTCTCTCTCTCTCTCTCTCTCTCTCTCTCTGCCTCTGCCTCTGCCTCTCTCTTTAAAAAAAAAATAAGAACAGTATAGCTTAATATTCCTGGATACTAGTCTGAGTATTTTCTGGGACCTGCCTCCTTTTACCTTCACAATGATCCCATAGGCAGGCAGTGTTATCATCACCAGATTATTGATGCAGAGAGGGATCCAGAACCTTCATCAAGGGGCACCTACTTTGCATGTGGCTAGATTAGGCAGCCACTGGACTGAATAATAGCCACTGAGCTTTCAGGCTGCATGGGACCTGGATGAGCTATTACCATCACCCTGAGACAGTCCTAAGCTGTGGGCTATGGGTGTCCTGAGCCCCAGACAGCCCACCTTAACTGGATAGCTATGACTTTACCTTTCCCAGGCATTTGTAGCATGCCACACCCACTGAGGTCTTCCCTCAATGCCAGTGCTTAATGAACTGGATCTTACCACCAAACTGGCATTGAGTCCTCTGTGATCTGACAGCCAGGTGTCTCCCAGATGTTTTCTATTACTTCAGCTCAGAAAGCCCCAGTAGAACTGGGTGTAGAGAGACTCAGAGACCTCCCCAAACCTGGATGTACAGGCCTGGCCTTGATAAGCTGAAGTTCTATGTCCAGGCTGTGTTCAGTCTACGCCCAAGGAACACTGAAGCCTCTGCTGGGCCCTGACAACTTTAGTAACTATCATCTGAGCCCATGTAGGCTCAGGAACTCCAAATGGCGTCTTGGGCTCAGACCATCAGTGTCTTGCTTGTGTGGACTTTTGGGTGCTCAACTGGAATCAGCAAAGCCTGAGGATGACACTAGCAGTAACTTACCTAGAGCCTAGTTTCAGCCAAGATCAATACCTGTGTGGGTTTTAAATCTCTTTACTGATAATAAACCAAATTTGATGTCAGTGCAGGACCCCTTCAGTCACATGCCTTTAGTAATCAAGATGAACCTTGGTAGACATTGTTGGAATCCATATTTAGTCATTACTTTTATGGTCATGAGGACCACAGGCCTGACAGCAAGAGGCAGAGCAACTCTGGGAATCTGTTGAAAGAGGCAGCTTCTCCATTGTTGGCCAGCTCTGATTGTTATAAATTTAATCAATAAATAACAGTTGATGGGACTGAAACTTGTACAAGCATCTTGCCACCATGGAATAGAACTCCTAGATGACACACCCCAACAATTACTATAATTCCCAAGCAGTTGGCTTGAGTTGTCACATTTAGCCTTCTTACAGTCTTGTCAGGGTGGGTACCATAATCATCCCTGTTTTACCAAGAGTGCAACAACTCCTTTAAGATTTTTTGTTACTTTTGAAGCAAAACCTCTTTCCTGTACAGGTTAACTGGGGGACTGCATTGTTAGGTGATTTCAGACTTGCAGGAGCATTATTATTTGGCACATGACTGTACTTAAAACCCTTGGGTTTTATTGTGTTCACATAGCCCCACAGAAGACACCTCTCTCTTCCTGAGGTGGTAACAGGAAGAATGGCTGCCTTTTCTGGGGCACTTGCCACTTACATCTTTCACTCTCATCATTGCTGCCCTGTTTCCCCAGGGGTCTCCATACTCTTCACTCACTCTGACCCTCCTCCTGGGCCCAGTTGCATTTGTCTAAGTCCTTTCCTATGAGATGGTACACTCAGCATTGACGAAACAGCCCAGTCTGGCACATGTCATTAAGTCCCAAGCCCTTTTTGTGGCAGTAGCCTTGCTGAAGGCTCACTGCTGGCTCAATAACTGGAACCCTTCGACCTTTTCCACAAACTGCTGCCAAGATACAATTCCACCTGGCAGCATTTGTGCATCTTAGCCTTTGAACCCAAACCCAAGCCTTTCAATTTGAGCTCACTGGTTTTTACTCAGTTTTCTCCTGCATGTCACATTTTGGATGATGGATGGAATAGAGAGGTACTGGTGACTGATATGGGTTGTCATCCCAAAGCAGACTACTGCCCAGTAGTCTGTATACCAACAGAACACATCATCTGTCAGTCCTCTATGGTAAATGGTACCCAGCTAGTGAGGAGCCATCTTAGCTTGGGCTGAGAGTTTGCAATGGACACACTCCTCCTGTTCTCCTTCAGGCAGTTCTGGACGCCAATGATCCTGAGAGAAATTTCTTAACCACAGCTATCCGTCCTCATGGCATTTTTGGCCCAGGAGATCCCCAGTTGGTCCCCATCCTCATTGAGGCAGCCAAGAAGGGCAAGATGAAGTTCATGATTGGGTGAGTTTGCCCCCATTGCTCTTCACCTCTCCCTGACCCATGCAGTGCACAAGCAGCTTTCCATGCCAGTCTTACTTTGTTTAGGCTGCTACAACAAAATACCTTAGATTGGGTAACTGTTTTAGATAGCTCTTTTGTCACTGTGACTAAAAGATCTGACAAAAACTGAGGAGGAAAAATTTATTTGGGGCTCAAGGTTTCAGAGGTCTCAGTCCATAGATAGCCAACTCCATTCCACACAGCCCAAGTTGAGATAGAACATCATGATATGGTAGAGGGAAGCAGCTCAGGACAGGACACCAGGAAGCAGAGAAAGAATCCCTCACCAGGTACAAAATGTATACCCCAAAAGCATGCACCCAGTGACCTACCTCCTCCAGCCACACAGTTACCAGCCAGTAAATCCCTGTCAGGGATTCACTGATTAGATCAAGCCTCTTACAACCCATTCATTTCACTTATAAACCTCCTTGCATTGTCTCACATGTGAGCCTTTTGAGGACACCTCAAACCATCTAAACCATAATAGTAACTGAGAAATATATTGTTCAAAGTTCTGGAGTCTGGAAAGTCTTGAGATCAAGGCATGAACAAATTTGGTATCTGATAAGAGCCAATTTGTCAAGATGGCACCTGCTATTTTTCCTCACAAGGCATAAGGAGCAAAGAGGCTCCCTCAAGCCTCTTTTATAAGGACATTAGTCCCATTTACAAGGGTGGAGCTCTCGTGGCCTAATCAACTCCCAAACTTCCCACCTCTTAATAGCATCACATCGGGGATATTGGGGACACATAAGCATTCAGACCATAGCAGTGACCTCCATTCATTTCCTGGGGCTGCCATAATTACCAAAAAGTTAATGCCTAAAACTACAGAAATTGGTTGTCTCATGGATGTGGAATCCAGAAGTCCAAAATTCAGATGTTAGTAAGGTTTGTTCCTTTTGCTGGTAGGGAAGGAAAATCTGACCCCATTTCTATATAAGGTTGCATTCAAAAGATCCAGAAGGACATGATTTTTTTTTTTTTTTGAAGGCCAGTATTTAACCTGGTGTGCCTTCTCAGGAAGGCTGGGAAAATATCTCTTTCCCTATTTGGAAATTATGGAAACCAAGGCTCAGAGCAGAAGCAATTGGCCCAGAGTGACACACTAAAGCCTCAAATCTTTGTTTCTAGAAGTCAGATGTAGGTGTTACATTCCTTCTCAAGAAAAGTAGTGGTGAGGGCTCCCACCGGTGACATCAACTGTGGCTATCTCCCAAATGCACCTTTTCTTCCTTCATTTTCCCCTCTTTTTATCTTTTTTTGTTCTAACTAGTTATACATGACAGTAGAATGCATTTTGACACATCATACATAAATGGAGTATAACTTCTCATTCTTCTGGTTGTACGAGATGTACAATCACACTGGTCATGTAGTCATATATGCACATAGGGTAATAATGTCCGATTCATTCTATCATCCTTCCTACCCCATAATCCCTCCCTTTCATTTCCCACTCTTATCCCTGCATCTTGCTAAGCCTCATTACCACCCTCACTTATCACTTTGAGGAATTACCAAGAGCCGTGCATTGGCCCAGTATATCTTGGGAAGTAGTTGTTGAAGAGTCGCTGCCCAAATTGAAGCTTAAACAGACAGTACCAGTGCTGACTGTGCTGGCATGGTGTGGGCAGGGTACCCCACTTCCACATTCATTGCTTGGCCCTCAAATATTCCACTAGTGTAACGGCTCCAAGAGTCCTAGCCCTCTCCACTTCCTTATCTGTTATAGACATCCAGGTATGCTGAGGGTGGGCACTGCCAGGGCAGACAGCAGTTGTGCTGCAGGGGCTCCATGAGGCTCACAGCTGAGCACTACCAGCACAGCTGAACCATTCCCTGTGCACCTGCAGAAACGGGAAGAACTTGGTAGATTTCACCTTCGTGGAGAATGTAGTCCATGGACACATCCTGGCTGCAGAGCACCTCTCCCAGGATGCAGCACTGGGTGGGAAGGTAAGGCACCTGCTTCTTCCAGCTTGACTCACCACTTCCTGCCCCTGCATGTTTGCCTTTTTTCAGATTTCTTCTCTCTGCCATTGGGTTTGCTCACTGCTTGTCCCTGTGATCCTATATCATGACAAGTCTGCTTTAGTATCCCCTTGGGCCAATGTTGAGGCCCTCTAGTAAGGAGAGCTGTGTCAATGAGCATCACAAAATGCATGAGTTAATTAGGTGGGAGTGAGCAGAGCTTAAGAGCTTTGTTCCCCATTGTGTTGGTTAGCTTTCCATTCAATGGCAAAATGTCTGAGAAAAACAACTTAAAGGAGGAAAGAATCATTTTGGCTCACAATTGGTTGGCTCCATTATTTGGGGGCCTGTAGTGAGGCAGAACATGATGTCATCCAGGATGCAAAGAGAGAGGGGAAGGGCCCTTGGAGAAAATATACCCTTCAAGGATATACCCCGGTGACTCACTTGCTCCAAGTAGGCCCCACTGCCTATAGTTTCTATCACCTCCCAATATTACCACTCTGGAGACCAAGCCTTCAACACATGAGCCTTTGGGGGGGCATTCCATATCAAACTTCTGGAACCTACCCAAGATGCTATCAATGCATAGGAAAAGCCAACTTGACAAAGCTTTTGTAACTGCTTTATGGAAGGAGTTTAGAAAGTTTGGAGATAGAAGCTAGAGAACGAATGAATGACCAGGGATAAGATATTCCCTTCAAGGACATGCCCCTAGTGACCTACTTGTCTCAACTAGGCCCCACCCTTCTAAAGTTTCCATAACCTTCCAGTAGTACAACGAGCAAAGGACCAAACTTTCAACACCCAAACCTCTGGGGAGCAGTCCATATCCAAACCATACCTTCTCTGGAGCGTGACCATTTGATCGTGTGCTTGCTTCCTACCATTTCTCCCACTTGTTCCTCAAGTTTCCATTTTCCCCATGGCCCACACATGCTCACATCACTCAGGCCTGTCACCCCTCCACAAGGGTAATATAGCTGAATCTACTGGCATTTGGTGTCCAGTGGGCAGATCAGGGTTGGGATGATGGCCTTCTCTGAAGTGGGGTGGATATGGCAGGAAACAACAGCTCTTAAGCAAAGATCGGAGAGCCCGATTAGTCCCTTTACCCTATCTCCCACTCCTAGGCACCCCCATCATCTTTGGTTCTCACACCTAGATTTGGAATCCTTCCTCACTGCTTGGTCCTCTTTCACTCTGCACCTCTGCCAGTTTTCCCACTCATAACCTTGCAGGTGGTTGGGAGTAAAGGGGGAGTGGCTTTTGGTTTAGAACAAACATAGTATGTTCCAGAAATGAATCACCCATTCATTGCATACGAAGATAAGAAGATGAGTTTTACCATGATTGACAATTACTAAATTAATGAATGTACCTTCCTAGGGCAAGTTAAGTTCCATTTAAAATCCTAGACCATAGATAAAATTTGCACTGCCTTTCCTCTCTACCTCTGAATGCTGCCCATTTACAGAATTGAGGACAGACCGTGTGACATGCTGGAGCAGCCAGACACATGAGGAGGCCAAATATACACCTCAGTGTTTAGCTGCCCTGAAGAAGAGCTGGATGGGTGGGTAGACAGGGAGCAGCCTCTGGTTTCCCACAGTGAGAGTGTTGGATGAGCCAGTAGCTGTGGTTGGGCTCTGGGTCCCAGCTGCCTTCTCACCCCTGCAGCTGAGGAGAGGTTTCTAACTTCTTGTTCCCTCGCCAGGCATTTCACATCACCAACGATGAACCCATCCCTTTCTGGACGTTCCTGTCCCGCATCCTGACAGGCCTTAATTATGAGGCCCCCAAATACCACATCCCCTACTGGGTAGCCTACTACCTGGCCCTTCTGGTGTCCCTGCTGGTAATGGTGGTCAGTCCCATCATCCAGCTCCAGCCCACTTTCACACCAAT
Source organism: Marmota flaviventris (assembly GCF_047511675.1). NCBI lineage: Eukaryota > Metazoa > Chordata > Mammalia > Rodentia > Sciuridae > Marmota > Marmota flaviventris. Next base: position 132,439,553 of record NC_092518.1, read on the forward strand.
GCGGGTTGCACTGGCTGGCACCTTCCACTACTACAGCTGTGAAAAAGCCAAAAAGGTCATGGGGTACCAGCCACTGGTCACCATGGATGACGCCGTGGAGAGGACCGTACAGAGCTTTCACCACCTGCGGAAGGTCAAGTGAGGCACCCTGGAGACTGGGCCATCTCAGTGTGTGCTCTGGCCACTAACCTTTTCCCCTGTGCACTGGTGAACTAATAGCCTTCAAATGAGTTCCTTCTGAGCTTAAGACTTCTTGCTAGTTAAATGAGACCATGCCCTGCTCCCTCTGTGCCTGTGAGGGTGACAAGAACAGCAGACATTCCTCTTTTCACAGCATTGGATTTGAATTTCTTAAAACAGGCAGCTTCATATTGTACTGTTTTGTTCTCCCTCTATATCTCTGTATCTCTCTACTCACAACCCCCTCTCCCCACCCAAGGTTCCTTATCACAAGGACCACCCTGAAATCATCCATTTCATTCTAGTATTCTAGTAGGTAATCAAGGTACCTGTAAGAAACAATCCATTTGCTGATTGAGAATGGGAGACCAGAATATTTATCATGCAAACCAGTACTAGAGTGGAAGCCACTAGAGTCTGTTCAAGGAACCATGGCTTTGACAATATCCTAGAAGAAAAGCAGAAGTTGTAAATGAGACTTCAGATGTACATTTCATATCAACACAGTTTGGAGCAAAAAAAAAACCACGAGGGCATAAATTACTATGATCCCTGCCATTCTGGAAGGCACAGCTGGTTTTTTACTTCCTTCCAGGTTGTCTCTCAGGGACTCTACCAGTGCCCACCTGCAATGTTGTTTCATAAAACATTTCCTTTTATCAGCAGAGTCTTGTCATTTATAGTGACAGTGGTGTTCTGGCTCAGTGACATGCCATATTAGCCATTTAGCTCTTATCTAACATGGGACATCAGGCTGGTTGATGGTAAACCAAAGAAAAGGGAGCGTCCTTAATCATCTTTGAGTTTGGGCAGAAAATCATGAGATGATGCAGAGAGATCCCTGCACATCACACTCATAAAATCCATCAAGCAACTTCAAAGGGCATAGCACATGTAATAATCTAGGCTTTTCTATCTTTTGATGATTATCTGTTTGTAGAATATAGTTTCTTCTCCACCTAATTGAAATGTAATTTCAAGTTTTTTTCCCTTTGTTGAAGGGCAGGGGGTACGTGGGAAACTACAATAAAGTGAAAGTGTGCAAGCCCTGCAGTTTGTGTTATTGGGGTATTACCTCTGCCTGAAGAGAAACCATGCTGGGAGGGTGGGGCAGTGGGATATAAACATAAATAAGACACCATCTTTGCCCCTGATACATTTAGAATAGCAAAGCTGAGTTCATAAACCACTATAATAACAGGCATGAAATTAGACACAAACTTCAGATGAAGTGGTATAGGCTCAGAGGGATGTGGCATGGCTTCTGCAGGGCAAGTAATGCATTTAGTTGCACCTAGAAAGGTAAACATTCAGTAGGTAAAAATCTCTGGCATTTCAGGATAACAGTGTCACAGTCAGCAGCTTGACCTAGTTTAATTAGCAGCGTGACTTTCTTAGCAGTGCATAAAATAATGGTGTCTTCGATTCAGTGAAAGAAACAAGTAGGCTGGTTTGGGGTGGGGGCCAGGGAGCAAGTGTGAGGAGAACCAGGCTAAATAGAGAAGTAAGAATGAGTTTAGACTAGGACAGAGCTTTGGAGTCAATCTTAGAACTAGTGGGGGAGAGTCCCAGCTAGATGAGAGGCTCAGAACTTGCTGGTAGGCACTGAGGACCAGATATCCCTAGTCTTTGTCCACACAGCTTCCTTAGAAAAATGCTCATAATTGTGTGAACCAAAAATGTCCTTTGTCAAACTCTGGATTGTCAGTTTCCCATCACTGTGGTAAAATACCTAAGATAAACAACTTATAAGGAGGAAAGGTTTATTCGGGCTCACAGTTCCAGAGGTTCCAGTATGTGGTTGGTTCCATTGCTTTTGGGCTTTGGCAAGGGAGAACATCATGACAGGACTGTGTGGGGGAGTCAAGCTGTTCATTTCATTGCAACTATAAGCAGAGGTAAAGGAAGGCCTGGACTCCCAATATTCCCTTCCAGGGAACAATCCCAATGACCTAACTTCCTTCCACTAGGTTCCAGCACCTCCCAATAGCACCACTTTGGGGACTGAACATTCAGCACATTGGCCTTTGGTGGACATTTCAAATCCAAATTACAGCATTGTTCTACTTGTTCCATCCACATATATTCATTGGATGCTGCCCTGAGCTTCACTAAGTAAAGCAGACACAGCCTGTGGTTTGAATGCACACAAACCAATACATAACTGAAAGATGTTCCAACTTCCAAAAAGGAAAAGTCGAGCATGCCTTGGGCAGGTAGGGGGCTACAAGTGAACCTGGCCCTGGGTAGAAATTGGGACAGAATATACATGGGAGCAGTGTCCACTCAGATCTAAAAGATGAAGGCAGGTTAATTAGGAAGAGGTTGGGGGAGCCCTCCAGACAGACCCTGAACTCCCAGCTGGCCAAGCCAACACCCTGTTTACCCAGGGATTATTTTGGCCATTCTATTTCTTCACAGTCCTCACTCAGGCCAACTCACCCCCACAACCCATTTGGAAAAAGTCCAACTACCAGGAAACCTCAACTTTAGTCCACAAACAGGGAACTCTTTAGAAATAGAAACTATCAGGCCCCATTCCAGACCTACTTGAACTAAGACTCTGGAGGCGGATCTGGCACTGTGTGCCCATAAACCTGTGAATGATTTGAGACCACTGAAGTATCTTCTCCCAGGTCACTGAGCCCAGCTATAGTCTCACCTCAGCCACTTCAAAACAGAATTTGCCCTGCTCACAGATATAGATCATAGAGGCCACCCCCATCTGTTCTACTCTGATGACCAATGGCCTAAAATGGCCTCTAGAGTTTTATCCACACCTGGACTTCTCCCATGTGGCACTTCCTATCTGGACAATCAGAGCCAAAAGAAGGCAGTGCTTCCCCAGTTAGGGACAGGTAAAATCCCATTATCAACTTCTGCATTTCCACTGGGGTGATCTGTTTCAGTCCATCTTCCTTCCCCACTGACACTGACCTAGTTCAGCATCTGGCCCCTAGGTCAGGCATAATGCAACGACCCACCTGTGGGCCTCCTCCCTGATCCTTACTCTGATCCAGCCCCTATGCACATCCAGAACATCCAACCTAAAACAGACCTACATTCTGCTTCTCCCACCCCACCTTCCCAGCTTCCACTGGGCTTCATATCTACTGTGTTTTACCCAAACTGAGCCTGTTTCCTGCTCATGCCCTGTCATATATACCTTTACTCAGATTATCCTGACTACTAGCAATGTCTTCTCCCTTTGCCCAGGTCCAGAATGGCCAGTCCTCTTTCCCCCAAAAGCACAGCCTAATCTGTCTCTTCTCACTGGATTCCTAGCCTGTGGCTCTTGAACTTTCCTTTATTTTGTGTGTTCCCTGTTTGTGCTTCCTCCCAGCTGTGCTAGGCCAGGACTCCTGAGGGAAGAACCAACCAGTGCCCCCACAACACAGTGGGTGCTCAGAAAATGCAGATAATCATCTCTCTGGCTTGGAATCCTAGAGTAACAGCTGTAGCCACAAGAGGAAACAGCCCAAGGAATGGGGAAGGAAATAGTCAGCCAGACTCAGTTGGAGCACAAATCTCAGACCCAGCATTTATGCATGGATTTGGGAGCTCTGTGAAATCCATAAATTGGACACCACCTTTGAGTGTGTGTCTTTGAGTGGGAGAGAACATATAGCTTTCAAAGAGGACTAGCCTAATAGAAAATAGGAACCAGTGGGATGGGAACTAGCAGCTATGAGAAGCCTATTTTGGAGAGAGGGTCTAAGAGAGAGAAGCCAAGAGGTAGCATGGGCATCACTGTTTGTGTGTGTTCCTGAACTGCCTGTTCCACTGTGGGGAAGGACTAGAACCCACAAAGAGAGTTCAGCACACAAGACAGAAATGGTGAAGGCCACTAGTGGTCCACAGCCCTCCAGCTTTGGTGTACATTTCTATCCACCAACAAGGGACTCTAGGCTTCCTGCCCCTCAAAGATTCTTGGCTTGCTGTGAGAGATAACCCTCACTGGGGCATCTGGCCACCCTTTCAAACTCCATCTCCAGCATCATTAGCTCCTTGCAGTTCTCCCAAACCCTTCCCCACAGGTGTCTCTCCTCTGGCTTTCTGCATCTCCATCAAAGCACTTCTGCAATCATACATTGCCATCAGCCTTGCTACCTGTATTTCCTAAAATCCTCCATGCTCCTCAACGGCTAGGACCTTTGATTTCATTACCTGCTCCAGGGATGGGGTCCAGTAAGTATGCTGAGACTGGAAGAGCATTTAGAGAAAACCACCAACTCCCACATTGGCCAGCTGGGGGAGCCCATTCAGGTTCAGATAGCCTAATGCAGGAAAGGTGCCTTTGTGGAGAAGAAGGCAGTCAGATCCAGATTCCAATCTGAGGTGCTTTAACATGATGGGAACAATAAGCACAAATAGGTGGTTAACAACTGTGAAAGAAAAGAGGCATAGTGGAAGACACTAACATTTTCCATTCCAATATGCACTTCTTTTGATCAGCACTACTTAGCTACACCTAAGGTTGTAGAAGGTTCCAAATGGAAGGTTCCAAATGATGGGAGACCCAAATTGGAGTTTTCCCTTTGCTAGATCTATCTCCTACCCACTCAGCCCCACGATGGTTTTTCATATCACCTCCTTTGGCTCTGAGAATTTGCCAGACAATGTTCTAGAGTGTCCTGGATAGAGGCAAAATGGAGGGAAGAGGGCAATGGCAGCCTGTTTCCCAGCAACTTTTTTGAAATGAAATGATTTCTGTAGCAGGTACTAGAAGACAGACACACCACTGGCTTTCTTCTCCATGGAGAGAAGTGGGTAACATCAATTAAAAAAATATTACCTGAACCAGGCACGTTGGTGCATGCCTATAGTCCCATCAGCTCAGGAGGCTGAGGCAGGAGGATCACAAGTTCAAATCCAGCCTCAGCAACTTAGCAAGACCCTGTTTCAAAATAAAAAGGGCTGAGGATGTAGCTCAGTGGTTTAGTATCCCTGGGTTTAATCACATATGTGTGTGTGTGTGTGTGTGTGTGTGTGTGTATACACACACACACATATATACACATATATATTGAATATACAGTTGCCAGTTTATATATACATTTATATATATATATATATATATATATATATATATATATATATATATATACATACATACATACACATACAGGTCATACACCTCAGTATATACATGTATGTACATATATGTATAATTTATATACACATAGATAAATATAAATAAACTGAGCATCTGTTATATTCAAAGGATTACAGAAGTGAACAAGATAGAGCCCATGCCCTCAGAGACTTCATAATCCCACAGAAGAAATAAAATGCCAACATTAATAACCCACATGCTCCTTGCTTTAAGAGCTGGGATGAACAAACTATGAGCCTGGACTCAAATATTGCTTGCCTCTGCTTTTACAGAATTTTCTTAGTACACAGCCACATGCATTCACTTTATGTACTAGTTCTGGCTGCCTTTTTGCTACAATGGCAGAATTTAATCTGGCCCACAAAGCCTAAAATATTTACTGTCTTACCCTTCACAGAAACATTTTGCCAACTCCCACTTAAGAATGACTATAGACTGGAAAGGTGCTCAACATCATGAGTCATTAAGGAAGTGAAAATAAACATCGGCTCACACACTGAGAATGTGGAACCTTTGTGCACTGCTGATGGGAATGTAAAATGGGGTAGCTGCTATGGAAAACAGTGTGGCCTCCCAAGAATTAAACTTAGAATTGTGATGTGATCCAGCAATTCCACTCCTGAGTACATACCCAAATGAATTGAAAGCAAGCTCTTAAGGAGATATTTGTATACCAGTGTTCTTAGCAGCATTATTCACAATAAAGCAAAAATGGTCTATATATACAGTGGAATATTATCTAGACTTAAAAGGGAAGAAGGTTTTGAGACATGTTACATCATGGATGATACTGACAAATCCTATATGATCACACTTCTATGAGGGACCTAGAGTAGTCAAATCTATAGAGACAGTGGGTAGAATGTTCATGCCAGAGGCTGGAGGGAGGAATTAGTTTTTAATGGGGATGGAGTTTCAATTGTGTGAAGATGAAAACCTTTTGTGGATGCATGGTGGATGATGGTTGTACAACAATGTGAATGTCATGAATTGTACAATTTTTGTGGTGCTGGGGTGGAACCCAGGGCCTTGCACATGCTAGACAGTCACTCCACCACCAAGCTATATCCCCAGCCCTGAATTGTACATTTAAAAATAGCTAGGATGGTAACTTATGTTACATGTGTTTTACTGAACTTAAAAATTTTTCTCAAATAGTGATTAATAAAGGCCTGTGAGTACACAGAGGAAAGAAGGATCACAGCAGGAAAGGTGTCAGAGATAAGGTGACCCCTGAGCCAGACCTGAAAGAGTGAGATCAATTCTGCTAGCTTAAGAAAAAGAGGGATGGCATTTCACCTTCCAAGCTAAGAGAATCACCACAAGGCTGTGGCCAGACATGGTAGGAGATGAGGCTGCCTGTCAAGGAGCTTGGACTTGAGTACCCCCTGAAGAGTGGTGTGGTAAAATTTGTGTTTTGCTTGCTAGGCAAAATGCAAGAAGAGGGACCATAGGCAGGGAACCAGTAGGGATCGACTTCCTTAGTGTAGAGAAGAGATGATAAAGTGTATCTGTCCTGGGGAACTGCTAATGGGGGTAAAGAAAATATATAGTCAAGAGATGGTTCTGGATAATTAATTGGAAATGGGACTAAGGAAGAAAGAGGAGCTAAGGATAAGTAAGAAATTCACGCTTAGAGGAATCTGTGGCTAGTGATGCCTTTTGCCGGTCTAAGACCCTGCCTTTTGCCGGTCTAAGACCCTAGGCAGCAGCAAAAAAGGTTGAATTCCATTCTGGTCATGATGAGTTTGATGAACCTTGGGTTTTCAGAAGGAAGTATCTAGATATCAGGAGATGGTTGAAAGGTCTTGGCCAGTTGCTGCTACTTGAAGCCATAGGTGTGTAGGATAAAAGATAGGACCTTTAGAATTAAAGAGTTAATAAAAAAGAATTAAGAGGTAAACCAAAAACTGGGGTGTGAAGGAAAGCTATGGAGTAGAGGGTCAATAAGAAGAAGGTGATCAGCAGTGTCAGGTGGCAGAGAGAAGTTGAGGAAGCTGAAGATGAGGAATAGATGTCTAGATAGTGAACAAAGGGTTGCTCCTGAAGGCTGACAGTTCATACTGAGCACCGACTTTTAACTAGCCTTGTGCTGAGGACTGGGGTTAAAATGTTGAATAATCTAGACAAGAGTTTTCAGGAAGTTCCTTATCTAGCAAGGGAAGGAATAACAATGGATTGCAACTGTGCTGAGCAGCCATAGGCTGGAACATGAGGCGGCACCACCCCAATGGGCCATTGAGTTGTACTCGAGACATATCATGTCCTGCTCATAAAACTTATGTGCTTCTTTCCTCCTTTCCTCCATTTTCTTTTTTGATGGTGGTTTTCTCAAGGGCAGATTTCTTTAGACCTTTTGGAGGCCCCTTCAGGTCCCAGTGCAGGCAATGCAAGGTATGCCATGAGCACTCCAGGTTTGTCGAGTGGTTTTAATGGGAGAGGCCTGGAGGAAAGGACAAAGATGAATGCTGAACAAAATTATACAAGCAGGGTTGTAGGGAGGAGGGCCCCTCCTCAGTTAGCCAGCTCATTCCCAAATATTGCTGATGGACAGACAAGACCTCCTTGGTTTGGTGCCCCCCAACCCAACTGCACTGCTTGGAACACTGGATGTTTTTGTTTCCTGTAATTGCTGTATCAAAGTACCACTGATTTCAGTGATTCAAAGCAATGCAAATTATTCTCTTATAGTTCTTGGGGTTAAAAGTTCAAAATCAGTTTCACTGGGCTAAAGTCAATGTGTCATCAGGGATAGTTGCTTCTGGAATCCCTGAGAGGAGAATCAATTTTCTTGCTTTTTTGAGCTTCTCATGGCCACCTGTTTTCCTTGGCTTATGGTTCCTTCTTCCATCTTCAAAGCTCATCACTCCAATCTCTGCTTCCACAGCCACATTTCCTTCTGAAGTATAATTTCCCTCTGACTCGCTTATGAGGACACATGTGATTATACTCAGAGTCCACCCAGATGACAGGATGATCTTCTCATTTCAAGATCCTTAACTTAATCACATCTGCAAAGTCCTTTTTATCATATAAGGGAACAGTAACAGCTTCTGGGAGTTAGGACATGGATATCTTTCAGGGGCCATTATTTGACTAGCCCTTGAAAAGGGCTCCTTTGTCTGGTGGGGCAGTGGAATAGGAACATACTGACCCTCTTACCTTTTGCCTGGCAAAGTTAGTCAAGCATCAGGTTCTATCTGAAGTTCAGCACAAGTTCAGAACCAGCTCTGACAGTGGAGCTAGATAGAGTTGAGTCTGAAGCCCAGTCACTATGTGGAGACAGAGGAGGTTCTGAGAAGACTGCTGAGGCATGGAAGATACTGGGGCCTGATTATGAGGCTAGGCTCCAGCTAGAAGAGAGGTCAAAGAACAGACAAGTTCTAACAAGTTCAATTGCCACAAATCCAGGGTGGGGCAGCCATCAAGCTAGCATAGAGAGGCAAGCCCTTGGGTAAAGTGCTGAAGGGCTGCCTACCCAATGCCCTGACCTATCACACAGGAGCCCAGTGTGGCTTCCAACAGGCCAAGGACCTCAAGAAAAATGTTTTAGATCCCTTCAGCCTTTTCTATCAAAGACCATCCACTGGAACATCTTGATAGTAACTAATATTGCAAAACCTGTAGAGAGTTCACCAATAGGATAGTGCTGAGAAGTATGAGTGGATCCACCTGAGAATCCAGTGGCCCAGGTAAGCAAGTGCTTGTGCCAGTACTGCCTCCAGGATCAGGATTGGAACCTCTGACATTGGGTCTAAGCCTCAGGTTCCAGTAAAGGCAGAATTCAGTACCCTGTTTGGGGCTGCAGTTAGCATTTGGGGGTAGCTCAGAGGCTAAGCTAAGGCCTCCCAGCCCCAGGTCATATATTCATTGCCCAAGCAAGGGGCTTCAAACATGAATCTCTGCAGAGGCTAGGCACTGTGAAAAGAGGCAGGGGCAAGACGTAAGGCCCAAAGGACACTACAGGCTGTTCAGGTGAGGAAAGAAGGATTAAGGAAGGGAATCTCCCAGGAATGACATATTCATTGGCCACTGGAGATCATATGGGCACTCTTATGCATTACTTTGGTCTCCCCCCCAAAAAAAAAATCTGTTGAGGTTCTAACCCCTTGTGCCAATAAATGTGACTGTATTGGGAAATAGGGTCTTTGTAGATATAATCAAGTTAAGATTAGAGCTGGCCCTAATCCAATATTATGGTGTTCTCACAAGAAGAGGAAATGGAGACACAGATGGAAGCAGAGATTGGAGCAATGTGGCCACAAGCCAAGGAATACCTGGGGCTACCAGCAGCTGGAAGAGGTAAGAAGGTTCATACCCAGAGGCTTTGAAAGGTGCATGGCTGTCCCAACACCTTGATTTCAGATTTCTGGCCTCCAGAACTAGGGCAGAATCCATTTCTATTGTTTTAAGACACCCAGATTGTGGTACTTTGTTCCAGAAGCCCAAGCAAACTAACATAAACTCTTTCACACATGTCTGCTAACAATCTCAAAAGTCAGGTAGAGGCATTGCTTCCTGCCTCTGTCTTATTCTAATACCAGTGCTCCTTGCATCTCTACCTTGCCACTACCACCCCAACTGTGAATAACCAGTGTTCCTCATCTTCAAAGCACTTTGGAAATACTAATTAACTCTCAGTTAATTGGATGAAATAACCTGAAGGTCTAGTGACATCATCTCCATTCTGTGCCCAGATCTAGCCACAAGCAAAGTCTGGTGACTATGAGCCTTGTCTTGTGGTAACATGTTGTGCCTTTCCCAGCCATCCCATGGAACATGGCCAAGGAGGGCCCTCTGCTCACTTCAGCTCCACAAGCCTCAGAAAATGGCCAACTGTGGGCACACGTGGCCAGTCAAGCATGCACATCACAAATGGCTTTTGTGATTGAGCCTCTGTGTGTTAACCACATACTTTGCACTGTCCACACATCACCAAAATGGTCTTCCTGGCTGTTCTGAACTAATGTCCACAAATCCTATATACTTTCAAATATTCCTCAAAATGAGTCCCTGTGACCTCAAATGCCTGTGCAGCCCATATCTTGTAGAAAAAAAGGAAAAGAATTCCTCTGCTCTTTATGTTCAGGACCCCAGTGGGCAAGCATTTCTTGAACTGGGCAAGTAGCTGCTTGCAAGGCCAGGAGGCAGCAGCCTGCTGGAAGCCAGAAGTCAGAATCAGGAGAGACTCAGACCATACCCATAGTGCAGGGTAAGGAGGGGCAGGGCTGGAACTGTCTCTACCATTCTGGGGTCTTCAGTGGATAGCCAGTAGGCATGTGGTAGCAGACAGAGTCAGCACTGTGCACCAGTCAGATCTGTTCTTGGCACTGCCTATTGAAAACCTCACCTGTGTATCCCAGCAGATAGATAGGTTTGAACATCATCAGCAATATAAAAAAAATTATTCAATATCAAAGAAAAGAAAGTCACCCTCCAATTCTTTTTCACACTTCAGATTATGAAAGAAAAAGAAAACCCCAAAACCTCAGAGTTTGGTGGAAACTCTTATATTTTTGTAACTTTCTACTGAAGCACAACACACACTGAAGAAATCATATATAACTGTCCAGATCAATGGCCTCTCCCAAAGAGAACATAGTCATGTAGTCATTGCTTTGGGCCTGTGGTGAGGAAGCACATTGGGATGGAAATGTGTGGTGGAGCACAGCTGCTCACCTCATGGCTGGGAAGTGAAAGAGAGAAAAGAGGAGTCCAGGGTCCCCCAGTCCCTTTCAAGGGCAAACCCCAATTACCCAAAGACCTCCAAATAGGTCCCACCTTCTAGAGAGTCTACCACCTCTCAATAGTGCCACGCTGGGTACTAAGCCTCCAATATGTGGGCCTTGGGAGGACACTCAAGATCCAAACTATAGGATGCCCAGAAAGGGCCTGGAAGCTCTGCACCCCTTCCCTATACCTTACCTTGTGCATCCCTTTCATTTGGCCATTCCTGAATTGTATCATTTATAAGAAACAGTGAAAATAAGTAAACTGTTTTCCTGAGTTCTGTAAGCCATTATGCCATATTCTTGAACCTGAGAAGGTAGTTTGGGAACTAGTTTGTCAGAAGTACAGGTGACAACCAGGGACTTGCAACTGACATTTGAAGTGGAGGCATTCCTACAGGTTCTGTGCTACCTCTGCCTAGCTGGTATTAGAACTGAATTGGAGAACACCCAGTTGGTGTCTGGAGAATTGGAGAAATCAGTTGTGGGTGGAGGAAAACACCTATGCATTTAGGGTCAAAAGTGTGAGTCAAAACACTTTCGAGGCTAGGCTAGGTGTGGTGGTGCACACCTGTAACCCGAGCAACTCAGGAGGAGTTACTCTCATTGCAAACAGCCAAAATAAAAAATAGAAATGGCTGGAGATATAGCTCAGTGGTACAGTGCCCCTGAGTTAAATTCCCAGTACTAAAAAAAAGAAAAAAGAAAAAGTATTCAGACCCTAGTTATTCAATCAAGTCTTAATCTAAGTGTTGCCAAGAAGATTTGGGGGTGGATGTGATTAAAGTCAAGCATCAATTGACTCTAAGTGAGAACATTGTCCTAAAGCATCTGTGTAGGCCTCAACCAATAAGCTGGAAGGATTTAAGAGCAAAGATAAGGTTGTTTTTTTGTTTTTTGTTTTGTTTTGTTTTTGATACTGGTGATTGAAATCAGGAGTGCTTAACCACTGAGCCACATTCCCAGCCCTTTTTTGTATATTATTTAGAGACAGGGTCTCACTGAGTTGCTTAGGGACTGGATAAGTTGCTAAAGCTGGCTCTGAACTCACAATCCTTATGTCTCAGCCTCCTGAGCCACTGGGATTACAGGCATGTGCTAGAGGTGAGGTTTTTCTGAGGAAGAAGAACTTGTGTCTGTGGACTACAGCTTCAGCCCATGTGCAAGAGTTGCAGGCTGCTCTTTTTGATGCCCTGTCCTGTGGATCTGCAATAGATCTCATAATCTATGTCTCCTGATTTTCCACTGAAACCCTGACTGAAGCACACCTCTTCTGCCCAAAATCTATGGCCCCAGTGGGTTTCAGTAATAAAGTCTATCAACTATTTACAAAACTGTGAAAAGAGGGAAACTCATATTAATGTATAACAGGATGGAATTCAATTGAAAACAGTGGCAGGCCAACCCATAAAACTTCTAAATAAAATGCACTTCATTTTTTTATTTGTTATTTTTAGTTATACATGACAGTAGAATGTATTTTGACATATCATATATACATGGAATATAAGTTCCCATTCTTATTGTTGTACATGATATGGAGTTTCACTAGTCTTGTATTCATATATGAACATAGGAAAGTTATGTCCAATTCATTCTACTGTCTTTCCCATTTCCATTCCCCCTCCCTTCCTTCTGTTTCCCCCATCCAATCTGGTGAACCTACATTCCTTCCTCCCCAGTTGTGTGTTAGCATTTGCATATCAAAGAGAACATTTGGCCTTTTGTTCTTTAGGATTGCCTTATTTCACTTAGCATGGTATTCTCCAGTTCCATCCATTTACCATCAAATGCCATGATTCCATTCTTTTTATGGCTAACAGTCCATTGTGTATATGTACTACATTTCTTTATATTCATCTATTGAAGGATACTTAGGTTGGTTCCATAGCTTAGCTATTGTGAATTGAGCTGCTATAAACATTGATGTGGCAGTATTCCTATAGTATGCTGTTGTTAAGTCCTTTGGGTATAGACCAAGGAGTGGGATAAGTGGGTCAAATGGTGGTTCCATTCCAAGTTTTCTGAAGAATGTCCATACTGTTTTCCATAGTGGTTGCACCAATTTGCAGTCTCCCATAAGCAATGTATGAGTGAACCTTTTCCCCTACATCCTTGCCAACATTTATTGTTGCTTGTATTCTTGATAACTGCCGTTCTGTCTGGAATGAGATGGAATCTCAGTGTAGTTTTAATTTGCATTTTTCTAATTGCTAGTGATGTTGAACATTTTTAATGAAATACACTTTAGATCAATGGCCATATCCTTCAATTACTTTGTATCCTTATTGTGCCTGACACCTTCATGCCCCAGGACCCACAGCTGAGAAACCAGGTTAAGGAAGCTTCCTGGTCTTCAATTGCTTCAGCTCCACCCCTGCACCACTCTCCTACCCTCCTCAATCTTTGGAGCATACCTGAATCTTCAGGGACACTTGTTAAAAATGCAAATTATCTCCTGAGGCATTCTAGTTTTCTGAAGGGCACCAGCTCCTATGGATGGATGTTCTGGTTCAGCCACTTCCTACCTATATGGTCTTGGACAAATGACCTCACAATTCTGAGCCTCAGTGTCCAACTGTAGACTACAAGGGTATCCCTACTCCAAAGGGGAGGAAAGAATCATTGCTCATTTGCCCACCCAGCAGGGTGCCACAGATGCTGATTGAAGCAGCTGGTGGGCAGCCTGGGTAGGGAGGACCAGCTCAGCTCCAGGAATCTTATTTCTGTCAGGGGTCTCAGCAGGAACAACAACAGCAGCTGGTTGAGTTCCACCTGTCCCATCTTGCCTGTAGGGTAAAAGACAGCCATGGGGCATTTTGTGCTGGTACTGGTGAGGTGGAGTCTTTACTCTCATTGCAAACAACCAAACATTCAAGGTGGGACTGCCTAGTGCAAGTCACCTCCTGATCTTTCTAGAAATATCCTACTAAAAACCAATCACATGCTTTCTGTCACATATGGAATTTTGCAGAGATGTTTAAACTCTGGCATAAGCAACAGGTTGCATGAGCATTTCTTATATTCAAGGCCTACTGAATTCCAATAACTTAATTTGACTATGCAAGTGCAGAAGATCCCAAGGATGAGTTTCTTAGGATACCCACTAACAGAGGCACTTAACAGCATTCTTAGCACATAGTAAGCTCTCAATGAATATAAGCTTCATTATTATCATTAATTCAGCCCCCACAAATGACCTCTGAATCCACAAGTAAATAGTTTATTGGGCAGTATGAATCCAGTGGGATAGTAACATGGAAATTAGAAATATAAACTCTGAAGTGAGACAAACGAGGTTCAAATCCCAGTCCAATTAGTCAGTATCTGTTCAATCTTGGGCATCATACTTATTACCTTCCACTGACTCAATGTCCTCAGCTGTAAAATGGGGATAGCTGTGATATTTACCTCATAAAGTATCTCAAGGATGGAAGGAGATGATTTCTGTAAAGCACTTGACACAAGCCTGACACACAAATTATATGGTTAAATAAACATCAGCTAACTGTGCACCCTCTGATTGCTAAATCAAGCTTTGTCAAGTTGGCTTTTCCTATGCATTGATAGCATCTTGGGTAGGTTCCAGAAGTTTCTGGTCTCCTATGGTTTTTAAAAGTTAGATCAGATCAAAATGTCAATCACACACTCAATTTAATTGTCCACCATGCAGGGCAGCCTCCCAGAGCTCTTGGCTGCTCCAAGCCCCTCAATCAGCCCCACCTTCTTCAGGAAAATGAAAGGTCACAGGCTGTCTAACATGGGTGGTGTGTGTATGCTCTCGAGGGCTTTTGGGGGCTCTAGTAGGTTTCAGCATCCAGATGAGGGTTGACTAACATGACTGCTAATGCCTTTTCTCAGGCTCCTTCCTCATGGAGGATCCCCTTTGATTGAGCTGGCTTGGGTTCCTCCTTGGCCTTCTCTGATCATTCTGCATGCAGTCAACCCTTTCCATACTGCCTAGGTGATGTCATGCCACCCTCTCCCCACTATGGTCTCAGGACATCATGAGCTGCCTCTGGTCCCATACACTTGGACTTTCCCCTGGATGACTCCTCAGAGCCCCAGCCCTGTCATGTCCTGTACAGTACATCTTCTCCCTTTGGTTGTCACACAGGCCCCTCAGGTTTACTGTCTACCAAACCAACTCTATCATCTATCCCTCAGAAGAGGAGTCCTGAAGACTGGATCTCTTCCCTCAATTATTTCACATGGTGGCTCTAATTCCTGAATAAAATTTTTGTGCAAGTAAGTGATGTAAATAGCCTGAACAGTTGAACTCTAGTCCTCAGGAGAAGACTGGTGGAGGCCTCCCTGGTTGAAGCTGGGAGTGAGGACCAGGGAAAGGGAAAGGGAAGATGAAAGTATATCCCAGCCACACAGGGACATTTGTGCTGGTGCAAGAAACCTACATCAAAGTGGCCACAAGATGAGCTAATAGAAGATGGACGAATGTGACTCCACATTTATTGTGCTTTATGTGGAATCTGGACTTTATTGGAAGGGAGGAGCCTGTGTGTGCCATTTTCCTGCTCCCTGTCTCTCCTTCCCAACCTGACAGTGCAGGAGCCCCCTTGGATCTCAGTGTCCCATGTTGGGTTGACTTTACCAGCCCTTGGGATTCTTACCTCTTCTATTATTTGAAGCACACACTAACCCTTTCTCCCTTCCCCACCTTTTTTCCCTGAAGAAATATAATAAAGGAATAAAGGCCTATCTATCTGGAAAAAAAAACCCTGCTGTCAGTCCAATTTTTACATGTTGGGAATAAACTACAAAGAACCTTGATCTGTTGGTGATGTTTCATTGATGGAACTGTCCATTCTGCCCTCCCTTCATTTTTCCCCAAACTTAGAGGGAGCATCACCTGTGTCCCCTATAGGCACAGCTACGTCTAATACCTGTGATCTGAAAGAGCTCTCAGCCACCCAAAGAAGATATCGTTTCACCATACCAGGGTCCAAGGGGTAGAGAAGGACTGAGATTCAGAGGATCTTGGAAACTCTGTCTAAATGGGTATGATCTCTGCTGGATCCAGACTCCTCTTTAGTTTATTCTTCAGATTACCAGTCTTTCTATTTTTCTCACAACCTACCTCTGCCTCTGACCCCTGCTGGTTCCCACCCCATTCCAGCAATTGCTCTATGTGCTACCTTTTGCTTTTGCCTCCTTATTGCAGGGAGGTTATTGAGCCCTTTACACAGTTTTCTCTCCCCTATCAGACAGATAAGGGATCTGGGATCTGAACCTAAATCAAGGCAGGGTTCAGAACATGTTTTGTGGGAAGAGGAACAGGGAATGGGACTCCAAAAAATGCCTTCAAGGGTGACTTCATACAATCCCATACAATGCTGACATTTTAAAACAAGGTTCTATGAATTTTTTAAAATGTCATTTAAAAACTCCATTTGTCTTGTTCTTAAAATATGCCAAATATTTACTGAGTTCCTACTTGTGAATAAATGTACTCACACAAACATTAAGAATGTACAAATGCTGTCATGCAAGGGTTCTAGCAGGTGTCCATCAGGAGGCAGCCTGTGAAGTGCTACCACTGAGTTTCACAGGCTTTGCCACCTCCATGATTTGGAGATAGGCAACATAAGCTGAGTTCTGCATGTGGTCTCCAGAACTGGACCATCACATATTGGACAATGATGTTGAGAGACATCCATATAGCTGCTACTGTAGACTCAGAGGAATGGGAGTGGTCTTCCGCCTTCAAGAGTTCATGAGCTATGGAGGAACGCCAGTTCACAACCGCATGATGTGCTCCATTAAGGTATTGAGCCATTTGTGTTAACTTAGCAATCATCAAGAGCTGAACAGACAAAGCACATGAGCACAAAACACCCCCTCCTAGTGGTCTTTGAGAAACTACAAACACTATACTATTATATATTCAGTACCCACCAAGTGGAATCTTTCATCATTGTAGGTAAAATTAATTCTTTCTCATGTCAGAATGGCCCCCAATTCTGTCACACAAATGTAGGGTTGATAATTTCCCATTCAGTATCTCTACACTTTTCTGATTTTGTATACTTCATTTCCTCCTAGTTATCACCTTTACAAACATAAAAGTGCTTGGTTGGAAAGATAGACTGGTTTGTTATTGGCACTTTCTGGCCTCTGACAGCCTGTTGGCTCCTTGGTTGTGTTAATCATTCTTCCCCAGGCCTCTCCTTCCAGCACAGAGGCTGGAGGAACCTATAGCCACTTGCTTTATGGGGGTGACACATTGCTGTTGGCTCAAAGAAGCACCCAGAAGCAATGACTGGCACTGGCTTTGCAGCTTGAAAGCTCCCCAGCCAGTGGGGCTCTGGCATGATTTGAGTGGGCTCCTTTTGAAGTATTCGGGGGGCCTCAGTATGGCTGGTTGGGCTGGGCCTACACTGGCTGGGGTTGGCAGGGCTGTGCTGGGTGTTAAGAATAGCTCTCTTTTTTTGTTTTTATTAGTGTTTTTATTACTAAAATAATACACTGTCATAAAATTTCAAAGAGTACAGAAAGGAATAAAGAGAAAACTCAAAAGTAGCTTCCCACTCAGCCCACACAAACCCACTTCCTAGAGGCAGCCACTATGATCAGTTTCATGTGAAACCTTCCAGATACTTTCTACATGTATGCAAATATGACAGATATAAAAATGGATTTTTAACACTATTTTCTTAAGAAAAAGGAAAGAACACATATGCATAGTTTAAAAGCCAAAACATTATAGGAAATACAAAACAAAAATCTAACAACCCAAAACAAAGAATAAATTTTCAAAATCCCTCTCCTAGACCATAGCATTCTCTGAGGTATTTTTCAATACCTTTACATAATTTTGCAGAAATGAACACTATTTATGCTATAATGTATCTTCCCTTTATGCAAAATGATTTCCCCTCTTTCACTCAACACTATGATGTAGATATTTTCCATGTTCATAACTAGAGATCTAAATCTATCAAATCATCATCTCAACCAGCCATTGTAATATCCTGTTATAAATTTCTTTGGCAGTACTGGGGATTCAACAGAGGGGTGCTCTGCCACGGAGCTATATCCCCAGTTTTTTTTTTTTTTTTTTTAACTTTATCTTGAGACAGGGCCTCGCCAAGTTGCTGATCCTAGCCTGGAACTTGTGATCCTCTTACCTTGCCTCCTGAGCCACTGGGATGTCAGGTGGGCACCATCATACCCAACTATTCTCTTATAAATTTCAGATATACTTATTGATAAAAAATTAGTTTGAAAGTAGTTTTTTCCAATATCATGTACAATGTTGTAGTGAGCGTATTTTTTTCCTCCCTGGTGCAGTTATAATCTGAGGATAAATGTCTAAGTTTGGGAGCATCAGTAGCACAACTCAAAACCACAATGAGCTAGCATGGGGAGCACTTGGGACTCTTGGGAAGGAAAATCAGTGTTCTACTATCAGTTAAACATGCTGGGTCCTGCTCAGACCCACCAGATGGAGATCTCTGGGGATGAGGTTTAGCACTCTGGGTTTTAATAAGCCTTCCAGGGGTTCTGATGCTCACTGAAGTTTGAGAACTGTTGGTCTAGAGAATCTCTTGGTTATGTTATGTGGTCAGGATGTGTGTACAAATTTTTTTTTCAGAAAAAATTGTTGTTCATAACAGCAAAAGAACTAGACACAATCCATTCCCTGGCCAAACAGTGGAGATAAGGAGAATTTTTCAGATTCTAGATTTATTTTGGGAAGGTCAAAGAAGGTTTTGGTGATGAAGTGGATATGGGGAGGGAGAAAAAGTGAATAGTCAAGGGTGATACCAAGGTCTTTGGACTGAGCTACTAAAAAGTATTATGGCCATCATCTGGGTAGAGTCAGCAAGAGGAGGTATATATTTGGAAAAGCTTGGAGCATGGAATATGATGCCTATTTAAAAGAAATGTAAAAGTTGTCAGAATCAAAATGGAATTGCTTGTGACAACCCTAAACCCAAAAATGTAAATCCAGGAGGTTATGAAGGATTCTTTTATAAAACTGCCTAGTGGTAACTATCTCAAAAGACTTTGTCAGGACCATAAGCTTGCATGGAAGCCATTGCAACCTTACTCAAAAAGTACTTCTAAACCCGGGGCAGAGGCACACTCCTGTAATCCCAGCAGTTTAGGAAGCTGAGGCAGGAGGATTGCAAGTTTAAAGCTAGACTCAACAACTTAGTGAGGACCTGTCTCAAAACAAAAAATAAAAAATACAGCCTGGGGATGTGGCTCAGTGGTTAAGTGCCCCTGAATTTAATTCCTGGTAACAACAACAAAAAAGTACTACAAGGACATCTGCCCACCAACTGTCTGTTTATCCTCAGACTAATGACATCCTTGTTATTAATCACTGTGGCCAAGGATTATTGTTTCAAAATATCATCTAATGAAATCATCATCAATCTCAAACTCTTTGAATATGCCCATAGATTACTAGGAGATTTTGAATTCCCATTGCAATGCTGTGCTATTCCTAAATAAATATCAGTATTCTTTGGAAATGTTCTTTCTGATTGCTTTTTAGTTAGGTTGACACCTGATAGACTTGTAGGTGGAGATTCCAAGTAGGCCATGGGATATAAGAATGTGGTATTCAGGGAAAGGGTATGAATTAGAGATGTACATTTTGAAGTCATTAGCCCCCAGGTGATATTTAAAGCTACAAGATGGATTTGGAATCAAAATCACTATAGAAATTAGTATAATATAGCAGAGTTCTACAAACTGACTCCTGGATCCCTACAAAGTTAAGAAGTTTACTGGGAGAGGAAGTGGGAGAGAGAAGGGGGCCAAAGGAGACAGAAAAAGAGTTATCAGTTTCAAATGCTGCTGATGTGCCCAGTAAAATGGGAGTTGAAAATTGACCACTGGATTTAGCAATACAGAGGGCATTGGTGACCTTCACGAGAGCCATTTCTATATAGTGGTAGGAATGAAAAAAAGATATATATATAATGGGAAGAAGGGGTATAAATGGAAAGTAGCTAGAAGGGAATGTAGGGTGAAAAGAAAGGGGGATTTTATGGTGGGTAGAATTACAGCATGTTTTACACACTGATCAGAATGACCCAGTCAAGAGGGAGTAATTGATGATCCAGGAAAAAGGGAAAAATATTAGTGGTTGTCCCTGACTAGGAGACAGGAGATGAGATTTAGGGTATAAGAAAAGAAGTTGGCCTTTCATCTCAGACAGTATAGGTCGTGCCCAAGTACAGGGACAGAGGGCAGAATGCCTAGCTAATGGTGCTGGCTGTGAGTAGATGTTTATATGCATCCATTTTCAGTTGTACATACTTGAGGCAGGGGTGGAAACTCCTGCTTTCATTTGCATATGTTAATTGGTGACTCACAAGTCCCTTCCTTTGCTGGCCTATTTTCCTATTGGATTTATTTTAGGAAGATTAAGCCTTCCCCTGTCATATCCAATGCATAATAACTCTTACCCATTTTTCATTTGTCTAATGACGGTTATGGAGGGTTTTGCCATACAGAAGTTTTTAATTTCTCTGTCTTTTCTTTTATGGTTTCTGGTTTTTGTGACATACTTAGAAAGGCTGTCCCCACCCCAGGATTCCTTCTAGTACTTTTATGGTTTCATTTTTTTTACATTAAATTTCTGAGCCATCTGGAGTTTATTTCAGCATGGAGTGTGAGGTAGGAAATCCAGCTTGTTTTTCCAAATAGCCAGTTGTTCCAACATAATTTCTTGAATGATACACTTTTAATCCACTGATTTGAAAGGCTACCTTAATCATACACTGTGTTTGAAATGAACTTTTATCCCTTTCCTCATGCATTCAGCAGATATTTCCTGCATACCCACTCAGGCATCATACCAGGGGGTCAGGGGAGGGTGAGTGTGAATTGTGTGACCTATGCCCGGGAGGAAAGGAGAAGGGAGGCAGAAGATAGTGATCCTGCCAGGTAATGAGAACTGGAGCAAAAAGAGGTGAGAAAGACACCCCAATAGTTCTTAGTGGCTAGGAACATCTTCTTGATATAGACAATGACCTTGAACTGAGACATGGGTATGGTGATTAACCGGGGACCTAGCTTAACACTAAGGTCTAGAGAGATGATAAGGCTTAGATAGGAATCGGCAGGAAGTCAAATATAGACTCAGCATGCCAGGAGCTTGGAGTTTGAAGAGGCTAGAGCTGTAGCTGGAACCAGACCTTAAGGGGAAAAATGGAAGCAGGAGTTTCAGATGGTGCCCCATTTTCAGCTTGGGCAGAGAGTTTAGGAGAAGACTGCTTGCAGAAAGTAGATGCACTGGTGCAAGAGCAGAAGCCGTAAGAGCAGGGAGGAGATGAATAATGATTCCAGCATGGCCTGGCATGATGGTGGCCATGGAACAGCAGGCACAGTCAGGTTCTGGATATGTTTTGGAGGTAGAGCTACAGTAGGGAATTGCTGATTGGTTGGATGTGGGTGTCATTGATGATAATCAAGACATGGTGAGAAGAGATGTTTGGAGGGCCTATAATGGGGGGAACAAGAGTTTCATTTTGAACAGTTTTTTTTTTTTTTTAAGTGAACTCTTAGACATCCATGTGGTGATTTCAAGTAGCAAGATTTGCAACATCAAACATTGAGTACCTATTAGTACTCTATTCTAAGCTTATTACCCTCACAATCACCCACAAAAGTAGATGCTGATATTCTTACCTTTATTGTACAGGTGAGAAATTGAAACCCATAGAGGGAAAGTAACTTGCCCAAGGTCACAGAGTTGTTAGTTGGCACTCCTGGGATTTATACATAGACAATCCATTCCCAGAGTCTGTGCACCTAACTTTCATACCTTCAGAAAAGTGGGATGTCAAGAAAAGCAAGTTTTTCCAGAAGGAAAGAATGATCAACTGTAACTAAGAGGTAAGTGAGTGCAGAGATGTGAACTCTGGGTTTGGCAACATTGAGGTTACTGGTGACAAGAGCAACTTTAGGGAAGTGGTAGGGTTGAAATCCTGATAGGGATGAGTTTACGAAAGAATGGGAGTAATAGAGATGGTGAGTCTAGACAACTCTTTTGAGTTTTTCCCAATAGAGAAGTAAAGAAATGGAGAAGTCACTGGAGGTGGCACTGGGGTCAAACAACTTTTTTTAAAGTGTTAATGAAAATTCTCCAAATCAGATGGATTTTGTGTGTGGGAGGGTTCTGGGGACCAAACAAACCCAGGGATTTGCGTATGTTAGGCAAGTGCTCTACCACTGAGCTATACCCTCATGGAGACAGACATTTTTATGATCCAGAAGAAAAGGGAATGATTATGAGATAGAATTCCTTACAAACATCTTAGGAAGGAGTAGGATCCAGAAAATCATCCATGTGGTAGATGATTCATATGGGCTCCATTCTGCAGTCCTTTGGACTTTGCCAGCCTGGTTCACCAACTTGAGGCAGGTGTCTAGAAGAGGAAGATGTTTAGATTTGTCCAGATTTGATGCTACATAAAGCAGAGGTGACAGAAGGACAGTGGGGCAAGGAAGATTAGGATATTGGTAAGACAGCATTGAAGTGATGGGTCATTGATGTTCAGTTGGATAGGGAAGGAGATGAAGAGAGGAAAGGGCTAATGAATGGAAAGAAAGTAGAGGCACAGAGCCTGAAGATCCTTGAGAACCTGTAAGCTGGTTGTCCCAGAAGTAGTTGAACAAGTCTGCTGGGAAGAGAGATGGTTGGGGTAAGAAAGTGGAGGCCTGCATTAAAGATTCCGGAAATAATGACAGCATGCAAGCTGCAACTGGAGGGAGAGGTGGCTGCAGTGGAGTTGACAGGGTCTTTGGAGACATGAGGATGGGAAAACTGGGAAGCCTGCAGGTTGGAGATGGCTGGTCCACAGGCATGGGTGCCAGAGTCATGTTCCCACTAGTCTGCTTCACTGCCATCACCCCTCCTTCCAGTTGCTTTCACACACCCAGTACAAAGGACAGGTGATCTGAGTCTCAAATAGGCAAGATTTTCATCAAAGGACAGATTAGCCTCTCCTGAAGTAGATGGGCATGGGAAAGGAACAGTCTCCCCTGGAGAAAGCTGCAGGGAGAACTCAATTGGCAGAGGGAGCCCAACTTCAGTTAAGGAGGCAGTAGATAGCCCTCTCTCCAAATGGAGCACATAGAGTAGCACTGTGCTATAGAACTTTCTGTGATCTGGACATGTCCTCTGTACTGTCCAACAGCAGACACGGGCCACATGGGGTAATCAAGCATGTGAAATTTGGCCAGTGTAATTGAGGAACTGAATTTCCAATAATATTTCACTGTGAATCCTTTAAATTTACATAGCTGCGTGTGGCCAGTGGCACCTGCCCATGACCAGAAGAGCTGGTTACATATTACAGAGCTGCAGTCCCCAAGGTCTGGGTTGGGACAGGTGAGGAAGGAAGAGGAAGAGTAGCAGAGGCCATGATGCCAGGAAGTCTGGAGCCATGTGGTTAAATTTATGGTCCCCAAGTATAGGTTACTAGGGCCATGTGCCATGAACAGGGGCCAAGTGCATACCCCCAGTCAGACTGGTCCTCTCCTCTGTGAAGAAAAACAGGGGCTGGCTTCCCTTGTGTTGAAAAGATTTGAGTTTCTACCAACAACAAGGGCTTTGGCTAGCAGCAACTGGCTGGAAAGGAGAGGAGGAAACCTGAAGATCTGACTTTGCTGCTGGTCTCTCAAGGCTGCTCCTTTGAGGAAATCAAGGCAGCTTAGCACCCACAGACACTTCTGGAAAAGACTAATAAAGCCGGCAGGAGGTGAGTCACAATAACCTGCCCTCTCCTGTGTGGCATTTCCCAAGCACAAGGGCAATGCTCAATGAAAAAGAGTGAATCTGCAAATTTTGACACTGTGCAGCCTCTCAGGTGGCTGTGGATTAGCAGGACCCCTGGATTCAAAGTTGCCTCCCTCACAGGACACATATAGCTTTTCAGAAGTTAGTGTTACTGTGCAGCCTAAAGCTCTCTGCTAGGCCTCCCAGTCCAGTGTCCCAGTCAGGTCTGGGGCCTCACAGACCCCAAATCAAACAATGGCTTTCCCATTTCTAAGCAGGCAGCAGCTGCCACACCTTTCCTCTTCAAAGCCCTGGTTCACAATACCCAGAGGGTCCTAGGAACCTGGGCTGCTTCTGAGGCAGCAACAAGGCCCCTTGGGGGGGGGGTGCACATTTGGACCAGGTTCCAGGGAGGAGCTCCCAACTGAGGCCAGACAGCCTCCAGGCTGAGGACAGGCCCTCAGCATGTCTCCCCCACCCTGGCCGGCAGTGGCTAAGCTCAGCTTGGGGAATGAGGGGGCGCTGGGCAAAGAGCCCACTGTCTCCTCCTCATGACTTCCCTTCCTCCTCATCCCAGGAGCCTCCTTGCCGGCCAACTGTACTAAAACTCCGGAAAACCATGGCGGGGAGGTTTTCCAATTAGAACATTCTTTTTCCGATCTGTGGATGATTCTTAAAGCAGGAAAAAGCCATTCTTCAGGGCATGTGGGGATTATCTGCCAGCGAGGCCTTGGCTCAGCTTGTGCACTCGTGCTCTGGAGGCCTGGCCTGGGGATGCTTCAGAGCCAGAGACAAAAGGCAGAGTCTGTATTCTGGGGCATCAGGTCACACAGACCAAGACTGATGGTGGAGTGCTTCCTAGACTTATTTGAAGCAGTGGATTTGAAGGGCAGCCAGAGTCCAGGTGCAGCAGAAGATGTTAGAATGTGGTCCCTGTGAGGAGGAGAACGACCTCCTAGTCCCCTTGCCATAAGATAAGGCCATTGGTCCCAGTGGGGTCATAGTCCACAGAACAAATGATCCCTAGGCATGGATACTGCCCCTTGGAGCAGGTATGCTCTGCCCCCTCCCCAAACTGAGAACTATTCTTGTTCCAGACTGGGTCTGACTTGTCTCCAGGCAGGGTGTGGATAGCAGTGTGTGTGAGGGGAGGCATTTGGGAAGTGAGAGTGTGTGTGCATGCCAAACAGGGGAGCCACGACCTAACAGTTGGGAGTGCAAGCTGAGGGTGTGGCAGGCAGCTCAAAGGCAAGACCTGGTGGGCAGAGGCTTACCCCATATACTGAGACTCCCTAGGGGCCCACTCTGGGTGAGCCCCACCTGGCCTGAGGACCCCTGCCCCCAGGAAACCCACCCTGTTGGTTGTCAGCAGAGTCACACAGCAAGTGGAAACTGGTCCAAGAGCTTAGGAGGATGAAGCAGTCAGAGTAGGTTTACGCCCTGGAAGGCAGAGGAGAGGAGCCCAACCCTCTCTACACATGAACCTGAGCACCCCGACTTCTTTTCAGCTGGACAAACGCTCCATCCAAAGCAACAGGAGCCCCAGATTTTAGGCCCCTCAGACTAGCTGCAGGATGTTGGTTAGATCCTGTCCCACTCCAGGCCTACATTCCGCCATTTGTATGACTTCAGTGTTCAGGTTGTATGTCTTTAATCCCCTCTGGTATAGGGACATTGCCTGGGGAAGCTTTGGGGCCTGATGACTTTCAGGATCCCACCCATCTCCTCCCACCCCAAGCCTGGGAACTCTTCAGCTAGACTGGCTGGACTGAGCCCTGCTCTCAGCTTCACAGATGGGAACAGGGTCTCTCTTGGAGCTTAGGAGAGCTGCTAGCCTGTTCTTTCAGATAGCCACCTGTCATTTTCTCCAGTTGTTGGTTTCAATCTGGCCTTCTAGAATCCATCCCAGTTGATTGCTTCTGAGCTATGAGCCCATCAGCACAGTGTCACCACCTGCTACTCCCTACCTCTACCTTCTAAGCCTCTTGCCTCCCCTGGTAGCCCAGTCTGCCCCTCCAAGCCTATGCCTCTTACAGCCAGCACCTGTGCCCTAAGAGTAGGGCCTTTCTGAGAGTCTTCTTAGTGAGAAGGCTGCCCAGTCCCATGAAAGTGGCATTGCCACTCAAACTGGGGGCTTCAGGAGAACTCTACAAGAGTCAGGCAGTGGACGAGAAGGCTGACCAGTCCTGAAGTTGGAGCTAGGGACAAAGGCACAAGACAATAGGAAAGTAGGTAGGGACAGGACCAAGGTCAAGCAAGGTATGGAGTAGAACCCAGTCTGGAGGCAGTTAGCAGAACCTTGGACTACGACTTGAAGGGGCTCCAAGGAAAAGTTCATGAAGAAGACGCCATGGCAGCTGAGCGTGAGTGGGAAGTCACCTGCTGTCTCAAAAGAAGAAATATTATTCCAAACAAAGGGGACATCTTGTGTAGGGGCCTAGTGGTATGAGAGCACTTGGTGTATTTGCATACATGTCACTTGAGCATGTGTGGTGCCCAAGGAGGCTGAAGAAGCTGGTAGGAGTCTGGAACCCTGGCTGAGGTGGCTGGAGGTGGCCCCAGGCAGGGGATGGGGGTTGAAAACATCATTGGAAGATTCTGTTTGGGCAGTAAACAGGTGGGCAGGGCAGGGCAGGGCAGGGCAGTTACCCTTCGAGTCAAACCCGTTTGCAGGCAAGATCTGCTGCAGGGCCTGGCAGCCTGGCTGGGAGGGAGGAGCTGAGGAAAGGCTGGTTTCTTTGGCTGGAGTGGTTGTGACCAATCTGGTCAGGGTAGGAGTTGAGTCACTTGGGACATGGGAAGAGCTCAAGGCCCCAGGGCAGCTCAGCCTGGGGCAGCCCTCACTGACCAGATACTCTTGGACACCACTCTTGCTCATGTTCTTCAGCTGGCCCACCCTGACTCCCCCCCCTGGTGGCCTTGGGAGAGAAGAGGTACCATCTTCCCCATCTCTACGTCTTGCCCATTGATGAGCTCTACATTTTACCTTTGTAGGCTCTTGATGGGGCCAGCAGAGTATGATACGCCCTAGGTCATATAGTGAGTATGTTTAGGAGCTAGGATGCCAAGCTGAATCCATGGCCACCATAGCCACAGTGAGAGAAGGGTAGACTTTAGATGCTGGCTACTAGACTGGGTTATTCCACATTAGAAGCAGAAAAACACTTGTTGGCAAGAGATAGAGAAGAGCAAAAGTGATTTTATATAAACCTCCACCACCAAGCACATAGGGTACCTCCTCCCTAGCTGATGAACCCCATGAAGAGAAAAAGGAGTACAGCTTCCAAAATCTCAATTACCCCTCCATCTCTTCCTTCTGCAAGTGCATCAGATCTTCTGGGTTGGTCTTTAGGACCCAGTGATGAATCAGACAGGTCCTGCCCTCCCCGAGTTCACCATCTAGAACAATAAAGGGTGATGGCCACTGTTGTCAGATGGAACTAGGGGAATGCACTGAAGAGTTCAGGGACACTTGAGTGAAGTATAGACACATGACTGAGTTCATTAGCCAGATATAGGCTACAGGGAAGTCACTGCAGGGAATGTGAGTACCAGGAACAAAAACCCACCCAGAGGTGACAGGACACATGATGTCTTCAGAAGACAGGGGGAAGCTGGTGTGAGTGCTAGTAGTGAACAGCAGCTGCACCGAGATTGAGAGAGGGTGACAGCAGTTGAAAACCCTCAAGTCATCTTAAGGAGTTTGCCTTTGTTTCCAAGAGCAAGGAAAAGTCACAGAAAGGTTGTAAGCAGAGTAGCAACTTGGTCTTATTCACACATGTAAGTTACTAAACTGACTTTCGTGTAGAGAGTGGAGTCTGAATGAGAAGGAGAGATGGAGACAGGAAAAGAGCAAGCAGGCTCATCCTGTGACACAGAGAGAAGTGGGTGAATTTGAGGGTCACTAAGTTACAGAACTGGCAGAGGAAGGAGGAACTGTTGGTCCGTTCTTTCCATCCTGGCCAACTCTATGACCCTGCTTAGACTGACTTAACTGCCGGCTCCCCTGGGAGCCTTACCTGGCCTCACAGGTGGGGTCAGGAGCTTGTTTTTTTTCCCCCCCTAAACATTTATTTTTTAGTTATAGGTGGACACAATATTTTTATTTTACCCTTATGTGGTGCTGAGGATTGAACCCAGTGCCTCACACATGGCAGGCGAGTGTTCTACCTCTTTGAGCCAAAACCCCAGCCCCAGGAGCTTCTTTTTGATACTCCCTCCATCCTAGCTTCTAGCTCAATGTCTTGCACATAGTAAGGAGTCAATAGCATGAATGAATGACATTTGTGAAACTGTACTGGCTCTAGGGACCTAGATGTGTCTCCTAGCCCACTCTACAAGGTGGCCCCATTTGCTGTGCTTTGGGAGCCCCAGGTGTCCCTGGGATGGCCTTCCAGGATGAGAGCTATCCTTATGCAGACGGGAGCAGCTCCCTCGCCTTCTCCTCCTTCCCAGCCTCGGAGACTTCCTGGATGATCTCAGCCGCCAGCCCCCCTCCCCTCTCCCCGCCCCTGTCTGGGATCTCCATCTGTAAAATGGATCTAGGAACAGTAGTTCTCGACAGAATTAACCCGACAGCATCTGTAGAAGTCGTTGGCCCAGAGCCTGGGCCAGATCTCGTCGGGCGCGGGCAGGGGCGCAGCTAGGCAGCGGGGGCCCTTCACGTGGCGGAGGCCTCCTGGCCCGGGGGCCCTGAGCCCAAAGGAATTTGCCTGGAAGTTTTCCACCGCAGCCAGGCCTTTTGGAGATTGTTCTGCGCTGGGCGAGGGGAGCCCCAGCCTTGATTTCTCCAGCAGCCCCGCGGGGCGGGGCTGGAGAGGGGCGGGCGGACAGAGGACACTGGCGGGAGAATGTGCGGAATGTGCCAGGCGCATCTACCTACCCCAGGAGAGGGCAGAGGAAGGGGGCCGGCCGAGGGGAGGGGCGAGGGGCGAGGCTCCGGGCGGCTGGAGAAAACCTGTTTGTTCTCCTGCGGGCGGAGCCCAGTCCGCGCCTCCTCGCCTCCCAGCGCGCTCCCCGCTGCGCCCCGCGCGCCCCACGCCTGCCACCCCGCACTGCCCCGCCAGGCGCTGCCCACCCCAGGGAGCCCGCGCCCCGCGCGAGCCCGACGCTCCGCCTTCCCCACGAGCCGGGCACCTGTGCCAGGTAGGGCTGTCGAGTCGCCGTCGGATGCGGCCCTGAAGGAAGGCAGCGAGGGGCAAGGGGCCCCTCCCAGCTGGAGATGAGTCAGGGCCTCAGTTTCCCCATCCATAAGCCTTACCCTCTCCAAGCATCCCTCCTGGAGTTCCCTCAGGGAGGCAGTTCGCTTGGTTTTCTGTTTTCCAGTGTTGAGTAAAGAGCCTAACAGGCAGAGAAGGCCAGCGTGCTGACTAGGGAAGTGGCCCCTCCCTGGCCTAGTCCCTCTGTCCTCACCCGTTCTGCGTGAGACGATTTGATTGTTAGGGCATAGCAGGCCGGGGGGGGGGGGGGGGGGCGGGGGCAGGGTATTCCAAGAGGTGGTCGCTGCTAGAGTCAGGAAATCTCAGATCCCTCAGTACCCTTGTCCATTTTCTAGGTGAGAAAACTGAAACCCAAAGACTGGCTCACCCTGAGGATCCCCTCACGGGCCTGGAGACTAGGGCAGGAAGCTCTCTGGTGGCTTGTGCTGGACATGTGCTGGGCATAGGGCGATCTCAGGGAGGGCTGTGGGGACTGGAGCTGCTCATGCTCAGACAGAAGGCACCGAATCAAGTGTCTTTGAGGTGTTATCAGCCGGATCTGCAGTGGACCAGCTCTGTGGCTGGATTGTTTTGGTGGGAGCAGGGGGAGCCAAGAGGCTTGTCCTCTTTAGAAAGGCAGAGTGATACCTTGCCTCAGAGAAAAGCCAAAAGCTCAGGTCCTCCGTCTGTTCAACTGCTTCCAAGCTGCAGGCACCTGGGCAGCTGCATTGGTCCAAAGGGGTAACAAGGTAGACTACCTCTTACCCAGAGTTGCTGGGGGCTCAGATAAGGTAGGTGGTGTGTGTGTGCCTGGGCTTTGGAACCTCTGAGGTGCTGTAGGAGCTGTGCTCTCTGTGACCCATTTGCACATACCCTTGTCAATGTGAAAAGTGGTACAGGAGCATTTCAGGACCTGAAGCTAGCAGGGTGGGCAGCTCTATCTACACTCTGGGAACCTTGAGAGACAGTTTCTCCTATACCATCTGGCAGTGGGCTAGGTTTCTAACACTGGTTTTAGTCTTGCCTTGCTCTCATGTCCCTTCAGACTTCTGGTGTTGGCACCTGGATGGGCATAGGCAGAGGGTGTCACAGGCTGATAGCCCTGAACAGTGGGGAGGCTCTAGGGTTAGAGTGGCCTAGCTCTATATACCCACTGCTTCTTCTCTAGCTCACAAAGAGCTTCAGAAGAGACGGCGGGGGGGGGGGGGCGTAGTTTCCCACCTTTCCAGGGTTTCCACTGCCTCATCTGAAAAAACAGGGCCTGCCTGGAGGCCAGCACGTGGCTAGGACAGATGCTCAGACCAGGGGCAGCTTGGTGATTGTGCTGTTCCCCTACCATCCCCAGGCAACTCACTTTAGGATCTAAAGGAGCAGAGCCATCTCACCAGCCCTGCCCCTCCTTCCATCAATTCTCAGGTCCTGGCTGGGGCTCTGTACTCATGGGGTGGAGCTGACAGGTCCAGGCACACAGCAGGTGCACAAAATCTCTTCATATTCATGAGTCAGCGACAGAGGTGGCCCACGACCACATAGTGTGCTATAGCTCTGAGTGGCATAAAAGCATTAGGGGCTTCCTATACCTAGAACAGGGAAGCAACCATGGCTGGGAAGGTCAGTGAAGGTTTCCTGGAGGAAGGGGACTTGGAAACAGAAGGAGGAACTCAGCAACTACAAGGTCAAGACCTGTGTATCCTTTCAGACTGCTTGAGTCCAGCCTTCCCTGTATTCCTGAAAGACCAAAGTATGTTCCACTCAGAGCCAGGCAGTGGGGGCCAGAAGAGAGATTAGACCTGTGCCTTGCCTGGAGGAGTGACACTCTATTCGGGAGATGGAACACTCAGTGAGAACCTGCCATTTGAACTGAAGTGCTAGCAGTGATTGCCTCACTTTCTGCTCAGCTCAAGTTCAGATTCCATGCAAAGCCATCCTGACTTGAGGGAGTGGTCTCAGGGGCAGCCAAAGCCTCCCTCACACTCCCTCAGTGATCTTTGTGCTCTCACCTTTCTGTGTGGTTCCCCCATAGCCTTCTGAAGCCAGGAGGCCCAGGGACTCTGAGCCCACAGCATTGTGCTGATATTGACCTGGCTGAGGTAAATATCAGCACCTGTTACCTGAACTGTCTTCAGTCACATGTCAAAATACCCCCAACTCTAGTGCAGTGCATTCTGAAAGCCAAAGGCCTTCTTCTTCCTTTCCTGCTCAAACCTCCACAGGTAACTGATCCATTTAGTCTGGACCTTGCTTCAAGCCACACCCCATAAGATGCCAGGTCACATGTAGCACTTCTTGCCTTCTGCTTGCTGATATATGAGGCTACCTTCATTGCCAGGCTCCTGGAGGCATGGGGTAGGACTAGAGCAGAGGAAGAGGAACGTGGCTTTCTAGAATGCCAGCCCCCCCATAAACCCCCCTGCTTGGGAGCAGATCAGTAGCTCTGAATTCATCCCCACTGTGCCCACAGAGGACCAGCTGATGCCAGGACATGGGAAGTGCCCTGGGGGAACTGGCAGTGAAGCAGTGGGATGCAGTGTTCAGCATCTTGCACCTAGTAGGGTGTGTGGTTTGTGAGGGCAGCATCTTTACAGCCTAGTGGATAAAAGAATGACCTAGAGGTCAGACTGGGTTCAGACTCCAGCTTAGCCACCATGTAACTGTGCAAAGCTGAGAGTGCCACATGACCTCTTTAGACTTGGGTTTTCTCACTTACATGAAAGTGCAGCTGATGTCACAAGCAGCTAGGTGCCCGGCACAGAGGTGGTGCCCTCTTAGGGAGACCTGCTGAGCCAGGACTACAGTGCCTTCCTCCAGGGTTGTGGGGGCAAGGAGGGGGGTGCTAGGTTGGGAGAAAGAAGCTGTTTGGGATGTATGTTCCTACCTGAGGAGAACAGTTCCTAAATCTGTGCTAGTTAATTAGGCTGGAGATGCATGTGGTGTCTGCCCAGTTACATGATCTGCTACCAAATGCTGAATTTTCCTACTAAAGACTGATTTTTTTTTTTTTACATTTTATCCTTAACTTTCTTATCTTGGATTAATTTAAAACTCACAGTCAGGGGCTGGAGTTGTAGCTCAGTGGTAGAGGTCTCGCCTAGCATGTGTGAGGCACTGGGTTCGGTCCTCAGCATCACATAAAAAAAAGAAAGAAAGAAAGAAAGATACTGTGTCCATCTACAACTAAAAAATAAATATTAAAAAAAACCCCTCACAGTTAGGCCCCAGTGGTGCCTGCCTGTAATCCCAGCAGCTACAGAGGCTGAGACAGGAGGATTGCAAGTTCAAAGGCAGCCTCAGCAGGGCGTGGTGGTGCACATCTGTAATAGCAGCAGTTTGGGAGGCTGAGGCAGGAGGATCGTGAGTTCAAAGCCAGCCTCAGAAACAAGGTACTAAGCAACTCATTGAGACCCTGTCTCTAAATAAAATACAAAATAGGGCTGGGGATGTGGCTCAGTGGTTGAGTGTCCCTGGGTTCAATCCTAAGTACTACACCCCTGCAAAAACCAAAAAACAAAAATAAAAAAAAAAAAGAAAAAAGAAAAGTAAAACTCACAGAAAAGAAAAGATGTAAGAATAGTACACAGAATTCTCAAAACCTTCCTGCTGCTAACATGCTGCCCATTGCTTGTGGCTGCTGAGGGCTCAGGAGGTGGGCAGGGTTGACATCAGTTTATTTTTCCAAAGGGAAACTGAGGCACAGAGAGGGACTTGCTCAAGTTTTCATTTGAGGATCAGGAACAGAGTGATGCTAACTTCTCATGGATACATAAGCATTTGGCAAGCACGTTCTTTTCACTTTCCCTGTTGGGCGCTGGGCGCAGGGATGATGGAGAATTGAGAGGGCTTGGACAGGGAAGTGGGAAGGGTAGGTATGGGTAGAGAAGAGACTGGAAAAATGAAAGGACAAGAGGCCTTACAGGTGTCCTTCTCCAGGGCTAATGTGCAGACTCATACAAGGAGGTGGGGAGGCCGGAAGGAATCTGCAACTTAAGCAGATGTCCCAGGGTATTTGGTTGCTGGAGGGACCCAGAGGCCACTTTCAGAAGCACTGGGCTTTTCCTATGGGGAGTGTGCTCATTTTGCATCTCAAGAGGGAGTTGGGAACTAGGGAAGGTCCAACCTAGAGCAGGAACTGGGTAGTCTCTCACCCAACATCAATGTCAGCTGAGTTGCCCCTCTTACTACAGAGCTGTTCTTGGGGTTACTGACAGTGACCTGAGATGACAATGGAGCTCTGGAGCCACACCCGGGGTCCAGAGAAGAACTGGTCTCTGGGGCCAGTGGTAGACAGGCCCCAAGCTACTGGTACTGGCTGCTGGTGGTCCCCAACCTTGGCCCTATCTGTGGGCACACTTTTGGGGCTAGATCCAGCCCCTGTGGTCTGGTCCCTGTGATCCTTGGCTCAGCACACCACTTTCTGATGACTAGGTCAGTTTCCCAGAGAGCTTGATGTGGCAGAGGGTTGCTATGGAGAGAGCAGGCACAAGGATTCCAATCAGAGGAACGGGGATCCCAGCTGAAAATGCTTACATCAGGCACTGCCTGGTTTAGACTGGAAAAAAAGAACCACAACAAAAACCGAAAAGCAGAACTTGCTTCACCACTTCTGCCCGCAGGAGCTCCTACTCACTCTTTAGTACTTTAGGACCAGAGCCAAGGGCAGGCACATCCTCAGGAAATACAGTGCTCTGGCAGGGCCCCTCAGGGATGATCTCCCCTCCTCTGGCTCCTGTATGTCTCCCCAGCACCCAGCCTGGCCTGTAGCTTTCTTTAAATGCTTGTTGCAGAAAGGAAAATGTGACCTTGGGAAAATGCTTTCTCCTCTCTGAGCTTCCATATTCTTATCCAAAAAACGGGGCACTGTGATAGAGGGAAGGGTGGAGTCAAGGGTACTCTGGGTCTGGGCTGGACTGCAAGGTGAAAAAGAGACACAAAGGAGCCTGGGAGGGGAGGAGGCTGCAGCCCTGCCTTGGGGCTGGGGGAGACATTTTGTTTGGGTGGGATAGGGGTCACTGGGCAGTTCCTTTCCTTTTGATACTGACCCGGTGATCACCTGCAACTAGGACAAAAGCAGTTAGCTTTGGCCAGTGTTAGTCAGGGTGACTTCCTGTCACCAGACCTGTTCTGGCAAAGGCTGAGCAGGTATAGCAGTGAGAATGTGGGGCATTCCTGGGGTTAGGGGGAGAGGGAATGACTTTGGGTGGGGCAGGCTTCTTGATTCCTAAATCCCCATTTGACCTCATTGGCTGCCTTGTCCGTAGAGGGGATAGTATCTCTGTGTGACTAGGATTGGCTTGAGACCTTGGTTCCCAAGGGGCAGAGACAACTGGAAATGTGTGGAGGACAGAGATATCAGGGCCTTGTGGGAGGGCCTCCAAGGTCCTCTGGGCCTCTGTTCATGATGGGGAGGTAGGTTCTAGCAGCAATGGGAATAGCTTGGGCCAGGGGTCCTGTTTGGAATGAGGGCACATGGACTCTGCCGTCCCCAGAATGTTGGCCTCATCTGTACTCCTCCACAAAGACTCCTCAGAGGGCTCTACCCAGCAGCCCTCACTGGCCATTGAGTCCCAGCCATTTCTGAGAAATTGCTTTTATCCAGCTCTCTGAGAACCAGGATAAATTCCAAGGCCCCAGGAGTGGCAAGTGGCTGTGGCTGCCTTCACCACCTTGGGAGGGAGCTGACCTGCCTTAGACATCTTCCTCTCTTGGTCCTTCCAGCACAGACGCCAAGAAGTCTAGATTCTGGGGTGTTGGGGGTGGGCAAGGGGGAGGTGAAATTCCAGACTTTCATGCAGAAGTCATTTACCTGTAAAGCACATTTACAAATACCACCCCCCATGCATTCTTTTTCCATATAACATTTTTTCCCTCTGCAACCCAAGTCTCTTCCAGCTCTTTTTTCCACTTGTGCTTCTCCTTCCTGCCTCCGCCTCCTTGGCCTCCAGGCAGGAGCCCCAGGGACTGGAGCATCACAGGCAGTTCATGTGCTCCAGCAAGAGGGGTCCAGCCTGTGGCTCCTGGGAGACTCCAGACGTGATCCAGCTGCTCAGCAGTTGCTCTGGAGGACCTAGCCCTGCCTGAGGGCTCTGAATCTTACCTTTGAAGGGCCCTTTCCTCCTGCATTGCTGTAAAGACCCTCAGGATATCTGGGTCCCCTGGAGCGAGCAGCAGCAGAAGTGGGGGTGCTTCTTTTGTCCCCTTCTAGGAGCAAAGAAACATGTTTGCCAACTGCTACTGAGACTCAAGTGCAGGAGACTGGGAATCAGGGTGCCCCAATTCACAAGACCTGGCCTCAGGAGGCTGCTTCATAAAAGGGACATTTCATCATTCCTGATCTTTTGGCCCAGAGAATTAGGCTGGCTTAGGTCAGCCTGGGTCCAAACTGAGTGGGCCAAATATGTGCCTGAAGAAAGAACTGGATGAGGGTGTCCAAGCGGAGGTTGGGGATTGTGCTGACTTTTATCATTCCTCAGCCTCCTCGCACTCCAGGCCTTGACCTACACCTGAGCCCCAGTGCCTTTCCCACTCATCCTAGCACATGGATCATGCGGGCTGGTCCTTGCACTTCCCACTGTAGCCTCTGGGGGAGTCTGTGCCACAGCTCAGGATTTCCCTATTATACTGGGTGCAAAGGCCCAAAGCAACAGTGCAGGATAAGCAGAGGGGCTGCTTTGAAGCCTACCCCTTCCCCACAAGACCAGGTGCTGGCATCAGGGAGCATTTTGAAAACAGGGCTTCTCTAAGGCCATCCCCTCCTCCTGCTGGCATAGGTTGAGTTTGGCAAGAAGTGGTGTGGGGGGCCATCGGGACTTCCGTGAGGGAGCTACCTGGGCTGGCTGGGCTATAGGGCTCAGGAAGCTTGGAGCCTCAGGCTTTGTAAGAGGGCCAGGGTGATATATATATCAACCGGGATCTCCCTTGTAGATTTTCTTTGTTCCATTGTTTATCCCTGAACTCTTATCCAGTGGTGAGGAATCAAATCCTGGGGAGAAAGGATTTGCCCAAGGAGACAAAGCTGAAATAGGAATACAGTTTCTTTCCTACAGGCCAGCCATCTTCTCTGAGGTATTGGCACTAGCTGAGTCCATCTATCTCTATGAACAAATTCCTGGGAGACAGGGGCTTAGTGTCATTTTTCCACTGCCCTCAGGACCACACGGGACTGTGTATATTTCTGCTTCATGGAAGGAGAAAGCCTACAAGCTTGTCCCCAGCCATATTCTGAGCCTCTGCCTCTGTCAGGGCAGATAAAGCTTTTGCCCCAGAACCTCATACAAATGCTTGCATACACAGTTTCCCTAAAACCTGGCCTGTAACTGGGCAGCTCAAGTCTTGATGACTTTATCCAGATGCCACCTGCTACATCTGTATTTGGCTACCGGACTGCATGCTCTTACCCTGTCCCATCACTTCCTCATGCCAATTCTTGGTCCACACCTAAGGACTCTACCCATAGTTGAGCTGTGTACTGTGGTTCTAAGACATAGACCTGTGTGTGGTCCTTTAAGAGCCTTCCTGGCCCCTCTGAGGGCCTCGCAGAAGATTGGCACACATGGGGAGGTAGAGTTGGGCTCCCTTGCTCCTGGGGGTGCTTCTACACAATCTGCTTTTAGGAAAGAAGTTATTTGCCTTGCACCTCTGCCCTTGGCACACTTCTTGCCAGCATCCAACACCTATGCCCCCATTCAGCCTCTTTTTCTTATGACAGTACTCTTTGGTTCTCCTGGACGGCAGTGCTAAACCTGTTTTGCTCCTCCTCCCTCCCACTTTACGTAGAAGGCCCCTCCCTGCCTGGCTGCCAGCATCCCCTCTCTACAACCTGGGATCCATCCATTTCCCTGCCACCCAGGTTGGGAGAAGGCAGTTATTCAGTCTTCTCTGTCCTTTTACCTGAGTCCTTGCCACAGAGAGCCCATGCCAGGGTCTTACGGACCTAGGGGCTGGCATGGGCCTGGTGGGATTGAGGGCTAGCTATCAATTGGGCAGGCCTAGCTTCCTTGTCCCTCCCTCTATGTTTACTTCAGTTCTTTTCAAGAGGCCAGCCCATTCCAGCTGTGGAAGGGGGTGCCCAGGAAGTAAGGGGCTCTTCATCTTGGGTGTGATGGCATGGAGGCGGCAGCAGAACTTGAGTGAGGGCCCCAGGATGGGGTGACCCTGAGAAGGCCACTAGGGCAGATGTTCCTCTATGTACATACTCCCTGAGGTCCTGCTCAGCGTCCAGCAGGAAGAGGCCTGGGCTTGGTCTGGAGACTGGCCCCTCAATCAGACTACTTGATCTCTCTCCCTAGATACATGTCCCTTTTCTCCTGTGGTTTCCTCTTCCTTACATGTTTAGTGTAGTATGATCAAGAGTGGGGCTCAACTGTATTCCTGAGCCAGGGAGCTGTAGGATATAAGAGGTCCTCTGGGAGTTGCCCCTGCCCCATGGGGAATCAAGTGGCAGGGGGAACTCTACAAAACTTTTTCTGAGTTACTTTTGGAGGCAGAGCATGTCCTTTTGAGGTGACAAGATACCCCCTTCTGCTTCTGTCTCCATCTCTGTGTCCTCATGCACCAGCCAAGCATTTGTGTCATTGCAGATGCCCCTGGCGACCCTCAGTGGGCTTTAATCTGCGTATGTTACCTCCTGTGTGTGTCACTCTCATTCTGACTCCCCTCTGACAGCATATGATGGCATCAGACTTGCAGCCCCATTCATTGGTTCCTTGTCTCTACCTATCCAATCAGGGCGAGGGCCCCTTCCCTAAAGAAGCCACAACAGCAAGGAGGAAGGTGGAGAGAAAGCATGCTCACTGGCATTGAGACTATCTGAATTCCCATCTCCCTCACCCAGCCCTGCCAAGGACACTTTCCCTGATTGATCCCTTGGCTACCTCTGAGCCTACCTGCCTCAAGAGATATCTGCATTGTAGGGCTTTGCTGAGAGTTGGTACAGAAGGGGTACTGTGTAGTAGGCCCATACCTAGTGGGGCTTCAGGGGTATGTCATGGGGGACAGCTGGTGTGGAAGGAGTAAATTACTTGTTCCTTTGATCATCCAGGCAAGGCCCTGAGCAGTGATATGGCAGCTCTCAAAAGACCAGCATCTTTTCCCAATCAAGGTAGAAATGTGGTGTATGGTACTGAAAAGGTCCAAAGAATGGCTGAGTTGACTATAAATGTGCTGATGACCATGGGCTGTGGAGCCTTCCCTGAGTGTATGTGTGAGGTCAGGGCATGCTGGAGGGGATCTTCCCAACCTGGTCAGCAGGGAGAGGAGCCTTCAGTGGGCGTCATGTTCACTCTAACTCCATATGTCTCAGTGTGCCCCCTTGCATGTTTGAGTGAAGAAGCTGCCTTTCTCCTCTGAGAGGTGCCTCTGCTGCCACTGCTACTGCTGCAACCACTGCACAGATCAGGTGTCAAATGAACCCCTATCAAGATCTGTAGATGCTCAAGTCCCTTATATAAAATTGAATAGTATTTGTGTACCCTATCTACATTCTCCCATATCCTTTAAATCATCTCTAGATTTTTTTCTTATATAATGTCATTGTGTAAACAGTTGTTATACTATTTAGGGGAGGAAAAGGACAAGGAAAAAAGTTTGTGCATTTGCAGTACAGATGCATTTTTTTTTAGTGTTTTTGGTCTGAAGGAAGTTCAATCCACAAATGTAGAACCTGTGGATATGGAAGACTGAGTGCTTATGAAGACATGTTAAATACTCTGTGTATAAGTTATAATAGCTTCCTAGTGTTTGCTTGATTGAATCAACTATCGGGCTTTTAAATTATTGCCATGTTTTCATCATCACACTCCACACTGGGATTGCCCCCTTCATGTGTACCTCTTGGTTTAACTTGTGCAGTTTCTTCCTTAGGTTAGATTGCTGCTGGGGAAACACTAGTTCACCTTTCCACCAATAGCATGTACATGACCCCCCCACTGTCTGAGTGGTAAGCCACCTATTTACCAAAACTGCTCACAGCTACAGCAGGAAGCTCCCAACTTCCACTAGGGCACCGCCCTCCAGCAGCTGGATGCTAGTCTGTGAAGGCTGGGTGTGAGGGCTGCCTGGATTCTGTCCTTTATGATGCTGCTGGAAAGGCAGGTCTTATCTGGAAAGAGTTGAGCAGCTCTAAGGTGCTCAAGTCTGCATGGCTTTGGGACTTAGGGTGGGAGCACCCAGTAGGAGCAGGGTTGACTGGATGGGCTGAGCCCTTAGGGAGACGCAGGAGGAACTGGGAGGGCCTCCAGGTGGGGAACCAGCATAAGCAAGGATAGATGAATTATTTTAGGAGAGATACCATCCAGGGACTCTGAGGTACCTGGTCTTCTTGAAGCACGATATTGGCATTGAGGAGGGCTGGTGAGTGAAGAGGCCAGATCAAGGGATTGATGAGTTTGCCTTCAGTCTTAGAAGCAGTGGGGAACCATCAGAAAGTGAGTGAGAAACAAGGACTGATGTGGCCAAGTGGGATTAGAGGCAAATTAGTGTTGCTGGAAGGAGGTGCAGATGAAGGCAAGAGAAACTGGGAGGAGGTCGGAAGTGATCCTGGCCTGAACCAAGGCTGGGGAGGGGAGAAACTGTAGAAGAAGTTGCCAGTTCTCTGTCTGAGACATAGACATAAACCCCATTTGTTAGTCCACCTGGCGAGGCTCATCTCTTTAAAAGCTCTCAACCCAAAGAGCTGCCCCACTCTTTAGTGTACTTTGGCAGTGGTCTTTCTGACTCTTCAGATTTAGTGACCCATCATAAAAGAAATCTGACTTCTGAGATGCAGCCAAGTCTGAGGGAGAGGAGCCGATGCAGAAGCGTCAGCCCTGATCTTTGGCAGATGTCCCTGCCCCTTTGGCTGGGGAGTTGCCAATGGCCCCTCTGTTTCTGTCATTCTGCACATGTGTGACTCCATCCTGATTGGAGAAGTAGCTTATTTGGTTCTGATTTGGCAGGAAACTTCTAGGTAATGAGGGAAACTAATGAGTTTCTGGGCCTAGTAGTGTGTCTGGGATGGCTTCAAACGCTGTGGATGACCTTCACCTCACTTGTAGGAGGCCCACAGAAGGTAAGGGATTCTCCAAAGGTTTCATAGTCAGTGGTACCAGGAGATGGAAGAACCAAGAGTTCAGACTGTGTGGGCCTGCCTGCAGGCACCAACTCTACCACAGGCTGTGGGATGGGGACAACTGGACCTCTGCAGTAATAGGATCTCCTATGGAATAAGCTCCACTCAACAGAATTCTGACGTGGCAGCCTCGGTGCAGGGCTGGGCACGTGGGACTCCCATTTGCCATGATGAGGTGCCGTTCCTGGCATGCAGCAGGCTCAGGCTGCCTGGAGTGCTCTTTCGTTGTGGGAGAGCCAGCCCTTGCTGACGTGGTAAATTTGGTTTGCTCTTGGCCCCCTGCCCTGCCCCTTTTAGTGTGCCCCTGACTTCCACGGAAACATGTCCGGGTCCTGCCAGCTGGCAGTTTTGCTGAGCTGGTCAGAGCCTAGCCCTGGAGGAGCCCAGAAGGTGGCAGACCCTGGAGAGGACGGCTGCCCTGCCTCAGGATTATGCCAGCACAGCCAGCCCCTGCTTCATGTCCTGTCCATGTACCTGAGCACCCCAGCCCCTCCCTTGAGGCCCAAAGGGTCACCAGTGGCTGCCAAGAGCAAGAGCCAGACCCACAGCCTGGGCCGTTTGTCTCCCCACAGCGCTGGCTCACTCCCAGGCTAGAGAACTCCTTACTCTAGGCTGTCCTCTACGTAAATAAGCCTCATGACACTGTGAAGGCCTCTATGACACCACAGCCCTCCTTCACTGGCCCTACCTGCATGCTAGAGAGGAAGCAAGGAGGGAGAACAGATCACAAGGCAGGTGTGGGCCAGGGGGTCAGTGGATGCCCTGGCCATATCTTCACATTCATCTGGTCCCAAGGGCCACTAGGAGTTAGCAATGGGTCCCTAGGTTTTCCTCACTGTAGGTGGAGCCAAAACCTGAACAAAGAGGGTTGCACATCTCCAAACCATCCTTGTACTGATTGGAGATTGCTAACTATCCCTCTTTCAGCAGAGACAGGTTGAAAGTTCATGCTACTTGGCTTCTGTCCAAATGCCCAGGGATGTTAGTGATCTTTCCTGTTCTCATAGCAATCCCGAAAGGAAGATGTTTTAACTCCAATTTTACAAATGAGGAAACTGAGGCAACTCAAAGAGATTAGCTGACCTTTCCAGGGTCTCTCAGACAGCTACTAAGTGGTGAGGAAGATAATCCAATCCACTGGTTCCCCCAAGCCCTTGCTCTCCCCCAGGCCAACTGCTTGCCCTGAAGGAGTTCTGCCTGAAATGTGCTCTAGTTCCACCTTCTGAACCCCAAAGTGTTGACTGACCCTACACTGGTCTCTGTGATGCTTTGGAGGCTCCCCTGCTGCGAGATCCTTCCCAAACTCCCTGGGGCCAGACTCTGCCCATTAGCAATCTAGAAGGTTTCATGGCCTACCCTTATCAGATCACTGCTCCATGTTATCCAGGTGAGCAGCCCTAGGCAGACAGGAGGGTGTGCCACTTGGCAATGGCAGGTCCAGTGAGTACGTGCTCCTTGGCCACTGTTCTTCATTCAGGAATCCACCAACAATTGCCACCTCCAAAAGTCTGAATGATCTTGGTATTCTAGGGACAATATGGTTACTAGAATAGTCCATTTTTGTTACTATAATGAAATATCTGAGGCTGGGTACTTTATAAAGAAAAGATGTTTATTCAGCTCACAGTTCTGGAGGTTCAAGGACATGGTGCTGGTAGCAGCTTGGCTCTGGTGAAGACCTCATGGCTGTTGGCATCAGTGTCAGGAGAGCATATGACAGGAAGAGCTCCCATGGTAAGACAGGAAGCCAGAGTGAGATCAGGCCTGAGGCAAGCTTGCTCTTTGATAACAACCCTCTCACCAGAAAAAAAAAAAAAAAAAAAAAACACAGTGTCCCATGAGAATTACATCAATGTCTTCCTAGGGCAATATCCCTAATAACTTCATTGCCTTCCATTAAGCATCCCCTCTTAAAGGTCCCATTACCTCTTAACATCGCCACTCTGGTGGCCAACCTTTCAACCCTTGGAGGACAAACCCCATCAAAACTGTAGTGTGAACCACAGCCATTACAGATGCATGAAGTGACAAACATGTGCTTGCCTTTTTCTCAGGAGCCCTATTGACTCAACTGAGAGAGGACCTGCAGAGCCAGCACCATGAGTATCTCCGCTCTGGGAGGCAGCACCAAAGGTAAGGCCTGGGCTCCATGTGTCCCACCTTATTCCACATGTTCCCCAGGAAGGCTGTGAGTGCGGCCTGGAAAACAAAGGGAGAGAAGCATATTGGGAGGGCTGGAAAGGAAGCCTCAGGGTCCTGGACATGGGATTCCCTTTTGAGGCTGCTTGGCCTTGGCCCTGCCAGGGAAGTCTTTGCCACCAGGTGAGGAGGAGCGCAATAATGTCCTCAAGCAGATGAAAGTACGAACCACACTGAAGGGGGACAAGAGCTGGATCACCAAGCAGGATGAATCCGAGGGCCGAACCATGTAAGTCTAGGAAGCCAGAAGGGATGGCAGCAACTGGGGCAGGTGGGGGTGGGTTGCAATTCATGGGGCCTGACCAGACCTGGGGATGCTGAGAGGCTTCTAGCATTTAGAGCTCAGTCAGGCCACATGGCCATAGAATATACAGGGAGGATGAAGCATGAGAAAGTCAAAGCAGCTAAAGGTAAGATCTGAGCAAAGTCTAAAGATGGCAAAGGTCTCAGGCACTGGGGCATGTGTGTATACACACATCTGTGGAGGAAGGCTGGGGTAGGAGAAGGAGAGGTGAGAATGGTGAGGCACTGCAGGCATCCTTTAGGATGGAGACTGCAGAGTGGCAGGGGGCAGGGAGGTTGGGAGGCATTCTTTCAGGATCCCTCTTTCCCCAGAGAGCTGCCTGCAGGCCGGAATCGAGCCACATCCTTTTCATCAGCTGGGGAGGTCTCAAAGGCCAGGTAAGAGGTGGAGCCAAGGTGGCTCATAGGTGGGCACTCGGAACTTACCTGC
This sequence comes from Marmota flaviventris, assembly GCF_047511675.1. Taxonomy (NCBI): domain Eukaryota; kingdom Metazoa; phylum Chordata; class Mammalia; order Rodentia; family Sciuridae; genus Marmota; species Marmota flaviventris. The sequence goes on from NC_092518.1 coordinate 132,482,569, forward strand.
AGCATGTGGCTGGCCCTGTAGTAGGAATATAGGGGATAGATAGGGAGCCCAAGCTAAAAGGAGCATGAAAGACCTGTAGTGTATCATTTAAAATCCACAGGAAGGATGAGCTCTTCTGCTGTGCTTTCCTCTTGGGAAAGGGAGGGTAGAAGTCAATGGTCCAGGCTCCTGGCCTTGCTATGGGGTCATAGGGCTAGCTGACACCCCTGAGGGCTTCCATGGCTCCAATGGCTCCAGCTGTCAACTGGGATAGAAATTGTCATTCAAAAGAAGACTATTATTCTGTCTCCTCCTTCAGGGAATGAGATAACATCTCTGAGGTGCTCAGGCAGCTTTGAGTCACATGTCACTCACTCCTGCAGGGGAGGCTTATATGTTTGACCTCAACTGCCCCCAAGGTCATAATTCCAGCTGGTCAGTGGAGCTGGCCTCTTTCTATTTTGAGGACTTTTCAATAACAATGTCCAGGGGGCTTTGAAGTGTGAGCTCATCCTGCTAGCATCTGGAGGAACTGATCATGAGAGAAATGGGAACCAAGAAATAAACTGGGTGGTCCTTGCCCTAAACTGCTGGCAGTTGACAGCATGTGCAGAGCAGGGGCTTCTCAGGTGGTGACAGGCAATGGCAGCAGCTGATGAATGGGGTGATCTCTGGTTATAGTCTTGCTCAGTGCCCAAAAACTGCCAGGTCCTGTGCTGGGCCCAGAGGCTATAGTAGTTATCAAGACCTAGGCCTTTTCCTGAGGGGAACTCACATTCCTGCAAGGGACATAGATACCTAACAGATGAATGCAAAAGAGAGAATTGTAAGTTGAGACAATTATGGTGGATGACATTGATGAGCTTGAGAGTCATCAAAGATAGTCAACTTCTTATGGAGCTTTTTGACTTTGGAAGATGCAGTTCTCACCCCAGCCTGTGGTTTGGGGTGTGTTAGGAAAGCACATTCTAGGGTATTGTGCATCAGGGATCAGAATGGTGCTACCTTGGGGCTGGGGTTGTGGCTCAGTGGCAGAGCACTTGCCTAGCATGTGTGAGGCACTGGGTTCAATTCTCAGCACTGCATATAAATAAATAAAGTCCACTGACAACTAAAAAATTGTTAAAAAAAAATAATGGTGCTATCTTGAAGTCTACATAAAGCCTGCCAAAAGGCCCCAGTCAGAAATGCTTGTGTGGCTGGAATAGGTGTCACCCTGTGTTCCTGCAACTTGGCCACCTCCAGGAACCTGTCCCTTCAAAGAGAGTCTGTAGGGATGGAGGATTCTGGGACTCTTTATTACCCTTAAACCTGACCCCACTGCTCTACCGCAAAGCCCCTCTATTCCTGGACAGTGGTATGATCTGCCTTGAGTCCTTGTTTCCTTGCCCAATTATAAGGAAGACTCTTAGGAGGTAGGTGCGTTTATCTCCTGTCCCTGAGCCTAGAACTTATAGTTCCCACCATCCCTGGAAATGGGTGGAACAGAGTAAGCACCTTGGCCAGGAAAATGGGAGTGGCTACCTCTGCTCATGTGTGCTACACTGGGATACCTACCAGCCAGCCTACTTTCGTATAGGTGGAGACAGAATGAAGCAGGGAACCTGAAGCCTCCAGCAAGGCCCTGCTTCACTTTGTACCTCCTTTTCCCTTGGCAGGGCTCCAAGCACAAGAGCTCCCACTGGCTATATCATCCGGTAAGTGACATGCACCTGCATCCCCATACCATCTGTGCTGCTCCTTGACTTCTCATCATCTCCTGGGTTCTCTTGTAGGGGTGTGTTCACCAAACCCATCGACAGCTCATCTCATGCCCAGCAGCACTTCCCCAAAGCCAATGGAGCTCCAAAAAGGTATGTCCATAGGGCACTGGCTAGTTGGCCACTGGGAAGGTGTGAGGGCCTGCTCCAGATCCATGGCAGGGATAGGGCTTTGCCTGTAAGCAAGGGACAGTGCCTAACCTGGCTCGCTCTGTTTACTGGGGCAGAAAGGCACAGGGAACATACTGGGAAAGCTGGGCCCAGAGTCCCCTGGTATGGTAGTTGGTACCTCGTACTTGCTGACCACACTGGGCTGTGTGCTTTAGTCTTCCTAGCAGGCTGAGGGGGCATATTAACTAAACAACCAGGCATCAGGCAGAACTGGGGCTCCATTGGAAAGGAAAGGCCAAGGGGACTTGGAGCAGGAAGAAAACACAGGCAAGAACCCACTGGGTTTTTCTTTGAGGCTCAGTGGGGTCTGCCTATGGCAGGAAGGGCTGCCTACTCAGGGTGTCTGGCAGTGCTGAATTAAAAAATAAAGCTCCCAGTGACCCCCTGGGCCACCCATCTCATGCATGTTGGGCTGTGTAGGCAAATCTGGGGATAGGAATGGGGTTTTGGGTGGGCACATGGAAACTCCTGGCCTTTGCAGCGTTGCCGCTCTGGGGAAAACAGCTACCACTGACCCTCCCCGCCCCACCTCCTCTGGCTACAAGATGACCACTGAGGATTACAAGAAGCTGTGAGTATGCAATTTCCAACCCAAACATAGGACCTGCTGAGGATAACTGGCTACTCTCCTCTAAGCACAGCCTAGGGAGAGCTAGTCTAACTGTCCCAACACCCCTGACAGTTGTGGCTGTGGCCTGGAGCCCACCAGGGGGTGACAAAGGCCCAGAAAATTGCATGACCATGCATAATATGTTTCTGATCTGAGGCAAAGCACAGTCTGCAGGAAGCTTCTAGGAAGAGTACATAGGTCTGGAGAAAGGATCATGAATTGTGGCTATGAGGCTGCTAATGGCTGGTTGTATTTTTTGGGCATGCCCCTTATACCAGTCTGGGCCATGGACTCAGTCTGGACTGTGCTGGGCTGGGAGCCCAATGCTCCTTGGGATGCTGCTGGCTCTAGCAGCCTATCAGTGTGGGCATTTTGTGTCTAAAGCTGAGTTATTTCTTGGGTGTAATTCTTTGGCATCCACACTGGAGGTCTCCTTGAGGTCCCTTTCAAGGCTCTTACCCTGCATGCCAGGGAGCGGGGCTCTGGACATAGGTTCCCCAGAGGCCCCACATCTTTATATTGTTTGTCCTTTGTCCCCATCAGCCAGTGTCATGGAGCACCTGGAAAATCTTTCTGGGGAAGTGATGAGGCTTGAACTGGAGAGGTATATGACAGGGAGTGTGGGGGTGTGGTATGGAGGTAGAAGACCTATAACCACTTCTTCTCTTCCTCCAGGGCACCATACAACATCAGGAGCAGCTCCACATCAGGGGAGGTGGAAGAGGAAGAAGTGCCCATTTCTTCAGATGAGCAGAAACGGAGGTAATGGTGCCCCTCAAGGCATGGCAGGGTCCTCAGTCTTCACTCAACATACCAAACTTAGGCCATCTTTGGAGGTTTGTGGGGTATGGGTATAGCTGTCATTCCATGAGTCTGAGAACTATTCACTCAGTGCTAGACCAGCTGAGAACTAACTACCAGCTCAGCAGGCCCTCTAAAGCACTTGCTTATGGGTAGAACCTAGGTAATGCAGGCCCAGGCAAAAGTTATTTCTGGGCTCTTCTGGACTTTAAACCATTTTGTTAGAACAGGTCCTGAGAAAATTGGATAAAAATTTGCAGGGTAGGATCCCTGGAAGAGGCCAAGTGGCCACCTGCACAGTTCTCTCTATGTGTGAGCTGTGTATACAAAGTCCCAGTAAGCCATGTACACTTAGAAGGCAGGGGATGGGCTCCATAATTTCAAATGTCCCTTGCCCACAAACAGGCCTGGCTGTGGGCCATCTTCTGCCAACCCATTTGCAGCTCAGGAAGCACAGAAAAGTCCCCTTGCTGAAGGTTCTGAAAGATGGGCAGCCATAAAGGCATGTGTCCTCAGGCCTGGGCAGTGCAGCTCAAAGAACCAGGAGTTCTGAAGCTGCCTAGTATTAAATGCCTGCTCTTCCACCTGCTAGGTGTGTACTCTTGGGCAGCTAACTAGAGCTGTCTAGCCTCAGTTTCCTCATCTGGAAATCATGGTAGGATATTAGCACCTTCTTCTCTGAGTTAGGAAGATTAATGAGCAAATATGGTGATGTCAGTATCCAGGGCACGGCTGGGCACACAGCGTGTGCTCAGTAAACATGGCTGCCCTTCCCTCAGTTTCCATGTTTCCTTTGAATAGTCTTTGTAGCATATGCTACATTGGCTTCTCCTCACCTCTCTGGGGTGGTTCCTAGTCATCTTGAGGACATCCCTGGTTAGGCTGGCAGAGTGTGTACAGCTTGACACCCATCAGTTGTCCCCCACCCCATGTTGCCCCAGATCAGAGGCTGCAAGCAGTGTGGTGAGGAAGACAGCTCCCAGGGAGCATTCCTACGTCCTGTCAGCAGTCAAGAAGAGCACTGGGTGAGTTGCACAGCAGGGAACCCAGCAGGGCAGGAGGCCTGGTCTCTGAGCCTGGCATGGCCACCAACTGGCTCCATGTTGTGGAATAGTTCCCCTCTTCTCAGGGTTCCTTGGCCTGGTGAAAGGGTGAATTGAAAGAATACTCCCAAGGGCCCTCCTAGCTAGACTTTCTCAGATTCTCATATGTATTTTCTAAAGAAACTGGGGGGTTTGGCTGCTGCCATAAGGGCAGGCGAGGTGCTGGGAATAGGAGAGAGTCTCAAGACTCTCTAGAGTAGAGTGATTGAGTTGTCATCTGTTCATGGGCTCTGACCAATATGTCACCTTTCTGATTCCTTTCCAGAAGTCCTACCCAGGAGACTCAGGCCCCTTTTATTGCAAAAAGGTAAGTTTCATCCAAGGAAGCCTTGGAAGCCTGTTGCTGGCCACAGAGAAGTCCTCCTTTCAGCAGGAATATAGGGAGAGGGGAGGTAAGGGTGGGGGACTGCTGTTCCCAAGCAGAGATGTGAGAGGCATCAGGCTTCTGTCCAGAGGCCAGGCAAACACCTTATTGACTGTGGAGGCACATGTGGTCCTAGTAGCCAGTTCTGTGAAGGCAGCAACCTGGCTTATGGGTGAGTTCTTCCATTTGCCAATAGCTAATGACACCTAAGATGGAGCTATAGTATTTGTGAGGTCCTCTGGGGATTTGAAGTCAAACTACCTAAAGATTACAAAGGAGCTGTTCCATTCACCTCCTTTCCAGAGTTTTGTGACTCAGAATTCCTGGTTTGCCAGCCCTTGGAGGGACCCTGGCTCCCTCCTTCAGCTGACCCCAGGAAGAGTTCTTTGCTCTCACCCAGGATCAGGGTCATCAGGAAAAATTCCCTGGGAGGTGATTATGACATTGGAGATGGGTCCTAAAGGAGAAATAGAATGGTCAGGATGTCAGATTATCTGGACAGTCCAGCTGAGTGGGGAGAAAAAATATTGGAGGGAGGGTAGGGAAGAAACTTATGGAAAGTTGAATTTTAGGGATCTTTGGTTGAGTGGACAGAGAAGGCATTTAAGATAAGGTGGTATGACAAGCTGAGAACTGACAAACAAGGAAGAGCCAGCATGCCAAGTGCAAAGCTGTTCCCACCCTCTGCTCACTGTGTTGAATGACCAGAAAGGCTTACTGGAATGCAATGAGCAGGGAGTGGTAGCAACACAAAGGACATGACATAATGGCATGTTCTTGCTGGCTGTATTAGTTTCCTGTGGCTGCTGTTACAAAGTACCACAAACTGGGTGTCTTGAAATGCCAAAATAGCTTCTCTCATAGTTCCAGAGACTAGTCTCTGATATCAAAGTGTTGACAGGGTTGATTTTTTTTCTGGAGCTGCTGAAGGAGAAGTTTCTGGTGGTTGCTGGCAGTCCCTGCATGACTTAGATTGTACCTGCTTCACTCAGGTCTGTGGCTATATTCACATGGCCTTCTATTTTGTGTCTGGGTCCAGATTTTACTTGTCTTAGAAGAACATTCGTCATTGGATTTACAACCCACCCTCACTCAATGTGACCTCATCTTACCTTGATTACATCTCCAAAAACCCTTTTCCCAATGATAGTCACAAATTCCAGGGCACATGAATTTGGGGAGAATACTATTCAACCTCGTATGCTGTCTTTATCTTGAGCTGGAATGGTTGAGACCTCAAGCCTGAACCACCTCATCATCATCTCAATTGGACATCACTGAAAGCATGTCCTTCAAAGGCCAGCAAACTCCAGGACAGTCAAGAAAACCATAAGCACAACTTTTCCTCTTGTCCACAGGGTTGAGGTGGTAGATGAGGATGGGCCTTCTGAGAGGAGCCAGGAGCCACCTGCTCTATCAAGACCTACTCCTGGATCGAGCAGGTAATCAATCACTAGTCTCTCTCTGGGGATGATCACTGCTGGGCCTGCCTGTCTCTCAGTAACTGGAGAATCTCTGTCAGGCCACTTCCCTCTGGCTCCCAGGGTCACTGTCCCCAGGTGCCCAGTGGCAGGATGGGGTGCAGAAATCAGTAAGGGCTCATCTGGTTGAATGTCCCAGGATTTAAAAGAGCAAAACAGTGTGGCCTCCAGGGAGAGTGAGCTTGGCTCTTGTCTGTTTAGTATTTATCTGTGTCACCTTAACCCTTGCATTGCTGAGCCTGGTAGTGGCAAAATGTCCTGAGAAAAAGTATCATCTTTAGGGTTTGAAAAGGCCAGCTACTGTGGCCATAGTTTGCCATTATTAAGCATGCTCATGGCATGCCTATAAGTTGGCCAAGTTCAAACTGCCCAGGAAGGAGGCTCCGCAGTCCCCAGTGCTGCTCACAGCTGCCTTCTTTGCCAGTGCGGATGGAGGCAGAACCCAAGTGTCTCGGGTGATTTGGATCAAGCGCATGCCGAGTGTACCTAGCCCCTCCGGGAGCCAGGAGCCCAGGTGGGTGCCAAGAGCTGTGAGCTGGTCAGACGGTTTCTCACTAGCCTGGCCAGCTGGGCCTGCCAACCAGGGAGGGTCCAGCAAATGGTGTGACAGGGCAGGTGCAGTCTGAGTCCTGTTGATCTCACTCCAGGTGGGGCTGTGATTGCCCTGATTTCTGAGTCCCAAGTGTCCAGGGAGATAATGGTGCTCTCTTGTCTGTGGATGAGGAGCAATCAATACCTCCTTGTACTTCTCACTGAATGGTGCTGAGTCCCACAGAGACCGCCACTGCCCTGTTGTTGCTGTTGTTAAAAGCACCTGCCTGGATGGACAGCTTTGCCCAAACTCAGGTCTGCTAAGAGATGCACCTCTATGCCACCTTGAAAGACCCCTGAAGCCAGAAGGGGAGAGCATCTGTCCCCACAGGTCACTTCCTGGGCCCCTAGGGTCTATTCCAGCTCTCCTAATTCCATTGTAATCCCCCAACTTGAGCTCCATAATGATTTGTAGACATGTGACCACCATCACCTTGACCCTCTCTGTTGTTTAACTGTCCCCATAAGAATTTTTATCCATCAGAACCTTTGAGGATTTGGAAAGGAAGATTTCAGAGCTCTTTATGAAGCAGTATCTAGGGGTCTAGAGGATTTGGTGATTAGATGGATGTAGGAGTGGGGTAGGGATACCACAGCAAAGTACCACAAACCGGGCACTTTAAACAACAGAGTTGTTCTGGAGGCAGGAAGTCTAAGATAAATGTGTGGGTAAGGTATTTTATTTCTCCTGAAGCCTCTCTCCTTGGTTTGTAGATGGTCATTTTCTTCCTGTGTGCTGTGTTTTAATCTCCTGTTCTTATGAGGGCACCAGTTACACTGCTTTAGGGCCCACTGCAGTGACTTCAGTTTAATCACCTCTTTAAAAACCCTGTCTCTGGGGGCTGAGGTTGTGGCTCAGTGGTAGAGAATTCACCTAGCACATGCAAGGCCCTGGGTTCAATCCTCAGCACCATATAAAAATAAATAAACAAAATAAAGGTATTGTGTCCAACTACAACTAAAAAATAAATATTAAAAAATCCCTGTCTCTGAATACAGTCACCTTCTGAGGCAGTGGGGATTCAGGAATTAAACATGAATTTTCAGGGACAAAGGTAATGAGTGGTTTCAGATGCTTTTTAAGAGATAATGTAGGTAGAGAATTAGATTGCACTGTATTGTGGATCTGAGAATCATTTTTACATTTATTCCATGAGATTCCTTTGGGTGTTTAATACCCATCATCTGGCTGACACAGAAAGATGGCTGTCTTATTTGCTATGACTGCTAAAAAATAGTATCACAATTGAATTAGAAAAGCACTCTGAAGTTTAGGGTTGGAGAGATAGATGAAAGGCCTGCTGAGCTCAGTCTGGAAATGAACAAACTCAGGCAGCTGGCCACCCATCTTTACAACTCTGAAGAATTGTTATGGGTACAGAGAGCAAAGTCATTTTGCTGGAGTGGCCCTCTGAAACGAAGCAGATCATGGAACATCCTAGACACTTGAGGTATCTCACAAGGGGACAGGTTCCATCAGGAAGGAAGGGAACCCCTCATCAGAAGTGTGCAGTAAGGTTCAAGACAGTCCACACTCCTAGTAGAAGGCTTAGTGTGATGCTTCAGTTAGTTCTACACTCAGATTCTGCAGTCACAAAATATTTGAGACACCTTCCAGTTGCTTCCATGTGAGCTTCTGGCTTGTCCTGAACCTAAAGAACCTTATTCCATGACCCCACTCCATCAGGCACTGCACTGGGCCAGGCAACCACCGTCAGTTTCCCCATGCTTATCTAAGAAGCCCTTATCTAAGAAGCCCATCAGGAGCAGTGACTTAACCAAACTTTAGGTCCTGAAACATCCCCAGAAAAGGCTGGATTTTGGCAGAGTTGGTGAGGGGGTGATTATAGCCTTGTCCCTAGCCACAGCCTCCCCAGACCTGGCCTTGTCCTGTGTGCCTTGGCTACAATCTATAGGTCAGTGCCTCATGCCTCATTCCTCCTGCCTCTCTGTGAACTGAGCTTACTTAGCTACCCTCTCTGGCACACACTGGCCCTGCATGAGCACCACTTTTTGATCCTCCCAGGCCTAGCTATTTTCCCCATCACTGCACTTGTCATGCTTCCTTGACTCTTTGCCTCATCAGACTAGGGCAGGGCCTCCTGGGTCCTGGTCCTTGGCTGTGCCATCATTGTGCTTTCTGGCAGAATAGCTGGGGTACCATTTGTAGGAGCATAGCTTCTGGCACAAGATATAACCCTGGTTTTGCCCCAGATTGGCAGTATGTCCTTGAGCAATTTCCTTAACTTCTCTGGGTCTCAGTTTCCTCATGTGTAAAACAGAGAGGACAGTAATACCACTTCCCACAGCTATCCCAAATACTAAGTGGAATAATGCCTATGAAATACAGATGCCTGGGTGCCAGTATCATTGTGTGCTCCTGATTATAGTTTGCTAATTTATGGGACCCTTCTTCAATACAGGAAGAGACCAATATTGCCACCTGCTGGCATCTGGAGGACATGCAACTAAGGGCAATGTAAAGGAAGACCCTTTCCCTACCCTCACCTAATACACACAGGAGCACAGGAGTCGCCTCTCTTCTGACAGATCGCTTTCCTTCACATTCCCACAGATGGCTAGGGCCACAGTGGATGTGCACTGATGGGTTTAGGGTTTTGATCTTCAGCCCTGCTGAAAACTTCAAACTGAAACAATTTGTGGCCAAGCGGCTGTGGAGGTGATGGGGCTGGTAGGGTGATGCCGGGGAGAGAAGCTGGAAGATCACTGTGTTTGTTCGCTGCCGCCACCAGAACACCATGCCAGATATTTAGCTTCTCCCAATTCTGGAGGCCAGAGCTCTAAGATCAATGTGTCAGCAGGGTTATGCTCCCTCTGCAGGCTCTGGTGTGTGGGTGGTGGGAGGGATGCCATCACCAGGCACCTGGAGAAGCTGAGGGAAGTGCAGAGCCCTGGTGAGACCAGGCTGGCCTAGAGCACCAACCGGCTGCTCAGAAGCCAACCAAAACTTGTTTCAAACCCTGGGTGGTTTTTCTTGTCCAGTGGAGCCGAGCAAGGTCGGGCTTTGGTGAGTGTGGTGGTGAGGTGGAGCAGGAACAAGCGAGTGGTCTCTCCCTGAGAGGCCCAGGACTCAGGTGTCCCACTGAGTGTGGCTGCTGCCCACAGGCTCCTGGTGGGGAGAGCCAATGGGCTTTCTCATTCTCACTCTTGGACCTTCCCCGAGGTCCCTGACCATCCCACCTCCTAGATGGTTTCCTGGTGCTGTCAGAACAAAGTACCACATTCGGGGGGTGGGGTGTAAAAACTGTACCCATATATTTTCTCCCAGACCTGAAGCTCCTCTCACCTCTCCTAGCTTCTGGTAGTCGCCAGCAACCCTTGGCTGGCAGCTGTATCCCTCCAATCTCTGCCTGCATCTTCACCTGGCTGCCTTTCCACTGTGTGTCTGTCTGGCTCCAAATGTCCTTCCTCTTATAAGGACATAGTCATTGGCTTAAGGCCCGCACTACTCCAGTATGAACTCACTTTACCTTGATTACATCTGCAAAGACCCTATTTCCAAATAAGGATACCTTCATGGATATTAGGGCTTATGACTTAAATATAGCTTTTGGGGAGACACAGTTCAACCCCATAACAGCCCATCTAGAAGAGGTGCCATTTGAGCTGGACTTTAAGAAGACATTGCTCATGGAAGTGACACAGGAGGAAGAAAGTGTTGAGGCAGTGATGCCAGCCTGGGCAAGAGACAAAGGGATATGGAAAAGTTGGTACAGTCTGGAGTGACCCTTCATTCCTATTTCTTCTCTCACACAACCAGAAATGCCAATGAGAAAATATGTTTCACTTGCCTGTGATATTCTCAAGTTAGTCGTGTTCCTGTTGCTTGGCACTTAAACCTTCTGATTTAAATGAAGCTGTCAGGCCCTGTATGCTGTAATCATAAATGACATCATTGTTGATAATGATGTTACATTGTTATCATGGGAAGAGATGGGCAGAAATCAGAGCTGTCTACATATATTAGGCCCCCTTCTGGTTTTTATGGTGGGGAAAGCCCCTGTCACTTGAAGTCCTTGATTTTCTATTTCCCTTTGGTCATCTCCAGTGCTCCAGGCCCTGCTCAGGGTAGAGGCAGAGGGACAGAGATAAGTAGTCATTGACCAAGCCCACCGTGGGCTTCTGGTTTAGGTTGGTGCCAGAAACTAGGACCAACTCCAAGATTGGCTGAGATCCAGGCTTGCATCAAGTGAGGACCTATCTGTCTCCCTGACTTCATCCTGGCCACTCTGATTCCTCTTTCTCCTGGGACCCCTGAATAGCTTTTTATAAAATGTCAGTCTGATCATATAAACTCCCACCCTGTACTTCAAGCTGTCATCCCACAGCTTCCCTTTGCCAGACCAGATGTGATCTCATTTCTACTCAGAAGGTCTTTTGCTGTGCCTTAGGGAGGGCTGAGCTCAGATGGGGGTGGGAGACTGGGGAAAGACTACTTTGCTCCCCTTTCTCTGGGGCCTGCAGGTCAGTGGCCTGAGCTCAGTTGTAGAACCAAGAAGGTTCAAGGCCAAAGAGCAGATGAGAGCAAAAACAAAAGGGGGAGAGTGATGGGTCTGGTTGTTGCACTAGCACCAGAGGGACAACATCTTTGGACATTGACTCAGGTGGGAAAGGAGAGGCTTTCCCTAGTAGCACCTCTCAGATCTCTCCTTTGGCCCACAGCTCAAGAGGTGAGGAGATTGTCCGTCTGCAGATCATGACACCCAGGGCAGGACTCCGCCTGGTGGCTCCAGACCTGGAAGGCATCAGGTACAGAGGCCCTGCTGCTGTACTGTGTCCCTCTACACCATTCTAGTGATGGGGCAGAGGGCCAGGATGCAAAGGATGAGGCCTAGGGACTGATTCTGTCACTGTGGGAGTGACAGGTTGGTGGAAGATATGATCAACTTGGGTTCTCTGCTCCTATCTCATTCTTTCGATCAATAATTTTTCTGGAATGAGCACTTGGTCCTTGTGAGGCAATAGGCCTGGCTCTGGGATCCAGCTGTGACTGGGACCCCCTGGGCCAGAGTTGCTGAATTTCTGCCTGATGAGGGAGGAAGATGCAGACATGAGCAAGGTCACTCTGTGGTACTGACTGCACTGTATGTTATGAGCCCCCAAGACTGGCCAACTGTGCTGAGTGGGGACACTGGGTCTGTGCCATACCTTGAAGCCACTGAGGTAGTTCACTTGCCTGTGTGAAGGGGGTACTGGGAATAGGTTAGGATCCTGGGTCAGCCTCCATAGCTCATGATGCCACAGTGTCCTGTGCTGGGGAGGAGGAGGGACAAGGGGACCACAACCAGCTGGGAACTCAATGGATTCAGCTCCTACCCTGGGGGAAGCAGGGGCCAGACACCCAGATGACAGGCAGGCTGGATCACAGGTATGGACACAGATGGGGAAGCAGCAGTCTCCTGCCCTGGAGGAAGCAGGGGACACTGGGAGTTGGGCCAGAGGGAAGCTGAAGCGGAGGCTCAGAGAGATCTAAGCAGAAAGACTGGGCCCCTGTCTTTTGTGAAGCCAAAGGTCTGAGGAGAGAGGTGGGTGTGTACACAGGAGGTAATCCCTTAATCTGTAGAGCAGCAGGGGCTGAGGGAAATCTTCCTGGAAGAAGTGATGACCAAGATAAATCTAAAGGGAATTATACATCCCTTTATTTTCCTTCTTGGTTCCTCTCTCTCTAACCCCATATACTCCCCTGTCCATTTTATTTTAGAGATATTTTCATTTCTACTACCCTCCCCTAGACTCAGGCCTCCACCATTTTTGGCCCAGTTGTCTGCCACCATGTCCTACTGTCCCATCCCCAGACTGTCCTCCATGTATCTACCTGGGTGACTTTTGGAGGTCATTATATCAAGGTGACAGTTTATGCCATGTGAGGAGAGCAGGAAACCCAGTAGGTGGTAGAATATGCAAAGCGGGGAGGAACACTGGGGACACCAACATTTAAGTGAAACATAGAAGATAAAGGTGAAGTAGATAAAGGGAGGTAGAAGGTGTCACAGGACCAAGGGAGTAGAGGAAGCAAGTAGGAGTGGCCCACTGGGTCAGTAGTACTGGTGGTGGCCTGAGATAATGATGGGACTGACTATTGGATTTGACAACATGGGGCTCCTCAATGAACTCAAAAGAGAACAAAGTGAGAGTAAGTAAGCTAGGATCAGGCTTACAGTGTGAAGAAATATAATCCAGAACTCTCAAATCAGACTGCCTGGGCTCAAATTCCCAGCTGTTCCTCTACTGTGGAATTTGGAGCAAGTTACTCGGATTTCTGTGGCTCAGGTTGCTCATCTAGAAAGTGGGCATAGATGACAGCATTGCCCAAGGGTTGAGATAACTGTCCCCGCCAGAGTGTGGGTAGATAACAAGTGGCTAATTTATAACTGTTCCCCCATAGGTCTTTCCAAGACCACAAAGACAAGGAGTCCCCCTGCTTCAGAGAGCTCAAGAGAGACTTGGCTGGTGAGACCTTCAAGGATCCCAGCACAGATTCTGAAAGGTAACTCATGGCAGGGAGCAGAGTCTTTATCCCCAGAATATGGAATCCACATCTTCATCCAGGTAAAGGTTGGTGGATGTTGCTGGCAGTAGGATTGGCCTATCCTTGCTGTCCCCCTGGGATAGTACAGGTCTTCAATGATTATCTGTTGAAAGGATGAATGAATGAGGCCTGGAGAGGGGCAGACCCCTGCCAAGATCCCTGAGGTCACTGGTTGCAAAGCAGGACCAAATTCTAGGTTAGGCCACCCCTATCCCAGCACTTGACCTTCACTGATTTCCTTCAATTCATCTAAAGCCACCATACTCACTATGCTTTTATTCCAGGAAAAAGCAGCCTTGTGAATGATCCATTCAAACCAAGGCCACCAAGTTGTACAAAGGGAGGGTGGGGGGTGGTTATCTAGAGGAGATGGTTGTGCCTATTTATCCTACATCCCGCAGACCTAGCCTCCAAGTCAGACCAGGAGAGAATGGATCTGGTGAGCAATGGCTGTAGATTGGGCATTTGCTAGCCAGAGTCTGGTAGCCAGGAACAGATTTGAACCCACAGATCTGCCTTCCCATTATGGAGCTCTGGAGCCCCTACTTAAGACTTTAAGCCATGGGAATAAGGGAAGGGTGTCCTGGATGGCTGGGGTAGCCTTATTTCTGCCATTTTTGGCTTATTAGCAGCCCAGAATGCCTTGTCCTTTGTCTGCTGGCTATCAGTCCCCAACATGCCTGCCTGCTGAGTCTCTCTGTTGCCCTCCTGAGTCTCTACTGTTTCTTGGCCCCACTGATACTCATCAAGTTTTGGAGAAGTTTTGCTGTTAGAGTCTGCGTGGGCTTCTCTTTGTTGTGATCAGGGAGGCAACCAAGGTTCTGTTTCTGGTCCTTGAGACCCACTCTCAGGATACTGGAGTTCGATAAGATTAAAGCCCAGTTAGAGTTAGCAAACACTTCTCTTTCCATCACAGATCAAGTGCACAATTGAATGATGGAAATGTGGGATCAGGAGCCATGGGGTCCCCACCATAAGGCTTGGCTGGAGCAGACATCAGCTCAGAAATAGGAGGGTGAGGTGCTTGTAGGAGACATGTGTCCCTGGTGACAGGCCACACTCAAGCTGCCAGACTACTTGGGTTGCTGGGGTGAGGCACTGGTCACTTCCTGGAGCTCTTGTCTGCTGCTTTACCCATACTCCCTCCCTTCATCACATCCCTTGCCGTCATATTTTACATATTTCCTTTCATTTACCTATGCTCCTGCCTTGTTCCTTCTCCTGCCCACTCCCTCCACTGGCTTGCAAGTTCCTCCAGAGCAAGCACAAGGCCTCACTCACAGTTGGAGGTCCAGCCCTCACCAGGACTGGCCCTGGGCAGGTGGAATGAACATGTGGGGAATACAGAAGGGACAAACTAATTAATGAGTGACCAAATGATGGATGAATCCATGCCTTATTACTTCTTGGCTGAGCTGTGAGGACCAACTAGGAGGCCTTTTGATCCTACCATCTCCCTTTCCCAAAGAGGAAGAAGCCCCAAAGTCCCCCCTTCTTTGCCAACTCTGCTCTGAGGGGTCAATGAGAGGAAAAGCAGCAGCCCAGGTGAGACAAGCTAGGAGACAAAGTTGTCCAGGTTGGTTTTGGGTTGCTGGACCTGGGTGGAGTCAGAAGTCACTTTCTCAGATGATTTGGGGAGTGGCAAGGTTCCACCTGTCCCCAGGTGGTTCCAAACCAAGCATGAATCATCCTTGGGGCAAAGGTTAGGAATGTAGATGTTGACACAAGTAGTTCAGTTCCAAACTGTACTAGAGTCCTTATGGGTCAGAACTGATGCTAGACAGTTGCAACTGTAAGATGCCTGTGTTCTCCTGCAAATCTGGCCAGGAGGGGTCTTGGGAAGGATGCCCTGCTGATTGCCTTCCCCAAACCCCTCCCAGTTGCCCCTACTTCCATAAGCCCACCAAAGGCCCCTTCCTCTAACTTTACTAGTTTCAATGGGTTACTAGCCAGGTCCAGGAGCACAAGCCAATGTAGGAATAACACAGTAAGCCCAACCTCTGAAACCACTGTCTCTGAGGAGGTTCAGGAAAGGCCACTGTGCTGGGGACTCAGTTATTTGAACTACCACTAATGGGAAAAACTGCTACAGCCCTGCCTAAGCAGCTTGCATCTTTTTGCTATCTGCAAAGGCAGCAGAAAGATCTTCTGAAAAACTAAATCAGATCACATTTTCCCCCTGCTTCAACCTCCCAGTGGCTCCCCACTTCCCTTGGAATAAAGTCCAAACCCCTTTTCCTGGTCCAGAGGGACCTGCATGGCAGCAGGAACTTTGGCCCCCATCAGCATTGCCTCCTGCCCTCTCCCACAGTGGCACACACTAATTTGCTCTGTTGGCAACCATAGAAGATTTCTGCTCCAGTGTGATTGAGTCTGGTTCTGGGTTGCTTTGTCTTTGAATATCCATCTGTATCATCCTTCCTGCTTATGTATCTTCATAAAAGGAAGTCTTTGCTTTCTAGTTTCTTTAAAGTAAGAAAAACCTCAGCAGGGTATGGTGGTACAAGCCTGTAATCCTAGCAACTCAGGAGGCTGGGGCAGGGGGATCACAAATTGGGGGCCATCCTGGGAAACAGCCAGGACCTATCTCACAATAAAAAATAAAAAGGGCTGAGGATGTGGCTCACTGATAAAGCACCCCTGGGTTCAATCCCCAGTATGAAAAAATAAAAATAAAAATAAATAAAGCTAAACTTCAAGGTAATTTGCAAAGTATTCTGAAGAATCTCCTAGATTTTTTAGGATATTTAGCCCAGTCTTTTATAGCTGCTTATTTGTACTTGGTTTGACATTGATTTTTAGAAAACTCCTTTACTATCTTTCCAAAGTACAGGTTGTTTCTCTTGGAACTACCCTTCGTTTCCATTCATTTTCATGAGTTTACTCAACAACTGAATTTGGTGATTGTGGTTGCAAGTGCAATTGGCATAAACAGGCTTGGGAACAAACATGAAGGACTCATTATATTACCCAAATGGAGGTTTCGAGCTTGTGTGGGTAATGGGGTGACCTATGAATATCTTTTCTCCCATTTTATGGAGACAGAGAATGTGGCTTAACACTGGGAAGCCTGGGTAAAGGAGAGCCACTAAATCTCCATCAACTGGGTGGATACAGATGGGCTGCTTTTTATAAGCAGCCCCAAGACCCAGTAAGAACAGAAATGTGTTAGCGTGTGTTATGGCCCAGGTATTATTATGTGAATGTGAATTCACTTACTCTTCTAAGAACATCTATGAGGCAGATAGGATTATCATCCCTATTTCACCAATGATAAAACTAAGGCCCAAAGAGGTCAGGTAATTGTCATGCCTGTCCAGCTGCCTTGGGATATAAGCTAATATTGACACCTAAGCATCCATTTGAGCAATTCCACACTCCCCATCATCTGTTGGGGTCCTGAACCTGGACCAGGCATGACCTCCTTCCACAGGGAGGGCTCTGCTGCTACCTTCACCCCTTTTCTGGACGATCAAGATGTGCATGATGCCAACTCTCATTCCTGCAAGCCTGGACCAGTGGCTATCAGGTAAGGGTGTGGTGAATTCCTCAGTGACCAGTCCTATTGCCAGACACAGTACTCAGAGCCTAACCTAAGTTCCAGTGCCCTAAGATCCCCTCAAACTTCTCAGATCCATGTCACCTTACATCAAGTGTCACAGGACAAGGTGTCAAAAGAAGGGGCCAGGGGCTGGGGATGTGGCTCAAGTGGTAGTGCGCTTGCCTGGCATGCGTGAGGCACTGGGTTCAATTTTCAGCACCACATAAAAATAAAAATAAAGATATTGTGTCCACCTAAAACTAAAAACTAAAATAAAATAAGGGCCCAACTTGGAGCTGTACACACTCACTGGGGACAGTGGGAGAAGAGAAACAGAGGTAAGTCTGTTGGCCCAGACATTTCAGCACCAAACTTTATGGGCCCTGAGGTGGCAGGGGACCAGAGACAGAATGGAGGGCATCAGAAAGCCCAGCTTAGAAACAGATCCTGATAAGAGGTCTCAGTGCACCTCTCCTCTAGGGTCTGCTAACTGATCCAGCAAGCAGGAATCAGGAAGAAGAATCTCAGGGACAATCAGCTAGCACTAGAGGCTTCAGTCCCAGGAGCACATAGCGTGTGGTTGGGAAGGACAAATGTTTCCAGGGACATAACTGAGAGGCCAGCCTTTACTGGCAGACAGTTTCCTTTTCCTGTTAGAAGGTATCTGGGAAATGGGAAGATCTGGGCCCCCAGCTTCCTTTGATCTGAGCTTCAGCAGGACCATGTGCTTCCTTCCCTCAGCTCCAGTACCACTTTGGCCTCTGCTGTCCTGGATGATAGGAAGAGTGACAGCACAGCAGTCCTGGAAGAAACAAAGACAGACCCTAAGGGGTAAGGTATTAGTAGACAGTGGTAAGTTTCTGGGGTAGAGAGAGGTAGCTCGAGTATCCTTTGGTTAGGAAGCCAAAGCCATCTAGGCTTGTGAGCTGGCCCAAGGCACATGGCAAGGACAAAAGTCCCAGCTTGGACCATCTGGTTTCTGCCTCTGGGGTCAGAGCTTTTTGCTAAGCCCTGTCTCTTCTAGCCTGGTAGTAGAGGTACTCTATAATCAGGAAGGATCACTCTTCCAGTCATCAACCACTGGGATGGTACCTACCCTTTGATGCAGGTTGGAGCACCCACACAAATCAGAATGTCTCTGCTTTCAAGGACTCTTAGGCTGTGTGTGGGTGAGAACAAAGCCTGGCCCACATTAGAAGAACACATCATGCTAGAGCAGGGAAAAGTGGGCCTTGGTACAGCTTCATGGGGATGTGGTTTCTGAGTTGTATCTTGAAAGGTGTAGGAGTCCTCAAGCCGAGGGAATAGGATATACAAAGTGCTCAAAAGAACCTGGCACTGCACAGAGCTAAATGTGGCCAATGATGAGACTGTATGGGGGAGTGGTGGAAGAGGAAGCTTGCTTAAGTAGGAGGGCTGATTGGCCTTTTGTTCCATGCAACAGCAACTTAAATTTGGGACACCAACTGTGTGCACAGCCATGTATTCATGGTGTTTCATACAGTACTCCCTAGTCTCACAAGGTTTTAGTGAACAGCAAGGACTCAGAACCTAGGTCTCCATGCCCCATGGGAAGGTCAGTGCTCTGAAGAAAACACCCAAGGTGCTGAGATAGAAAGAGGTGGCATTGAGGAGAGCTAGTACATAGGTGGGTGGAGGGTGGAAATTCAGGCACACAAAGACAAGGGAACCAACCCTATAGAGGGGAGACAGGAGCTGCAGATGAAGAACTGCAAACCTGATAACATAGTGGTGGGAATGTGCTTACCATGTTCCAAAGTCTAGAGTGGAGCCAAAGCAGTGGTGGGGACTACAGATGGATAGGGCCTTGATTAACTATAATAAGGAGATATACTCTTCTTTCAAGTTTTAAGTCAAAGAGGAGCCTTGTGTGATCTAGGTGTTTAACAATGAATGCACATTTACATTTTCGTATTGCATTGCAGTTGCTTTTAAACTTAAACAAGAAGGGGGGGTGTGCAGCAGATCTCTAAAGTATGAAGCTTTGTGTGCCTTTTTTCTGTTTAAAATTCCACTGACAATTAACAATGAGGGTGAGAACAGTACTGACAGTTACAGTGTGGTATGCTCACACTTACATGAGATGGATAAGATGGGGAAACAAGCATAGAAAGGTTAAATGTCTTATCCAAGGCCTTACAAGTGGCAGAACTGAGTCCCAAAGAGGAGGCTCAAAGAAAAACTTCAGGAGAAAACTACAAATTTATGAATTATGTTTGGAGCATATACTCACGACCCAGAATAGTAACTTGCAGCTGTTTACGTGTAAAGCACATTGTGTGGTTTCATCTAATGTTCTCCAAACCCTGCAAAACATCAGATTTCTGATTATGTTGACAGAGGAGGAAACCAAGAGATAAACTCCTGTAAGGAGCAGAGCTGGAAATAAAAGTCAAGAGCTGGCCAACTCTAGAGCCTAGGGTCAGAAGTACTTTCCTCTGATGTTTAAATTTGCAAAGTCAACACAACAGTTTGTTGATGAATGTTTCACAACTTTGGTTGCATTTGAGCATTACCTGGGAAGAGTTTAAAAACAAAGGTCTTCCTGAGCTCCAGGTGTATGTTTGGATGTGGTTTTTCTGGGGTGAGCCTCTGCCATTGCGTGCGTGTGTGTCTCTCTCTCTCTCTCTCTCTCTCTCTCTCTCTCTCTCTCTCTCTCTCACACAGAGTATGGAACCCAAGATCCCATGCATGCTAGGAAAGCCTCCACCAGTGAGGTCCTCCCCAGCACCAACTGTTCTCTTTTTAAAAGCCTCAGCCCTTCCTGTGTTTATTGTCTTCTTCAGTCTTGGTGAAGAAGCATTCTTCCGGCAGGGCCTGCGGGCTTAGTGGTTCAGAAGGAGGGGCATCCCCAGACCTTCCGACTCCTGTTTGGCTGCCACGATTGAGGCTGGGTGGTACTAGGTACTGGGTTCTAAAGGGCACAGACCAGGTAGCGTTGCTAAACACCCTACAGGGCACAGTACAGCGCCCAAGCCCGCAACGCACAGAGCAGAATTATCCGGCCCAAACGTTAATACCGCTGAGCTTGACGACCCTGTTCTGGTGCGTCATGGCGTCTTTGGGAACAGAACCTTAGGAGGAGTACAGAGGCCCGCTCAGGCTACCGACTCCCAGACCAGATCAGCGGACGCTGAAGCCGGGCGCCTGCGCGTGGGCGAACGGGCCTCTGGCGCCTGCGCCGCGTGGAGCGTGAAGCCGCAATAAGAGTGTGCCAGCGCATGCGCGCGCCGGGGCACCTCGGCGCTCGCGGTCGGGCAGCATAGGACCATGGCGAGTGCGCCTGCGCACGCCGCCATTTCCTGCAGCCTCCGGCCTGGAGCCGAGGTGGCCGCCGGGAAGCGCGCCCCTGGGCCGAGCGAAATGGCCGCCAGGGCGAGGCGGGCCTCGGCGGGACTGGTCCCGAGGCCGCTCCCTTGCTGGCCGCGAGGTGGCGTGCGAGGATCGCGGATGGGCCTGGTCGTCCGGCTGGGGCTGTGTCCGCCCTTCCCCCACCCCAAGGCACCGCGGGTAGAGGTGGCCTCAGCAGGCTGGTCTTGGGGTGGCCGCGTGTGCACGGCTGGGGGGCGCAGGGGACCGTCGCCTCCGGACACTGGACAGTGGGCTGCGGAGGGCAGGGGGCGGCGGGGCGGGGCGTCCGTCCAGCCACCAGAGCCCTGGGGCGGGGTCACCGGCTTGGGTACGCTGTGCCCCTCAGTGGTTAGCGTTGCCTGCGGGAGATTCAAACCAAGCAAGCCCGTGCCCCGCTGAGAGCTCTCACCCTAGTCTTTCTATGAACCTAGTAAGTTCCACAAAACAATGCCTGTGCCTCTCAGTGGTTATGGACATAGTTCCCTTTGAATTTGATGATGAAGCACAAAGTTATTTCAACAAAGTTATCCCAAACTTTAGGAACTTTACCCTATCCCAACTTGGTTCTGCTCCATCACACATATAGGGAGAATCAGTATAGTACAATAGGTTGACAGCATGGACTCTGGTGCTTGAGTTTAAATCACAGCTGTCACTAGCTCTGTGACCTTGGGTGTATCACTCATCTCTGGGCCTCAGTTTCCTTAAGTGTAGAATAGTAATAGTAATAACTTTTACTATATAGGGTTGTTGTGAAGGTTAAATGAGTGTATATGTAAAACACGTAAGATTTCTTGGCACAAAATATTTTATAGATGTTACATTTCTTGGCATAAACTACTGGATAAATGTCAGATGCTGGTTATCTGATAAAACCTTCAAGCCAAATGAAGTACCTTCAGGGGATAGCTCCTTCAGCCAAAACTATTCAAGGGTCCTGGGAAAGCTGTTCTCTTTTTCACTTGACCAGCTTTATTGGCCTGATTTCATTTCACAAGACATTGTATCTCATCTCCTTCCTTCTGAAATTTTGATATCAGACTTTACAACTAAAACAGATGCTGTTTTCCTCTTTGTTATTGCTTAAGTGTGGGCTTTTCAAATTTATGTTTTTCCTACATGAAGAGCAGGGTAATTTTAGGAACATTCACTTACTGCTGTCAACCAGTGGAGGATTCTAGTGGAGGTCTTACAAGAGTGGAAAAGGACATTGTCTTTTCTATAAAGACTTTGGTTGTTTTAGGAATTGGTCGTTTATGTATTATGCAACTGGATCTATGATGTTACATTTCTCAACAAGTCTTCCTGGGAGTATTCAACCAAGATTTCCATTTCACAACCTATATGAGGTACATCTGTTAAAATCATAGAGACCCTGCTACCAAGGCCTAGGATGAAGGCTTATTCTTCCATTTGTTCCTTTGTTGCATTGGAACCAAAATTACTCTTTGTGGAGAATCTTGGCTCCATTTACCAACTTGGTGAGGACAGCCTCTATCACCATACTAGTTCTACAAAGGATCTACACTGCTTAGTGCAGCTGGAGGTGGAAATTGATTTTATGTCCCTATTGGGAAATTTTTGTAACTTTCCACATAAGTTTTAAGAATTGCATTATTTTCAAGGTATGTTCCCTGAAAACCATATCCATCACTCCCATTGGTATTCCAGCTTGAATTTGCAGAGCCTGATTTTATAGAATTAATGTCCATAAATAAAGAGTCCCAGGGATGGTGTAAATTGGTAGTGTGTCCCTATCTTGGGGTTTCCCCTAGCAGGTATTGGAAGCAGACTGCTGATACGTAAAAGTTGTATTTAGGGTGACCCAAAATTCAGGTGATGCTGAATATTTGAATGCTGGGCTCATGCTGTGAGTTACCCAATGCTGTTTTTGCCCCTGGCCGAATAGTTCCTGGAAGCAGTACCTTGCACCTTGGGGCAGGAATGGTGATGGAAGGAGTGTGCAAGTGGAGCCTCGGCTCACTTTTTCCATTTTTTTACCTGCCCCTCAAAATCTGCTGCCTGGGACATCTGGCGAGACAACCCCCTGTTGCAGGATTGGCTTTATTTATTATACATTGGAGGCTGACTTTTAGTGACAAGGAAGCAGGGGTGCTGAGGTCCTGTGGAGGAGGATGCCACCCACTCCCTCAAGATGGGTTTTTTTCTGGCTCCTCTGTGTTCTACTCTCAAGGACATGAGCCCCTCCATGCCCAGCAGACGTGACAGCCAGCGTGCAGAGGGTGAGCACTCCCTTCATAGTGTGTTCATTCTTCCTCAGCATCTCAGCGGCTTATGAAGAGAAGAATGTAGCCACTAAAGTCTGTGAGGTCTCGCAGGAGACGCCTGAAGTCCTGGGGGTTGGCCAAGGAGACCCAGCTGCACCCACTCCACAACCTGTAGATCTCAGCATCCCAGAGTGGCAGAACACCCCTGCTGCACCTGAGCAGCTTGTTGAACTGGAGAACTCTGCCAGCAGGTAAGGTCTAAACTCCACTGGGCTCCTGCTGGCTGCAGCCAGGGCTTTATAGGGGGCAGCAAGACACCTGTGGGAACCACTTCCTCCACTCCATGCGGATGCCTGGCATATTACACAGTCAGGTACTTGCACTCCTGCTCTGTAAGTGGAATCATGGTAGTGATTCCCTGGGCAGTATTAGTGGACTTTCTGTGATTTGAGGAAATGTGATAGTGCTGTGATAGGTGGAGATGTCTGTCCTCAAGTATAAGAAGGCTAATTTCCCAGTGCATGTGCACTCCAGGTTGGGGTTCCAGTAGGGCAGAGGCCATTTTTATGCATAAAGTTGTGCTGTCAGAGAATGATAAAGCATGAATGACACAGACTGTGAAAGAGGGAGAGCAAAAGAAAGTAAAAATAGGAGAGTAATAGGGTGAAGCAGAGAGAAGGTCAAAGTGAGGAAAGGAGCAAATGTGAACAGGCGGGGGAGAGTGAGTGGCAGGAGATATAACAGGCAGTAAGTTGTTGTATGTCATTGTGTATGAGTAAGAGGGCAAGTGTGATCAACACTGGAGGTGACCATGTGGTTTAGGTGGGGAGTTTTCAAGTCAAAACCCTGCAGAAGGCATAGAGCCTGCCTTTGCCAATGCCGCATTGTCCTGTACATCTATGAACACCTTCACAGATCATTGAATATAGTATGTGTTGCTCAGTGATTTATGGGAATGCAAACAGAAGCACTAGCCACTTCTGCAGATCTTAGCAAATGGTTTCTTACACAAGATTGAAATGCTAGAAATGAGCCAACACTCCCACTGTCCCCTGAGACAGAAGATGGTGGATTCAAGCAAGGAATCTGCTGTGGGGTACAGCTGGTGTCTGTGCCTCCTTTTGCAGGGAAAAAATAAAAATATTCTCCACCCTCATGGTTTTGGGCCTTTTTATATCATGGTGGTTCCATAATTAGTTAGACAGGAGGAGGATAATTTTAGGTCCACGCTCACCTGTTAGATAATAGGTTTTCTCATTTAAAATTATCTAATGCATCTTTGACTTCATGGCCCTAAGTTCTGAAAGGACCCAGTTCAAAGACTGACCATTTTTGAACTTCTATCACCTTATATTGCTTCATCCATGGATTAGTGTTCTATGCAGTTAGGAAGTAATATAAAAAGTGCAGCCCATAGATGAAGGATGAGGTGACTGGTTCTAGTTTTCGTCTTTTTTTGTGGGGAAGTGGTTGTGATGTCAGGAAAGATTTTTTTTTGCAGGTGGGGTGAGGTTGGAGCTCAATTTTGAAGGCTAACAAAGATTTTGCCTCATGCATGTGCTAGAGAAGGCGTTCCAGGTAGAGGAAACTAGATACTTGGAGAAAGGTACGTTTATAGGAAATGAATGTGGAATCAGGGTGGCTGCAGGGAAGAAGAGTAAATTGGTAGCCTGGCATGAAGTATCAACAGTGGACTGGGCAGGCAACTGCTGTGAGGGTTGAGGAGTGCAAGCCACATCCTGAGGTTCCCAGAAGCCACTGATGGTTTCCATGCAGGAGAATGCCATGGCCAGATGACTTATGGGAGGATCAGGCTATGTGGGAGGGCATAGCAGGACAAGGCAAGAGGCCCATTAGGAGGCTTTTTAGGGCAAGGGAGAGGTGACAAGGCCTCAGTGTCGTTGAATTATTAAAGGTAATGGTGAGGGAGAAATGGAAGCTAAGGCTGGTGCCCATATTGTATGGCCAGGTGACTAAGTAAATGATGACAGGAATGAGCTAAGGTTGAGGAGATTGGAGGGATAGCTATGCAGATATGATATGGTCATCGAACCATGTTCAATTTGAAGTGCCTGTAGAGGATCCAGGGGTCCATGACAAGTAGACTATTGATTAAACAGGTTTGGAGTTGAGTGAACATCTGACAAGGGGCTACAGAGTTGAGAGTTGTCAGCTTACAGGAAATAACTGAAGGGAGTGAGTAAGGTCACTTGGAGAATGTCTTTGGAAGCCAGTGTGTACACAGCATTCTCTGCTCCTGTCCACAAGTTCCCATGGCCAGTTGTCCCACAAGCCCTTGACTGGGTAGGTAAGCTCATGTGGTTTGAATGCAGAGGGAGCCTTCCTTATAGGATGTACATCCAAACCACCTGCTTTGTCAGTGGATATTTGTATCTATTTTCTGCTTTTCTGTCTTAAAAAGAAAAGAAAGCAGGGGCTATTAATTATTGGTCTCCTAAAACCCTAACCAAGTATAAAAATGAAAACAGGTAAAAAGAAGAGAGAAGCAAAGGCAGAAAGGCCAGAATTCTAGAAAATAATATTGAAGAGTCTGGGGGAGGAAGAGGAGCTGTGGAGTAGTACTTGAAGGAAAATTTTGGATAAATGGAATAATTAGGAAAAGTGCAGTCATAGAAAGCAAGCCAGGTTGGTCTAACTTACTGGTGTACTATGTACCCTGAAATAAGCCCACCCAATTTGGCTGCCCTGAGGGTATGGTGAGATACCATGGGAACATACAGAAGGAGCACTTGAGTTATCCAACCATGTGGAATCAGGGAAGATTATACCAAAGTGACAGAAGATCATTTTGAAGATGTACTTTGCTAGATGATGAAGGAGAGCTCCAGGAGATATAGAGATTATCTTGTGCTAAAATGATGATAGGTAAAATTGTGGTATGCTTTGGGAGTACCCTGAGATTTGATAGGGCTACATTTTATGGTGATAAGGAGTGGAGGAGTTGATGTTGGACAAACAATGCACAGGAACTATGTTACCATGGAAGGCCTGAGAATGCTAGACTTGGAAGGACAGATTGGCCCTTAACTGGCCTCTGGGAACTTGCAAGATAAACAGTTATCTATATTAATATAAACATTTCCCTAAATGAGAAGAATTAAGGCAGACTGCACCTATATTGTACAAAGAATATGGTTGATGCTAAACTCCTGATTACCTCTGGGGACCTGAAATTTTGAGAATCATCAAACCCAGGGGTAGTTGTGGAGAAGACCCCCCAACACAGATGGGCACAGTCATCTGTATGCCATAATGAGGACTTTAGAGTTTCTCTGAAGGAAAAGGAATATCCAGGAAGGGTTGAAGCAGGGTAGTGATATGGTCAGATTTGTGCTTTGGAGTGGTCTCTGTGGCAGTAGTGAAAAGTGTAGACTGAAGATGGGCAGAGTGGAGGAAGGGAAAAGTCACTCCTCCATGGAAGTGAAGATGGTTAAAGGACTAGGGAAATGGTTGTGAAGACACAGACAGAACTGTAAAATAAATACAATGGACCCAGAATTGAGCAATGAATAAGACTTGGGGGAGCAGTGAGGGAGAAAGGAGTGTTTATTCACAGAGCCACGTTTGGACTCATTTGACTTAGTGGAGTATGTGATTAATCTTGGCTCAGGTGATGGACAACCTGCCACTGTGCTGCCTAGAGCATACTGAACAAGTACCTAGTCCATGGAGATACTGAGCCAAGGATTACCCCAGCACACTGTGCTGTGTTTCTCAGGTAGGCACCAGCACTCTGCCCTCTTTCCCACTTAGTGGTCCAAATTCTGAAGCACACGGGTGTGATTGTGGAAAAGTCCCCTTTCCAGACGCAAAGGGTTTCGTATTTCTAGTATTTGGATCTGGTCAATGGCCTTGGATCTCAGCATACTGGGTTCATCAGGAAGTGTAAATGATGATATGCCACCTGATGGGCAGCATTTAGAGTCTGGGCTAGGGGAGCAAGGACCACTTACAGCTAATAGTCATAAATAACAAGCAGTCCCTCATACCCAGTCTGTCTAGCACCAGCAGGAAAGTCACTGGGTTACTTTCCTAGTGGATGAGGCTTAATTCACCTGGGATTCCACAAAGGACAGAGAGACAGAGTGAGAACGTACAGAATTGTGAGGGAAAGTGCTTGGAGGACAGGAAAAATCCTTGTCAGTATTTTAGGATTGTTTTAGTCAGCTTTTTTGCTGCTGTGACTAAATGACTAACCAGAACAATTGTAGGGGAGGAAAAGTTTCACAGTTTCAGAGGTCTCAGTCCACAGACAGTAGGCTCCATTCCTCAGGGCTCAAAGTGAGGCAAAACATCATGGCAGAAGAGTGTGGCAGAGGGAGGCAGCTGACATGATCAGGAAGCAGAGAGACTCCACTTACCAGATACAGAATATATACCCCAAAGGCATGCCCCCAATAATGACCTCCTCTCACTACACCCCACCTGCCTCAGTTAATTACCACTCAGTTAATCCATCAGGGATTAATTCAATGATTAGGTTAAGGTCATAACCCAATCATTTCTCCTCTAAACTTTGCATTGTCTCACACATGAACTTTTGGGGGACACCTCACATCCAAAACATAACAAGGATGTCTGAATTTATGAAGTTAAAATCTTTTGAGGCTGGGCTCAGTGGTGCATGCCTGTAATCCCAGCAGTTTAGGAGGCTGAGGCAGGAGAATCGCAAGTTCAAAGCCATCCCAGCAAAAGCAAGGCACTAAGCAACGCAGTGAGACTCTGTCTCTAAAATACAAAATAGGGCTGGGGATGTGGCTCAGTGATCAAGTGCCCCTGGGTTCAATCCCTGGTACCCTAAGGAAAAAAATCTTTGAGAGACCAGGCAGAATAGGGATTTCTCATGGATGGACCAGTTATTATTTCATATGGGGACATTTGGTATGCACCAGCAGGAAAGAACCACAAGACAATCAGTGCTAAACCTTAGGCTAATGGAACACTGAGTCTTCATCAGTTTAGTAATTTTTAATAGTCCATTAGGTGATTATTTCAGATGACCAGGGATGATCGGGACTATGTAATTTGGGGTATAAAGGAAGTACTTACTTGGATTTACTTTTTAATATTTTTATTACTTCATTTAGTTATACATAATATTGGGGTTTATTTTGACACAATCATATAAGCATAGAATACAACTTACTTCATTTCATTGCCCAGTATTTCCCCTTTCCCTCCCCTTCTCTCTCCCCTGTTCCCCTTCCTCTACTCTGTTGGTCTTCCTTCTGTTTATAGCTCTTTTAAAAAAATAGTTCTTGGGCTGGGGATGTGGCTCAAGCAGTAGCGCGCTCGCCTGGTATGTGCGGGGCGCTGGGTTCGATCCTCGGCACCTCATAAAAATAAAATAAAGATGTTATGTCCACCGAAAACTAAAAAAAATTTTCTCTCTCTCTCTCTCTCTCTCTCTCTCTCTCTCTCTCAAAAAAAATAGTTCTTTATAGATCTACATAAAGGTGAAATTCAGTGTGGTATATTCATTTATGTACAAAGCATAGCATTGAATTTCCTGAATGACTTTACCAGTGAAATTAGTTCCTCAGCCACTTGAAAGAACCAGTAGAATCACCATGTGGGAAATACTTATTCTAACAAAATTTCAGCAACAGTACTGGCAATGAGGGAAAGCTTCAAGCGAGTAAGAGAACATACATATAAGAATATGAACATATTTATACGCATGAGATGGGGGAATGGAATAAAATAAAATTGATGATAAGGAAAAGTCATAAACATCTGTATATTAACAATTCTATAAGCAAGTAATGCAAATTTCCAACTGAAATAAATGGTGAACAAATTAGGTTTTTAAGGGGCTTGGATTATAGCTCAGTGGTGGAGTGCTTGCCTCACATATATGAGGCACTGGGTTCAATCCTCAGCACCACATAAAAATAAATAAATAAAATGAAGGTATTGTGTCCATCTACAAGTAAAAATATATTTTAAAAAATTAGTCTTTAAAAAATAATCTGGGTTATGTCCATTATTTCCATTCAGGACACTGAATTTGAAAAATTAAAATTAAAGAGCCCTAGTTGGGGATATAACTCAGTGGTTTAGCACTTGCTTAGTCTGTGTGAGGTTTTAGATTTGTAGCATACACTGGAAAAAATAAAAATAAAAAATCTGATGTTAAAATAAACAATAAAAAACAATCTGGGGCTTGAGGTTGTGGCTCAGTGGTAGAGCACTTGTCTAGCATGTGTGAGGTACTGCTAAAAATATTTAAAAAAAAGAATAGCACCATAAAAAATAATCAAAGCTATGACTAATAAAATTGCATTATTGTTGTCTAATATCAGGCAAAGCAGAACCAGGACTCTAATAAGTAGAAATATCTCATGGACACTGAGGACACTGATATATCTTTAGGAATTTTATAGAATTTATGAAATGTTTATATTAATAACATTTTATTCATTAAAATTATTTTTAAGGAAGACTCAGCATCATTTTGGCTTTGACCATGCAGTTTATATAATATTAAACAAAACTCAGTTCTTTTTGTCTTCTTTCTTATTACAAGATGAAAGAACATTTCCTTTGGGACTTTATTGTAATTTAGGAATTTGGGGAGATGGCAAAATGTCAGAAGTTATCAGGAGGTATTTAACGTTTGATTAAACAGGATTATGAATTAGTGAGAAATAATACTTGGTTATATCTGGTACAAAGTAGCAAAAAATCTTAAAGTAACCATAGAAGGTAACATGATTATAAAGAATCTTACTACCTTTTAGAATTGGAAAGAGTTTTTAAAATAATAAGGAACATGATAGGATAGAGAATTATTTTTATTTATTCTAATCAGTTATATATGACAGCAGAATACTCTTTGATTCATTGTACATAAATAGAGCACAATTTTTTACTTCTCTGGTTGTACACGAAGTATGGTCACACCATTCATGCAATCATACATGTTCCTAAGGTAATGATGTCCACCTCATTCCACCATCTTTCCTATCCCCATGCCCCCTCCCTTCCCCTCCCTCCTCTTTGCCCAATCCAAAGTTCCTCCACTCACCCCATGCCTACACCCCTTTTATAGATTAGCATCCACTTATCAGAGAAAACATTCAGCCTTTGGTTTTTTGGGATTGGCTTACTTCGCTTAGAATGATATTTTCCAACTCTATCCATTTACCTGCAAATGCCATAATTTTATTCTCTTTTATTGCTGA
Organism: Marmota flaviventris; assembly: GCF_047511675.1. Lineage (NCBI taxonomy): Eukaryota > Metazoa > Chordata > Mammalia > Rodentia > Sciuridae > Marmota > Marmota flaviventris. The sequence goes on from NC_092518.1 coordinate 132,512,328, forward strand.
GTAATATCGCATTGTGTATATATGCCACTTTTTTTAATCCATTCATCTATTGAAGGGCATCTAGGTTGCTTCCACAGTTTAGCTATTGTGAATTGTGGTGCTATAAACATTGATGTGGCTGTGTCCTTGTAGTATGCTGTTTTTAAGTCCTTTAGTATAGACCAAGGAGTGCGATAGGGGAATTATTTTGGTAAGACAAAATTTTTGCTTTTTAGACATATTACTCAGAAGAAAGACCATTTATAACTTTTTATTAAGAACAAACGAGTGATCCAAGAAAATTTTGTTTTAACATAGCCAAACTTTATTTTTGCATTAGTGTAATATTTTATACTACATTTACTTTTTTATTTTAAATACATTAAATTTTAATAAGTTTTACCATGACAAATAAAATTCCTTATCTGTATACTTTGTAGGATCTATTTATTTTTAAAATTTTATTTTTTATAATTTGTTATATATGACTGCAGAATTCAATTCAATTCATATTACACAAATAGAGCACAATTTTTCATGTCTCTGGTTTTACACAAACTAGAGTCACACCATTCGTGTCTTCATACATGTACTTAGATTAATGATGTTCGTGCTTTATATGATTTAAAAAATATCCATTTACATTTTGTCTTTCATAAATTTTGGAACCATTAGTCACTTTAGTTAAGGATACAATTGTTCTGTTTTCCTTAACAAAAATATACTTTGCTTATGTTGCACAAAGTTATTTCCTTTTGTCATTACTACTTTTAGTATTCTCATTTACTGAATGTAATTTTAGCCATTAAAAACTTCTATTTTTATAGAGAAAACCAAAAGGTAGGTAATTTTGGATAGTTATGCATCAGGATTTTCAGCACACTAGTAAAACATATAAGTATACATCGCTAAACTTTTATAGTTATATACTTATTATAGTATAATTTTCAATGTGGACAAATTAATATGTTTATTAAGAAATCCAAAATAGCCTTTCTGGAACATAGAAAATATGAAACAAAAAGACATAAACTTAAAGATTAGATTTACTAACTACTTATAAATGATCTAGGTATGTAACAAATATTTATTAAGTCTAAGGTTTTAGGTTACCATAAAGATGTTAGAAACTGTCTTAAAGCTAACATATTATAAAACATAGTTATGGTTGAAATAAAGTTTGTCAGAATAATGATTTTTACCTGGTTAAAATCAATTTTGCATTTTAAAAATTTAAACATTTAATGGATATAATACTAGCTTACCTGAATATTAACCGTGTTTAAGTCTGGGAAGTATATATACAGTTCAGTAAAAATATATTCTATCCAGGTATGGTGGCACATACCTAAAATTCCAGTGACTCAGGGGGCTGAGGCAGGAAGATTGCAGGTTTGAGGCCAGCCTCAGCAACTTAGCAAAATCTTGCCTCAAAATAAAAACTAATAAAAGACCAACATGTTGGTGCACTCCTGTAAACCCAGTGGCTTGGGAGGCTGAGGCAGGAGGATGGCAAGTTCAAGGCCAGTCTTACAACTTAGAAGTTCCTCAGCATGCTAGTAAGACTTTGTCTGAAAATGAAAAATAAAAAGGGCTGGGGATGTGGTTTAGTGGTAATGATCCTTGAGTTTAATCTTTGGCACAAAAAAATACATATATACAGATACACACACATATGTGTGCACACACATATACACATACACATATATACACCCAAATATATATATATATATGCATGTGTGTATATTATATATATATATATATATATATATATTTTTATATATAATTTCTTGAATTATATGTAATCTGATAACTCAGACAACAGCTCCTTTTATTATACTGGTCTTGGCAAAGTTCTAACTAAATTTGTAAATTTCAATTTTTAAATGCTTTGGGTTAATTTTTATATGAACACTATTTTTGTTTACATTGGAAATATTATTTCCTTAATTTATGGGAGTCACGATTATTTGATTCATATAAATGCCTATTTGTAAATAAATTAGAAAAGAAGATAAGGTATTCTTTTTAAATATATATTTTTAGTTGTAGATGGACACAATACCTTTATTCTTTATTTTTACGTAGTGCTGAGCATAGAAACCAGTGCTCCACACATTCTTGGTGAGTGGTCTACCCCTTGAGCCACAAACTCAGCCCTGAGGATAAGGGATTTTAAAATTAATTTTGTAATATCATTTGGAAGTATTCAAATATTTTAAACACACAGACACACACACATACACACACACACACACATACACACATACACACATACCTGTACAGACCTTATGACTTTAATTCTAAATTTTCAAGGATGAGTTGGCCACAAACCCAGAAATATGAAACTCAGTGGTTTACATAAGCCAGCTGGCTGTGATCCTGCGTCCCATGCTGGTGAATTTCCCCCAGGATTATATTTCTGGGAGAGGGGGCAAATTGAGGTTTCCTTTTCAATATGAGGGCTGAAGTATCCCCCCAGGTAGATTCTTGAGATTTTCTTTTGCCCTTATGTGTCATCTGTATTTCAGAGGCTGTTGAGTAAATTTGGGGTGAGGGACCAGAAGAGGCACCAAGCAGATACTGGGGTGTCTCTAAGCCCGTCCTAGTGGATGCAATACCCAAAGTGATTCCAATGATGTTTTTCAGCCTCAGTGATGTTTACCCCCTTTTGGGGGTAGCCCAGCCCCTGGAAAGGCTGGAAAGGTGTCTAAAGCTCCAGTGACTGTGTTCAGTTGAGAGGCTGGAACTAGAAGAGGAAGGTCTTGCAGGAGTGACAGGAACTGGTGTTGAAGAAAGAGAGATGAAGGGATTCAAGTAGGTGACAGAAAGGTCCAAGGTGATGGAATGGAGGGAGGGGGGATATGGGGAGAGGGTGATGAGAAGGGGAAAATATTGGATGAGTCAGTTTGGGGAGACCCCAAATTTCCCAAAGAGGCCATAGAAGCTCCAAGTGATCCTTTGGAGAATTTTGCCATTTCCAGAGATTCTGGACATTTTTGTCCATAGGGGCATAGCATAAAGTGAACGTATGCTAATTCATTGTTCCAATACAGTGTTGTGTGTTACAAAACAAGTAAAAAAAAAAAGATGTTAATACAGTAATTCTGCATCTTTGTTCTTCATCTCAAAAAATGGCATCACCATTGAGTAGGGTCTTAATCAAGGAGGTAGATGGTATATTTAATGCATGTTAAGTGTGATGACTATGGGATTTGTAAGAGGTGAGGTCAGGAGACAGATGCATAAACAAATGGGATTGGAATGTGGAGGTGTGGTTTAGGACTGAAGATAGATATTTGGGAGTCCTCTGTATGTCAGTGGCAACGAAAGCCTTAGGAATGAGTAATATTGTTTTGGGAGTACACATAAAGTGAGAATAGAACACAGAGTTTGGAACCTTAGAGGAACTCGTGTATTAAAAGTTAAGGCTGAAGAAGAGAAGCCTGTCATAGTGATGAGGGATGAATAGCTAGAGGGCAAGGTGGCTAAGCAGTGTGTCATCCTGAGGAAAAAATTAAATGAAAAGAGGACAGAAAGTGGCTAAATGTTCCAATGAACTGGACTTGTTAGAAACTTTACAGGAGTGTGTTCCAGGGATGATCCTTATGCAAAAACAGCCACCTGCACCTGCCAACAGTTTGTGATGACTAAGACAAATACAAAATTGCCAGTGTAAACTTTTACAGCAGTTTTGACATCTGCAGGACATTTAAGCGTGTCATGAGTAGAGTTATATGGTTGAGAAGGGTAGAGACCAGTTCTGTGTTGTAGTGAGTCCCATGGTGTGGGAGCTGTGGCTATGATACCACATGTAGGAGCCAGGCAGTTGAGGGATGGGAAGTTAATTCAGCACGAACAGTTTTGTGAAAGATGTAACAGTTTCTGTGGAATATTGATGGCAAGGGACAAGAGTGAATGTAGACAACTCTTTCTATGGTGTTTGGCGTGTGGAAAGGGAAGACAAGGGGGTAAGTTGGGGGAATACTGTTGTTTTAAATGAAACATTTAAGTGATTGCTCTAATTTCAACTTCCAACCCACCATCATCCATAGAACGCGGTGGACAAGGGAGAAAGGAAGTCCCCATCCCAATTGACATTTACTAGCTGTAAACACCCCCTCTAGATTTTCATCTGTAAAAACAGGATGAAGATACTATCGATTTGTAGTAATAGCTGTGACTACTTAACAGCAACTCGATGGGGGTCCACAGCTGTGACAATAAACCTGCCTAAATACGTGTGCACTTGCTTGTGCGTGTAGCCTGGGCCGTAGGGGTAACTGTTGCAAGTAAGCCTGCGCGCCGCCATTTCCCGGAGCCCCATGAAAGTACGTTCCTTGGCCAGGCGAAATGGCCGCGCGCGGGTGAGGCGAGCCTCTTTGGAGCTAGTCCAGAAGCCGTGCCTGTGCCTGCCACGAGGTGGTGTGCAAGGACCGCGGATGGGCCCGTCCTCAGGCAGGTCCCGCCCTACAAACTTCAGGTTCTCTGAGCCCTTCCCACTCCGTGAATTCAACAGACTTGAGAATGTAGTGAGCTTGTTGGGTCTGCTCCTGCTCTCGCCCCAACCGAGCCTGCCAAGATATCCTGGGGAGGAAACTCCTGCTCAAGTTGCCAGGTCTTTGTGGGTCCTAGCCATGTGCACAGGTCTTCATAAGGACTGGGGCCTGGGCAAAAGCCTGGATAGTTTACATCTTTTTAAGAGGAGCACATGAGTTAGGGTGGAGAAGGACTGCAGAAATGAAATATGACAGTGACAGGAAACAAGACAGGGATGCCAGAGTGTTTCCAGCCAGGAGAAGACTGTCAACATTTCACTGAACCAAGATGAACTTTGCCTTTTAACTGACAAGGAAGCAGGGGTGCTGAGGTCCTGTGGAGGAGGATGCCACTCACTCCCTCAAGATGGGTTTTTTTTCTGGCTCCTCTGTGTTCTACTCTCAAGGACATGAGCCCCTCCATGCCCAGCAGACGTGACAGCCAGCGTGCAGAGGGTGAGCACTCCCTTCATAGTGTGTTCATTCTTCCTCAGCATCTCAGCGGCTTATGAAGAGAAGAATGTGGCCACCAAAGTCTGTGAGGTCTTGCAGGAGACGCCTGAAGTCCTGGGGGTTGGCCAAGGAGACCCAGCTGCACCCACTCCACAACCTGTAGATCTCAGCATCCCAGAGTGGCAGAACACCCCTGCTGCACCTGAGCAGCTTGTTGAACTGGAGAACTCTGCCAGCAGGTAAGGTCTAAACTCCACTGGGCTCATGCTGGCTGCAGCCAGGGCTTTATAGGGGGCAGCAAGACAAGACAAACACACAAACTAAACAGGTCTGTTAACCCAATGCAGGTGTGAGTGGTTAGGAACCACAGTGAAGCAGACCACAAATAACCATCCCAGGGGTAGGTCTCCAAAGGTTTCAACTTGGAACAATAATAGCAAATTCATTGGACGAAGCCCAGCACAGAGAACCATGTTATCTCATATCCAGTTAGAGCCTAAAAACCTGTTCGGGGGTCAGTATTCAGGGTACTTTTGCCCTTCAAGGACTTAAAAGATCTCAGGAACATATGCCCTGCTGTGTATGGGACTCACTGCCAGAAGTAAAGGCTACAAGTTTGATGACAGCTTTCACTGCCATCATCACCAGAATAACCATACATAGGACAATAACTCACTTCCATGGTGATGACCTAGGGTTGTGCGCTAATTGCAAAACACTAGTAATAGTAGACCAAAGAAATAGAGTCTGAATTTTCTGAGACACAAGATGGGCCAGTAAGGAGCAGGACACCAGGGATCACTCAGCACCATTGCTATGCTTTCCTGTAAGTAGCTCAAATTTCCCAAAGTGGTACTTTTCTGGCTCCTGGCCTCAGTAGAGCAGTGCCTGTTGACACCAAATCACAATATTTCCAGCTTCGAAACCTAGATAGCTTAAACAATATTTTTTTCACATTGGAAAATTAGCTCTCAGTTTTTTAACTATGTTTTTGTAAGAAATCTGCTAATTAATTGCCCACTAGCTGGGCACAATAGCACACACCTGTAATTCCAGCAGCTTAGGAGGCTGAGGAAGAAGCATTACAAGTTCAAAGCCAGCCTTACTAACTTTGCAAGGCCCTAAGCCACCTAGCAAGACCCTGTCTCTAAATGAAATATATAAAGGACACATGATATGGATCAGTGTTTAAGCACCTATTCTGTCTATTTTCATTTATAAAAATACAAGGAAATTAGAAGTTATTGGATCAGACAAGTGTGGTCTCAGAAAGGGCTTCATAGCTGTCAGATCAACATTACTAACACAGAGAGCAAGAGAGAATGTCATGATTTGATGACGTTCTTCCCATTCCTGCCAGGTAATCTTTATCTCCATCTCTGTGATAGAATTTTCTGTCCCTCACATTCATCATTCCTAGGAACCCACCATTGACTCCAGATCCATCATTATATGCAGTAGAGGTTTCTGATCCAAGGCAAGACTTACCTTATTTTCAAGATTATTCATTTCTTATGCATTGTATCTTAAGCATGTCTTATGCATTTCCTGTCCCCTTACTTGATTTTGAATTACTTCTTTCTCTGACCTGTCTCAGTTCTAGGAAGTGGTCCAACAGGAATTAGAACCCAACAGTCAGAGACCAGAGACTGCACTCTTAATTACCATGATATTCATACCACCTATCTATTCATGATAATCCCAGAAAAGAAAAAAATCCAGTAGAGTCACAGGGAGGGGTGCAAGCAAAATACATCATATCCAGGATGGTCAGACAAGGATTTTCTGTTGTGGGAATAATTCAACTAAGACCTGAAGGAGTTTACTTTTCAAAGATCTTGGGAGAAAGCAACATGGGCAGAGAAGACAGGGAAGAAGGCCTCAAAGTTGGTAGGAAGTTAGGTTAGCAGGGGCAGGAGCTGGGCTTTGTGGGATCTTGTAGGCTAGGAAGAAGAGGCTGTTGGTGGGGGGAGGTGGGATGTTTTCTAGGAGCACTGGAGGGCCCATGCTGCTAACAGTGTAGTCCTAGAGGACTCCAAATGGAGGTGTTTTTTTTTTCTTTTTCTTTTTTTTTTGCCTTGCCCTTTCAGTTCTGCTGTCCCCTCAGCTATTCCCCAGACATGGATCACAGCATACTAGAAACTTGCTAATTGTTTAGTCAATGGAGGATCTTATTTACCCTTGTAAGCAATTCGTTTTTCTTTAGCTCTGCATTTTATTCCTCATCTGTCTTTCCAGGTTCCCATCAGAACTCCTTTTTCCATCCAGTGCACTTTATCTAATCTCTGTGGTGCATTCCTGCATCACAGGGTGATGTAGGAATAGGTGCAGTGTGGTTGGGTGTATTGAGATGGGGTGTCTCACACTATCCATGGTGGGAGAGTAGGCCTTCACTTATTATCTATAAAGCCATGATAAGTTTGGTACACCTAGGAAACTACATCTGGAGCTTCAGTTGCACATGACATTTTGATAGTGTAAGACAAAAAGCTAGGTAGGTGATACGTCATGATTGTTCTAATTCCCACCCCCTGTTATACTAGTTGAGATCTCAGGCCCTGGATTCTCTGGCAAGGGGGTTGTACCCCAGATTGTGGGCCAGGTGGTTGCAGCCATATCCATAGCACAGTGTGATAGGCAGTATGTTGCAGAGAAGCTCAAATCAGGCCAGGACAGTGAGTATTGTGTACACACCGTGGCCAGAGGCTGCTACAGGATGAGCTGGAAGAAAAAAATAGGTAGTCACTGGTGGTGCCTAACAGAATGTCTTGAATTGCAGTGGGCATTTGTGCTGACTTTGGGTATGGGACTTGTGCCATGGGGGTAAACAGAGTGAGAGCCAATAGGGGCCTTTCCAAAGAAGGGCCTTGTGAGCTGCCTTGGGGGTGAGATTCCCGAACAAGGCTGGTGTTGCAGCCAAGGTGTGAAAGTTCAAAAAGCCATAAGATCTGTCAGTTTCCTGTCTCTGCTAATGGTAAAATGAGGTGCACCTAACTTTCTTACTCATCAACATCTATTCATTTGGCCTTCTGCCCCTTGATTTCATGTTCTCCTGAGAGTCCTCTGCAGGATAGGGGAAGAGAAGCTGATGCTAGAAAATGGAGTGTCTCCTCCAGTAAGGAGGTGAGCTGGGCTTAGCCTTTGGGCTGGGTTTTGTCTTCCTCTTATGCTTCCTCCTGATTGTTGCATCCCTGGCAACTGCATGAGTAAATCACATAGGTCAAAGCCCTTGGTAGTAGTTAGGAATTCAAAGTGGATATTGGAAAATTAGGGTCTTGCCACTGACTCACAGTGTGACCTGGGCCATGTCTCCACTCACTTTGCCTGCGGTTTGTCATATGCAAAATGAGAAGTTCTATTCATTGATCTCTCAGAAGCCTTCAGAAGCAAATGATGAGTCAGGCATGCTGGTGCACACCTGTAATCCCAGTCATTCGGGAGGCTGAGACAGGAGGATCACAAGTTCAAAGCCAGCTTCAGCAATTTAGCAAGGCCCTGTGCCGCAGTCTGGCTGGGCACAAAATAACCAAGCCACCACACAAGCCTTGTAGATTCAAATATTCCCGAACTCTCACCGGCACTCTTCACGCACGTTCTGGGAAAAATACACTCCCTCCACCGGGCTCTGCGTACCAATTCTCTCAGAACTCAACGGGAACTCAAGGAGAGGGCGCCTGAGGCAGCAGGATATGCCCTATTCCCAGCAGGATCCACCCTAAACCTGGAGCCACCCTAATCCAGCAGGATCTACCCTAAACCTGGAGCCACCCTAATCCAGCAGGATCCACCCTAAACCTGGAGCCACCCTAATCCCCGGGCAGGGTCACCTTTCAACCAAAAATGCCATGTGTCATTCCTGCTTGGCTATGGCTCTCAGCAGCCCTGACCAGTTTTATGAGGCCCTGGCTTAAAATAAAAACCAAAAAAGGGGTGGAGATTAACTCAGTGGTAAAGTGCCCCTGGGATCAATCCCCCAAAAAACAAAAACAAAACAAAACAAAAAATGCAGATTATGAGTGATTTGCAGGTATTGTTTCAAACCCACCAGCATTCATTAAAACTTACTGAAGTGGGCCTTTGAGATTAGACCACATTTAGCTCAGGAAAATGTCATGTCTCTGTGTTGATATGCTCTCCCCTTCCTCCATCTATTTCAGGGTGAGAAGTCCTTCAAACTGCATGGTCACTGTTACTGTCACTGGTGCTTCTGAGCAACCTCATGTTTATATTCCAGCTCCCCCAGTTGAATTGGACTCCAGCTCAACCACGTAAGAAGGGATACCTAGCAACCTAGGAGATGCTTTCTGAACACAGGGGGTTCCCTATTTCTTCTTTAGAGGTAAAACACCCAGCTTTTTTTCAGTGTTGCTTCTCCTGAAATGACTCCCCCAACTCCCAGCACTCGCCACTATATAAACTTACTGGTAGCCTGGACACAGTTATAGCACACCCACACCTTCTTCTCCCTAACCCAGTAAGAAACTGAGATGGTACTTCCCAGGGATTAGTGGATATAGCCAGCAGAAAGGCTCTTTCCAGAGGACCTTGATAACATGCCTGTGCAATTGGCGTGGGGTGGTCAATGAAGGCCTGTGAATGCCAGGCCTATGTCTGTTTCTCTCATGTGCCCTCTACCTTACCTGCATTTCTGGCTGCCTCTTAGCCTGCAGGAATAGATGACATTGCAGGGAGCCTATTGAGAGAGTTACATATGTGTTGAGTGGGGACCAAAGGGTTCTCTGCTGATATCAGGTCAGCAAGCTGAAATGTGCAGGATGGAAATGAGGGCCAAATTTGGGGCAATGCTGAGCCCAGCATGAAGCATAACTTGTTTCCAATGCTGCCAGAAACCTTCCCGAATAAGGTGACTTCTTTGGCATCTGAAACTCCACAAGTGAGAAGGGAAAGGTGAGATTTGACATGGAGATTTTGTACTAGCTGAGTGCTTCCAGGAAGGGCACTGGCTGAAAAGGACTGGCACTCTGCATTTAAGTCTTGGAGGATGTCCTGGATATGGGCAGAGAGGATAGAAAGCACAGCCCCAGAAAAGGGATTGAAAACCTGTTGGACTAAAGTGCAGAAGTCTGGGGAAAGGGTGGGGTCTTGAGATCTGAACAAAGAAGGTCATGTCACTGTTGCTTGTAGGGAGCCTCATTCTAGAGCTCTTGGTCCAAACACAAGGTGAGATGAGACTTTTTAGCTCCAGTCCACAATAGTGTCAGCAGCCTAGCAGGTCCATCTGCTGCTGCCTTGGGAGTCTGGTGTATTGGGCGGGGAGCCTACCAGCACCTCTATGCTAGACCTTTCCATGAGCTTCTGCAGTTCCTTCAACCCAGCCTGGCTGGACTGACCTCCATCGTGGGCCAGGCTCAGTCCTCTGGAATCTTTTGGTATACCTCTTTCTGTTCTACTCTGCTCCTTGTGCAGCAGAGGGATTCTTTTCGTGAAGGAGTACATGAATGCTAGTGAAGTGTCTTCTGGGAAGCCAGCATCTTCATCTTATGGCAGGTAAGAGCAAGCCTCAGATCCTTCCTTGTCATGGCCTTTTCCTATATTTCCTCCTCTCCTGTATTTCCCCCTTCCCCAGTATCTCATCAAGGGCTTGGGCCAGAGTAGCTTCTGTATAATCACATGTTGAATGGGTGACTAGTGCAATTATCTTCAGATGTGATTTGTACATTTTCAGGTGTTCTACCTGACTAGGTGATTTTTGAGTTTTCCTGTTACACTTAATTTATCCTGTACCTCATTTCCAGTGCCATCCCTTTCTACCTGTCCTTGTTGCTTTCTTTTGTGAAACCCCAAGTATATCCCTTTTTACAGAGCTGATGGTGCCCCTGGGGACCACCTAGTTCATTCCATTCTGTTCCAGATCACAGGGCTTCTTTCTTTGGCTTCCATGCCCTTTCATGCCAGGATGCCTCATTTGAACACACAATAACTAGCATTCCTGATATATCTATAACTTTTCACTGATATATTTTTATGTGCTTGCCCTCTGATGCCATATGGAAGGAAAGGGTAATTCTGTGTCATCTAGGTATGACCTATCTGCCCACACTGACAAGGGGTACCTTTAGGAAATAGTGTTTTTATTTTTTTTTTAAATGACATATCATCTCACTGCAGGGGTGAGGATAGGATTGGGCCTCTGGGCTTGCAGACTGGCTTTCACCAGGGCTGTGAATTGATGAGCACAGCTCTAGCTCAGTCTGCATTGGTTGGCTCATTTTCAGCAAGATGCTCAATCTCTGAGCCTCATTTCACTCATTTATAATTCCTTAGAATTTGTAATTACTTAGTTTTTGATAGCTTTATTTAGTAATAATTTACTCCTTTTAAAGTTTATAAATCCAGTGAGCTTTGGTATACTCATAGAAACATGTAGCCATTACCATTAACCAATGTTAGAACATTTTCATCACCCCAGAAAGAAACCAGAGGCATATTAGCAGCCCCCCTCCATCCCTACCACCCACACATCTATTTTCTGTCTCTATAACCTTGTTTATAACAGGGAGGTTTTGAGATTAGGAATAATGTTCATGAAGCCTCCAGAACAGCCATGGGAAAGCTGTCTTTGCCATCTGGTATTTGCTTCTCTGAGAGTCACTTGACTGAACTATGTCCAGCTTCTGCTTTTTGTTCTACGTGTCCCGCCAGTCTGTTAAATTTAATTCTCAGACTCTGACAAGTATATTTTAAAATTGACTTTAACCATTAGTCAAAATATTGTCTTATGAACAAACCTATAGACTTTTCTTTAGTGGGCAGTGAGAAATGAGAACTTGGACTGAAAATCTAGCTAACCCTTTATTCTGAATATGACCTTAGGCACTCTGCCTAGCCTCTGAGCAGCTTTTTCCTAACTACCTCATAGGGTCACCAGTTGACTCTTAAGGGAATGGCAGCTTCATTAAGGATTATCTCAAGGCTTGTACCTATTTAGTCGTCCTTCCCTGGCAATACTTTTTAACCATCGGTTTTTATATAAATTGCAATATTATTGAAAATGAGAATACAGAATTTTAAAAAACCTATTTTACCCCTACTCCCACCTGATAACCCAAGGACAAGTATTATATTAAATGTTTCCTTCATTTTTTTCCATCCCCAGTGTCTCATTTCTGCTGTGAGTAGGCTTCTGGTGACTATCACATTGTAATGCAGACATATATATGGGGACAAAAGTTCTGTTTCTGTTGGTCAGTGGACCTGAAATTCCTCGTGGTATACACAGCCTCCAGAATTACAACCACCGCACCCATGTCATCTCCCTTGCCACAAGGGGGGTTCTCTGTGCCCCATGAAAGAACTCTTATCAAAGAGAATTATGCCTCCTTGGTACAGCCACTATAGTATCAAGTACCATTTAGGATCAGAGGTGATGGTTGTCAATGTAGTCACATCTGGCTTGTGGCCAGAGGGTTAATTGGAAAACTGTCCATTATGCATCATGATGATAGTGATCTGGCTTCCATCTTCTTTCCTCCTTTTCTCCATCATACTCTGCAGTGTCAGCAACATTGAGAAGTCATTTGACATGGAGAAGAAACTTCTATATGACAATACATCACACTCTGAGAGGTATGTCTGCTTTCATACTAGGGAGCTCCATACCATATGTGTTTGGTTTTATATGGTGATTTGCAGCTTCCAACCTATTTACAGGATTGTCACAATAGTGCAGGACACTGGAGGGTGGTACCTCCCTTATCAGGATGCCACACTAGGGACAACTAAAGCCTTTGAACCCAAGTAAGAGCAAAGGGTAGACAAAAAAGGTTACTGGAAAAGGAAGTGGTGTCTGAGAGCACAAGGTGCTCATGTCAGCAGTAGTGATTCCTCAGAGTAGAACCTAATTAACTAGTACCTCTAACCAGAAGTCAAAACAAAAAAAATAACTACAAAAGAAAGATGAGGGGGATTTTTAAAAAATGGGCTGCTATTATTAACAAGGCAGAAAACAGACAGAACTAAAAATGCAAAGTGGTGTGGAATCATTGAATTGAATGAAGGGCACTTCATCCAGCAGTTTCAAAAGTCATCATTAGATGTCAGCAGAGTCACAAGATAATGTTAATGACAAGTTCTATTTTAAAATTATTGGAATAGAGTGTTAAAGAGTCTTTGAGATTGAATCTGTTCAGGTTACAGTGAAGGAAATTGGTCTGGTAGGATATGTAACATACCCTTAATTCACACAGGGAGTTAGGGACAGAGCCAGGACTAAAGCCCTGGCTAGAGATGTTTGTACTCTGACACATCCCTTCTCATTTATTAAGCATTTGTTATTTATTATTCTCATTTATTATCTGAATCCCAGATAACCACATAAATCACATCACCAGATAAAGTCTTATCAGAGAAGGCCAGTGTCCTAGTCCATTATATGTTACTATAACAAAATACCAGAGGTTATTGTTATTTTATAAATAAAAGAGGTTCACTTAGCTTACAGTTTAGGAGGTTCAGGGGTATGGCACTAACATCTGTTTGGCTGTGGTAAGGGTTCTCATGGGAGGTGAGACATCATAAAGGCAGGAACATGTGTAAGAGTGGCAAGTGGCATGCTCAGAAAAGGGATCCAGGGGAAGTGCCACGTTTCCTTATAATAACCCATTCTCATGGGAACTAATCTGATCCTGCAAGAACTACATTAATCTCTTTTGAGGGTAGTATCCTGCCACAATCCTCCCACTATTCCCCAAATCCTGAAATGTACCATCAATGCCACATTGCCACACTGAGGACTAAGCTTCCATCATATGAACTCTTGAGGAACACACTCAAATCATAAGTAGACCACATGAAGCAGGTTGGTTAGAAACCTGAGAATTAGCCAGTTCCACAGGAACAAATGAAATGAGGCATCCACTTTAGCAGTATGGCAGACCAGATACCCTGGGGGTCCCCCTTTCCACTACACGTCTCCTAAATCTAGAGTCAAACATTACTGTTTAATTGCTGGGCTTAGAGGGAGAAAGGGAATTCTCCAAGGAGATCACCCTAGTCATTTGTACACTTCATACATGCACACATGCACAGATTAAAAAAAACAAGCTGAAAGTGGTGATAATATACAAAGGAACAGGATGCAATGAGGGCAAGAGTCTATAGAAATGCTTCCATCCAGAGAGTAGACTCTGAGCCAGCTTATGGTAATACTAGGCCTTGGAAAGGAACTAAAATGGCCCCAGATTGCTAGCACTACCCCAGCCACTGTCAGAAGCAGGCCTAAATCTCTGGAAGTAGGTACTCCTAATTTCAGCATATAGGAGGAGAGCAAACAGGCACCTCATAGGTCCTGTCTAAGGAGAAGAGGCAGAGGTGACTCTTGGGAACAAAGCAAAGATCCTGGAATGTGGGAGATAATTGACCCAGAAGTCAGTACCTAGAACTTTAGCATAAGCTCCAAGTAGTCACTACAGGCAAGGTAAGTGTGGGTCTAAGAGTATTGGGGCTGGGGACCAAGGCTCAGTGGTCCCAGGCATAAAGAGAAGGGACATCAGGACTCCTTTGGGGGAGTAGTGCAAGAGCCTACAACAACCGAGAACTGGTCTAGCCTATATCTCTGCTCCCAGAAAAAGATGTCAGGCTGGGAATCCTGACAGCAAACTGAGGCCTAGCTGTATCACATCAAAAGTCTGTATGCCAGTGTGGAAACTGGGTTTTTGTTTTTCTTCTCACAGAACAACTGGAGGTATCTGTACTTACTGCAGCCGAGAGATCCAAGACTGTCCAAAGATCACCCTAGAACATCTTGGCATCTGCTGCCATGAATATTGCTTTAAGGTAAGAAAAACAGGTGGTACTGCTGAGAACATCCTACAGAGCACTGGAGTCTCATGGGTTCAGAGAATGTGAAGAAGTCTTGATTCCTGTGTACATTTGTGCACAATCTCAGAGACTTTGCAGGGCTGGGGAGAAAAGCCTGACTGTAGTGGGCTCAAGAGATAATGGAACATGTGGAAATGAAGAGATCTAGAGGACTTGCTTGAGAGAGCAGTCAGGCAGTGGAGGAAGACCATAGCATGTGTTGATGCTGATAGGCATGATCCAGTGTAAAGCAAACACTGATGGTGCAGGAGTAGGACATCCTCATGTAGGAGAGAAGGATGGGTACCTGTTTGACATAGCATGGTTAGCAAAGGCTGACTGTGTGGGTCATGTGCAGAGACGTTCCCTGATTGAGTGGTGGAAGAACAAATTTTATTTAGCAGTTGTTTCCTATTTTCTCAGTTGATGCAAAGCATGTTCATATCTCTGAGTGAGAGAAGGTGAGTAGTGCTGGAGGTTAAGGAAAGAAGAGAAGGGAAGAAATATCACCTCAGAGAGTGGGAAGGTAGATGGACCAGAGAGAAATGGAGGCCAGGCGGTGCCCACTTGCAGTGAATGCCATGAACTCCTACCTGGAACAGTCAGCAGGGTATGTGGGTTCCCCAGCAAGGGGCTTGCATGGACAGGGTAGAGATTTCACCATGTGAGGCTGATGAATCAAGAATGAGACTGAGTGCTGAGCAGGGATTTTAAAGTGGCCTAGTTGGGTTCACATAGGTGTGTGGAAGTTGGAGCTGTGGCAGAACAGTGGGGCCTGAGATGGTTGGGGATGCCTGGAGGGCAAGCCGAATGCTTGAGTCACCACATGGGCAATGAACACAGGGTTAGAGAGGTCACAGAGCTATTTAGAACCCAAGGATCCCAATCTCAGATTGTGATATCAGAGCCAGTGGCATCCCAGCTGCATTCTTCTGCCCCCCCCTCCCCAAAACCACCACATTGCTCAGGGTCATTCATATAAATTGTTTCTTCAGTGAATTTTTGTGCAATTTGATTAAATTGGGAAGAAGCAGCTAGAATTGCTTCTCTGCTGGTTCTGTAGGAGTGGTTATACTTTATAGAAACAAAAGGCAGATCATATACATATATAGATTTAGCACGGCCCTGCTAGCGAGAGAACACATCACTCTCAACTTCCTTGGTGCCACCAGGCTAGGGAGTAGATTTTCAGTTTTCATTGTCAGCATGAGGAAATTTGGGATGCAGAAAAGCACTTGTCAAAAGTTGTTTTAATTTTAAAGGGGCACTATTTCAAAAAGATAGGACACTCATGGCCTGCAGCATCATAGCAGTTCTTCAGGATCCCCCATTTTCCACAGCATGAAGCATTTATAATAAGTTTTCTGTGTATCCAGAGGTGATCAACTAAATAGATAGGTACTATCAGTTAAGTTCAGGTTCAAGTCCTTGTTCACAAAAACTAAAATTATAGAAACATAATATATGCAGTAGAGGGCTAATTGATTTACAGTGAGAATTAAAATTACCAGAAGGATTTTCAAATTAATTGAAAAGTAGAAGTAGCTAGATTATCATCAGAAGGGTGCTTGACAAGAATGAACAAAGGGAGTTGGAGTAGCCGCGAAATTGTTCTTTGCCCTTCCCAGCACCTTCTGAAAGGTTGAAACCAGAAAGCTCAATCTGGGGACCTGGAAAGGGCTGGAGACCAAGACATGTGTGGATTCTTTGGCTCTTCTTATTTGAGACTGTCTACAGGCCACACTGCCTCAACAACCAGTGCCAGGAAGGTTCACCACTGGCATGCCTGGGGAGGCAGGTTTGTGAGTCACGAAGTTGGAGGGGCTGGACTGCTAAAAGATTCTTTCATTTTGTAGGACTCTCATATCACCTTCCTCTGGACCTTCAATTTCACCCTTAATGTTTCCAGCCTCTCTTACAAAAGCAGTGACTGTTGGCACTTACTGAATACTTTGCTTATTCCTGACCCCAGGCTGTGTGCTCTATGTAGCCTATGCCTCTGAATGTTCTTCATGAGCTTGAAGAGTATATCTTGCTCATTTATAGATGAGGAAATGGAATAATGGAAGCTGGGAGAATTTCAGTAACTTGCCCAAGTTCACCCAGCTAATAATTTGTACAGTCAAGGTTTTAAATGCAGACTGAATTCTGAAACCTGGGCTCCTAACCACTTTGTCATCATCCTGCCAGCCAGTTTTTGTGTGTTTTTTTATTTGAGTCTGAGTTTTGCTTCTGTTTTTTGCCATTTTTTTTTTGGTTGTCTGCTTGGAAGTTGAGGATGCAGCATTGGCTCACAGCATCTGCCTCCTGCCTTGCTCAGGCACCCCCTCCCCTTCCACTCATTCATGTTGCTTCACTTTGTGTGTTGATCTCCACCTTGCTTTCTCTTTCAGTGTGGAATTTGCAGTAAACCAATGGGTGATCTCCTGGATCAGATCTTCATTCACCGAGACACCATCCACTGTGGGAAATGCTATGAGAAGCTCTTCTAGGTGGGTGTTGGCATTTCAAGGGACGAGCAGCCAAGAGATTCACTGGGGGAAGAAATCTTCCCTGATCTCTCCCTGGGTCTTATCCCAGGACCCTGCTATCCCTCCAGCCTTTTTGTTCATGAGGCCGAGTCTTTGTGTTCCTATGTCTTATGATACTTTGAAGTCTTAATTGACATGAACAAAGTCCCTCCCTGAGGACTCTTCCAAGTTGTCAGAGTCACAGTCTCTTCCTCTCTAGAAGCACCTTACATAAAACACCCCAGCTGAGCCCTCTAGCTGTCCTGGAATGCTACTGGGACTCTATTAGCATCAATTTGTAGCCAGGAAATAAAAACTTTGAAAGGGAAGGGGTATAGAGGAAACACCTAGTTGGCTTATGGTAGTATCAGGACCTAACCCCAGGTCTTCAGATTCTGGGCCTGAGCTCTGCCAGTTGCTTTGGACCCCTTCTACCATTGATTAGCTTCAGATCAGGACTCAGTAGCCAAGGTAGTCAGTAAAACAAGCTTCTAAGTTAACAGACAGTGGAATTGCCCCCAGTGTCTGAGCATGGAACATAATATTTCCCTTGAAGGCAATCAGAATGGATGCAAACCAGACTCTCCCCTAGCTACATGCAGGTTATCTTCTCAACAGGTGACATATTTTAATTGGACTCTAGTTCCTGATCACTAGAACAGTGACACACATTAAGGGCCTCTGACTGATTGTTGGATTGAACATATATTTCCAGTTTTATGGCTACTCATATTTTCTTTTAGCTTCCCCGAGATGCTCAGAAGCTGATGACTCCCGGACAAGTTTGGCTGTCCCCAGTTCTTGGATCCTCTCCCTTCACTTCCTCCCTCTGATTTCCTCATACTTCTTCCCTTCTTAGGTTGAACATGCTTACATCCAGTATTGTATCTTACTGATGCTATGATAATTACTTGTGTGTGTAGCTTTTTATAGTTTAGGAGGCACTTTACATACATAATCTCATTTCAGGCTCCATCAAAGACTTGAACACGAATTCCATCTTAGCATTCCTAAGACAGACTGGCTTTCTGATGAGTATAGGTAGCCTAGTGTGTTAGGCATGGGAAGAAGCATGGAGTTCAGTTTGTACTGACTCCCTTGAGGCTTCTGAGGGGCCAAGTTAAAGACTGTTGACGATCCCTTGTGGGTAAATTGCAGGCATTGAATGCTAGGGGTTGGCATAGGCTAATGTTTATCTTGTCTATTTGCCATATATATATATGTTTTAAAGTTTCCATACATTCTTTTAAGTAGTTAGTTGTTTTTGATTGACTTATATAGGAGATTTTAATTCCCTCTTCCCATCCACCTTTTGCTATATTGGACTTTTTCCCTAAAGGTGTGTGGGTGCATATTGGTAAGTTTATGCTGTTAGGATCAAATTCAATAGGATATGATTTTAGGAGGCTACTAACCAAAGGGATATCTGTGTATGTTTGAATTTTGATAACTGATTAGTGTATTTGCCCTTAATTCCTGCTCCCTGGGCCTTACACAGAAATCCTCTCAATTGGCTTTCAAGGTACATAGATCAAAGTAAGATTAAGAGGAGAGAAAAGTAGCTAACATCTTTGAAGCCTCCCTACATACCATGCATCTTTACAAAGCGATGGCATTAATTGCTGTAATAATCTTGAGAAGAGAATATTCTTGTCTCCATTTTACAAATGAGGATAGTGAGACTCAGATAGGTGGTCATTGCCTTCTGAAGAACGCTATGCAGCACTACTACTGTCCCTCTCCAGAGCCCATGCTCTCTCCAGGAGTAGTAACAATAGTGAACATTGATTTAGTGCTTAGAATGTGCTCACCACTGTGAAGAAGATATCTGAATCCTGCCATGTAACACTACCCCTTTGGCCTCCACCAAGGCATACTCTTACAAAGGGGCAGGATGTGAAATCTCAGTCCTGTGGGCATCCTGGACCCCCATTGAAGCACCATAAGGGCCAAATTGCCCTTCTTCCCTCTCCCCCAAAGCAGGGTGCTTTTAACCAGGGGTAAATTTGACTCACAGAGTTCCCATAAAGAACCTCATCAACCCAGGGAAAGCTCCAATCAGCCAGCTACTCTGAGTACACACTCTTTAATGCCTTCCTGTTTTCCAGTCCAGACTCAAGCCAGCAGCAACTACTGGGGCCCAGGTTCTCAGATCATGGGAACTCATTGTCTGGGAAAATAGAGAAAGATACAGGCCTGTCCATGCAGTTAGCTGACAATCTTAGGTTAGCCTAGGTTACTTGTCACCTGCAAACTTTGGGCCCAGCACTAATTTGTAAACTCCTCAAGAGGTAAAACCACCTTAGAATTTTTGGATAAAAAATGAAGGCCTCTTGATTGAATTATAAAATGAGCCTCCATCTTTCTTTAGTTTGTGAGCCCTGTACATGTTGGCTTGTAGATTTGTTATTTCTGTCAGATGATCAGAGATGAACATTCCATTTATTTGATAGATGTGAGTTGGATTTACTCTGAAGGAGAAGAATAGTTCCATATGCCATGTACCAAAACTAAATATTAACAAGTCTTCTTGAAGTCTAGCTCCAACATGGGACTTAGTACATGGTGAGCACTAACACCATGATTGAAAAAGAAGTCACTCCTTTGGTGAGAGGTGCCATTACAGAGTCTCAGTACAGGCCTCCCAGACATAATACAAGGTAAAGAAGCCCAGGATAGGCTGGTTTCCCCACCCTCAAGATATACTCTTCCTTTAAGGTAGTTTTAGAACCAACCTGCAAGATATTGAAAGACAGCTTGTAATGTCAGTATTGACCTTGATCCAAAGCAGCCTCTTTCAGAAATGTTTTAAAAGACACAGAATTCTACAGACTTAAGGAAGAGAAATGGTTGTATTACATTGTTGCTTTTATAAAATTTCTTAGTATTTCTAGTTGTGCATGCTTAATCCACAATAGTGTACACAATTATAATAAATGTTAAAATGTACATGTCAGTGTTAAGATTTCCTTTTTTTGAGTTTAGTAACTTGGTGTACCTGGCTGTGTGATTTACCTGAAGACTTCCTCTACAAAAGCAACTAAGTAAGTATTTACAGCAAGATCCAGAAACTATGTAGGCAGAGGAAATATAGAGTTCTACGTTCAGCAAACCTTTTTAAATTTTTCTTTTATAATTGCAGATGGACAGCATGCCTTTATTTATTTATTTATTTATCTATTTATTTATATATGATGGTAAAGATCAAACCCAGTGCCTAACACATGCTAGGCAGATACTTTGCCACTGAGCTACAGCCCCAGCCCATCAGCAAATCTTAATATAGAAGATCATATTCTTTTGGATACATCCTTCCCTTTATATCCTTCACAGACAGGTGATCCCCCCTTTTATTTTTACACATTTTCAATGACCAAGAACTCCTTCCTCTCCAAGCCCATACTGTCTATGGACAGCCTCAGTTTTAGAAAATGCACTTCAATTGAGTTAAATTGTATTTCCCTTTAATTGGTCACCCAGTGGTGGTCTATAATTCCTTTCCTAAATGCCAGCCCCTAAAATAGATGAAGATACTTATCAGGGTCTGTCAGTCAACTCCTTCCATTTAAACACTCCTGGTTCCTTCAACTCTTCTTGACATTGATTCTGAATATACATTTCTCAAAGGCACTCTTCAAAGCTGCCCCTCAACACACACTGGATCTCATTACTCCAGCTGTGTACCAAAAGGCAAGACTGCTTCATCTTGCTCCTTAAGGCCAATGTTCTAAACTGTAAGGATCCTATTGAATTGTCATTCTGCCTATGAAACCAGCCATGCTTCCAAGTTTCACATCATTAGAAAATGCAGTTTACATATCATCTAAGTCTTGATCCAACTCAGGGACAGGAAGTCCAAAGATGGAACACATGGTACTAGTGAACTCTTCCCACCACTGAGCAAGGTCCTGGGGGCTATTGTATTAGTATCCCTCAGCCCACCCTTAACCCAATTTTGGCTGCAGTGGATGCAATTAGGCAAAGAGACCTACTAATGCAAGAGAAAAGGATTGTAGTGGTAGCTCATAACTAGGTATTTCAGTTGATGATAGTGTGTGACACAAAGGAAAACATGGTAGTGTCATTGTGAAATCACCTAACAGACCAGGTTCCTACCAAGCAAGTTGGTCCCAGTATTTGACCTCCTGTATTCCTACTCCCATTTCCTGTCCCCCATCCTGAGTCAATACCCATAAGGTCCCCTACCCATGCATCCCCATGTGTAATCCTCTGAGGACTGCTCTTTGCTTATGAATGTCTTTGAACTATAAATTTCCTCCACAGAACACATTCCTCTGGTGAAGCTTCTCTGCATGGTGTCCTCTCACTGGGAATATCCCAAACCTACCTCCAAGTACATTCTGCCCATTGTTCTATTTCTTCTGAATGCCTTCTGCTCCAGGGGCCTTTCCAGGGCCCTTTACTTTCAAATTCCTCTGAACTTTCGTAGTGAGTTCTGTCCTTACCACACTGCTAATGAGGCTCATCCCATGAGTGCCTTTACCAAGGCATGCTTTGCTTAATTGATCTTGCTAAATGGGTATTGATTTTATTCCTTTCAAATGAAAACATTTACTCTTTTGTATTGTTTCATTGGTTTTTCTATCATTTTATACTATTTCATTAATATCTGCTCAAATATTTATTACTTTGTCCCTTCTGCTTACTTTGGATTTAGTTTGCTTGTCTTTTTTTCTTTTTTTTCCTTCTGCTCTCCTCAGTGTCTTGAAGGTGATAGTTTGTTCTTTTTCTAGTTCCTTAAGGGGTAAAATTAGGTTTTTGACTTCAGATCATTTTTAATATATGCATTCATAACTATGAACTTTTTCCTCATCACTGCATTAGCTACATGTTATGTTTTCATTGATCTGAAAAGATTTTCTAATTTCCCTTGTGACTTCTTTGTTTATTTAGGAGTGTGTAAACAACACACTTGTTACAGAAATTAAAGAAAGTAATTCTCAAACTTACTTTCTGTTACTGATTTTTAACTTTATTACATGCTGGTTGGGGTACATATTTTGCATGACTTCATTCCCTTTTAATTTTTGGAGACTTGTTTTCTGGCACTGTGCTTAGCTTTGAATGCGTGTTTCATGGGGTTCTTCTTGAGCGGCTGCCTTAGGTCCCTGCCCTGATCACTGTCCACCCTGCCCTCTGCCCTTGCAGGCTATTTGTATGTTGCATTCTCCTTGACAACTGCCTCTCTCTCTACCTGCTCCACCTGGTTCATCACCTCCAAAGCCCACTGTACACTGTGCTCTGCATAAATGCTCTCTTTCAATGAATCTTCTCAGACCAACTTCTGCTTTACAAGCCATCCAGTTTGTGTTGGTTTGGTATGACATGCTGCTGCCAAGTCAACTCCTTGTCTGTCCATTAGTGCTTTCTTTTGGACTAACACCTTGATGTATCACTTGGTCACTTAATCTCTAAACAAGCATTTATTGACCATCTGTTTTCTACCAGTGTGCTAGATGGATATTCCCTCCCAATATTGCAGATCCAATTTAAACCCTTGTGATGGTTATAACATACCATGGTGATAAGTGCTCTGAGGAAAGCATACAGGGTGGGTAAAATGCTATAATGTAGTAAACTCTTCTGGGCCAAATGGCCAGCTTTTCCTAAGGAGATGATATAAAACTTAAGTAGGAGTTTGCTATACACAAGAAGGCTATCTTCCAGCCTCTCTTTTTGTATGGTGTTCTACAGTCATCTCCATCCCCAAGGCATTTAATTCTTTCTGCATCATGTCAGGTCTTGCATGGGGCACAGGGATATGAGGGATCAAAAGAGGCACAAACTATTAACTTACAGAATGGTGATTTCATGGGGAGAAAGACAAGGCAAAAAATCCTATTTCAGTAGTAACTGCTAAAGGAGCATAAGGAAAAGCTGGGTAACCTGGATTTTGTAGTTAAGGATAGTGTCCTTGGGGAGGGGACATCTGAGTTGAAGTTTCTTATTTATCCATGTAATAATTTAAATATTTTCTGAGCACTCACTGTGGGCCACACACTAAACTACACCCTTACAGAATGATGTGTGGCATGGTGAGAGTGGAGCCAAAGCTGAGTGGAGACCCCAGAAAGTTAGAGATGCAAGAAACATGGAACACTTGCCAGGGAAGCTATAAGCAGCATGCAAAACCACCTCAAGAGAGTGGCCAGGTGGGACACCAGTACTTTTAGAAATCAATTTGCCAGGGGAGCCCTGGAATCATTGAAGAGTTCTGTGATCATTCTTCTCTGTAGGCCCGACCTTGCCCTGGGAATCACAGCTATTCAGCTCTGGCAATCCTGAATGCAACAGCAGAAGCAAAGTAGCAAACAGAATGGTCTAACTTACTCTGACCTACATATTTTATGGGCTGATCATGGTTTTCATGGGCATGCAATAGATAGGAAACCTATTAAATTCTTAACTTGATCTATATAAGCAGCAAAGTTCTAGACCAAGGAAACAAAATCTGACTTAAATGACAAAAACAGTTGTAGCAATCAACCGATTCTCAGATTTGAGACAATTTATAGACTCAAAATCCCACATCCCACATCTGGTTGAGGAATGCCCTCAGTTTGCTAACAATTTTTATTGTTAATCTTTCTCCTGGCCTTCTGCAAAGTGACCTACAGCCTTTTACCAGAGAAACTGTGCTTTGGGGAAAAGGAAAAATCAGACATTTCACAGAGTGACTATGAATTGTTGCTGATTCTAAGAGAAACAAAATGTCACTGTGGCCCACCAGTCAGAGTAGGGGTTTACAGAAATCAGGTGATTAATGGAGTTTTAACTCAGACCTGACTCATAGGGAGTCCTGAACCTACCTTGTGGTTATTTCCTCAATTCCAGAATGTATAAGTGGAGTAGAAATGCTTAGCAGCTGGAAGAATTCCCAATCAATAATACCCTTATGTGGAGTGGGAGCTATTGTGGTGGAAAAGGCCAAATGGAAGGCCAAATGTTAGAGGTACCTACACCTAGAAAAATAGCAAATCAAAAGTAATACAGCATTTCTATAGGGATTGCAAAGATCTGTGCCACCATCAGGACTTGAAAGATGCACAGGTGGGGATCCCCACCTCACCCCTGTGTAACTCTCAAACTTGGCATGTGCCGAAGACAGATGGATCTTAAGAGAATGACAGTGGATAATTGTAAGCTTAACTAGGTGGTGACTCCAGTTGCAGCTGCTGTATCAGATGTGGCTTCAGTGTTTGAGCAAATTAACATATGTCCTGGTACCTGGTATGCATCTATTGATCTGGCAAATGCTTTTTTCTCTATATCTGTCAATAAGCCCCACCCAAAGCAGTTTTCTTTCATCTGTCAAAGCCAGGAATATACCCTCACTGTCATATTCTAGAGGTATATGAATTCTCCAGGCCCATGTCATAATTTAGTTCCAGGAATCCTAATCACCTTTCCCTTCCATGAGGTATCATACTGGCCATTGCATTGATGACATTATGCTAATTGGATGACTCAAGTGTGAAGTAGCAACTACTCTGAACTTACTGTTAAGACATTTGCAGGTCATGGAGTGGGAAATAAATCTGACAGATTCAGGGGCCTTCTACCTCAGTTAAAGTTGCAGAGGCCCAAAATAGTATGTGGCATGTTGAGATAGCTCTTCTAAGGCAAAGACTGAATTGTTGCTTCTGGCTCCTTCTACAACCAAGAAAGAGGAGACTCTGCAACAGATCCAAGCTGCTGTTTAGGCTGCTTTTACCCTTAGTCCATAGGATCCTGCATACCTAGTGGTGCTTCAAATGTCGGTGGCAGATAGAGCTGCACTTTGAAGCCTTTGGCAGGCCCCATAGGTGAAATGGCACCGGCCTTTAAGGGTTTTAGAGCATTGCTTTGCTATCATCATTATCTACCCTTCTTTTCAGAGACAAGCTTTGGCCTACTAGTGGGCCTTAGTAGAAACTGAACTCTTTTTTTTTTTTAAATATTTTTAGTTCTAGATGGACACAATACCTTTATTTTGTTTACTTAGTTTTACATGGTGCTGAGGATCAAACCCAGTGCCTCACATGTGCTAGGTGAACGCTATACCACTGAGCCACAAACCCAACCCCAGAAAGTGAACTCTTGACCATGAGATTTACCTCCCCATATGCCATGTTTCTGCTAAAACTACCATTTGTGGGCTTAAATAATGCTTTAGCCATCATCATGTTATTCTACACAACATTGCTTCTGGTCAAGGAACCCTTTCATAGTGAAAATTGTGAGACAGGTTTTCATGCTCATGGAATTCACTGGTATTATGTTCCCCACAATCCCGAAGCAGCTGACTTGATAGAACAGTGGATCTTTTTTGGAAGACTCAGTTACAGTGATAGCTGTGAGACTTTGGATGGAACTGAGGAGGGGTTCCTTCCTGCCTCAAGTTCCTGCAGCCTGTTGAGCCCTCTGTACCATTGATCCAGAAATGGGATGGTCCTAGGGCTCACTCAGTCTAGCTGCTGCTAGAGAAATCCACCCACCCACCCCCATCACCAGGTCATGAAAGGGATCTGCCTGGAGCCTGTTCTCCCCTCTTTGCTGTGGAGACCATGGCTTGTAGTGAGGACCTAAGGATATAAGGACCTGTGGCTTTCTGCTGTAAGAATTTGATCCATGAATTTGAGTCAGGCAGGCAGCTGGGGCATGGTGCAGGGGAGCTGGAGGTGCTGGCAGCCAGAGCACTTGCAGGGCTGTTGTGTGCAGGAAGAGCAGGCCAAGGAGGCAGACACATTCAAGGCTCCAAGAGGAGAGAATAGGGTCTGAAGAAAGATTGTGCCCTTTGGAGAAGCTGTATACCAAACGATGGAGGATTCAAGTGGAAAAAGCTCAGATGACAAGAGTTTATACCCAGGTGTAGATCCAGCCTTGCCAGGGAGAACCTGGGGACACATGGCTCAGGGCTCCCTAGCCCCAGGGGACCTCCGAGCCCAGAGAAGCAATGATCCAGGTACCTGGACTTTGGCCCTTGTATAACCCTTCTGAAGTAAAGGAGCCAGGGATCTGGGTGGAGTGTCCCATGAATGGGCCAAGGACAAGAGAAGAAAGACAAGTTCACTCATCTCATTCTAATTTATCCTCTCTGTGGTAGAACACTGTGGGCTGAGAATGAGATGGCCCTGTACCTGCTGATTCCCAGGACCCATGGGAGGCCAGACTGCCCAGGGTGTGACCTTTATCCTGTTACCCCTGCTATGGATGCTGGGAAAGTGACTGCCCCACAGCATCTTCCTTTTGGTGGAGAATGAATATTTACACATGCTCCAAGAGCAGGCAATCCAAAATTCAAGAACAGGTGGAGATCAGAAGCATAGAAAGGCCACTGCAGGGGAAAGGGCTGATGGGAGAATACACCAGAGTTCCCAGCTTGGCCTCTAGATTGTCTTTGTCCTTCATATTCATCTGTGACATGATAAACATACAATTACAAGGTGGTGGATCCACACATGTAAGTAAGCACCTGGGTGGACCTCTGTATCTGCAGATCATACACAGCCCACCCAGAGCACCTTGTGAGCAATGTGCATCTGAACACATTCTGCCTATGGGAATGTGCCAAGGGCAGATAAGGATGAAAGGGACAGAGGCCTCAGTGTAGGGCTAGTGGGCTGGAATCCCTCAAAGGTCTCACTGCTTAGTGTTGGTGGGGAAGCAGCTTTACCTCTCAACTCCCTCATTTGATCCTTTAAGGAAGTGAAGCCCACCAACTATCCAATATACCTGCTCATACCCATTCACTAACAGTCAGTGATGCACTCACATCACAGTATACTTACAAGTTCTCACACATGTTCAATGGCATGCACTGAAACACATTCACACAAAATGATACACATGTTCACATTCAATGACACACTCACACACAGGGATTCTTGATATCAGAACTCTTACTCTAACACATACTCCATGACACTCATGTCCTCATTCACACATCAGTGACATACACCCATTTAGTGACACACATGATTTCTTATGCATTCATTCATACTCTGAGAAATACATGTTAACACATGCCCACACACATACACACAGTTATACCTGCTCAGTGATCAAAAGTATACATGGGCCAACTCTGAATTCAGGACAGATCAGAACAAGGAAGCCTAGTGTTCTGGCTGGGATCAACCCCTTATTCTACTCATTTTCTCCTGTCCCCATCAAGTTTGGAGGAACTCCTAGAAAGTGACCAGTTGCCTTGGCCCTGCTGAGACACACTGCATTGCCTGAAGGAGGCAGGGAGAGCAGAGTTCAACTGGAGGCACCATCCCAATCCCGCAGGTTGTCCTGATGGGACTCACCCCCAAGAGACTCTTGAGATGCAGGCCAAGTCCTGAGTGCCAAACACTCTGCAATTATGACCCACTGACATGCCACCTATCACTCATCCCATGTGCACCCCCAGGACACCCCCATGTTCTGTGTGTGCCCAGGTCTCTGAGGGCTCTTCCATTGGTGCAGCTCCACTATCTGCAGCCCTGACGTGGCTGGGTCACCAGATGCAGACTCCAGTATCTGGCCCTGGCTCTTGACTACTAGAAGACTGTGTCCTTCATCTGTACAGTGGAGGTGGTCAAAGGTTCTATCCCTGAAAAATGGCTGGAAGACACCTGCAGACACAGACTGAGGAAGCCTCAGACACTTCCATTTGTATATAAACGGTACCAAGGGCTCAATAGACTGAAAGGACACAGCAAAGGAAGGGACCCCTCCCCAGGCCCATCCAAATTCTCATATTCATTGCTTAGTACTGCTCCCAGGACCCAGGGATGGCCCCCCTCCCAGCTAGTACTCAGTGTGTAATGTGACTCTGTCTTCCCACCCCATGGCATGAGAATGTGGAAGCCCTGCTCTGTCCACCCTCTTCCCAATGACCAACCTCCCAACACCACTATCCCTAAAGGTCCCTCAGTGGCTACACTAGCAGTGGCCATCTGTTGGCTGCCTGAGGCAGGGAAAAGCAGGTGGGGTGGGTTAGAAAATGTCACCCCTGCCCTCCTGTCTTGTACACAGCTCCTGCTGGGGACATCTGACCTCATGCCAGGGCCCTTCTATGGCCCTTCCCTGACCTTGTCTGCTAGCCCGGGAGCACACACGTGGCCTGTCTGACCTAGCTGGATGCCCCGATTCCCACCCCTCCACCCCCGTGCACTGCTGGGAATCCTGTGGTCCTGTGCCCTCCCTTCAATGCCTAACCCACTTATTCCCAAGTGCTCTGGGGAGCCAGAAAGACAGTGCCCACCCACAACTAACAGTATCCTGTTGCCCACTGGCCAGCTGAAATCACAACAGCTCATCATGGACCTTGCCTGAATGCACCCAGCATTTTAACCCAGCCACCATTGTCCCCCCCTACTCTACCCTGTCCCATCTCCAACCAACATTCCTCTCCCAATTTCCCTCACCATGATAGAATAAGCTGGAACATTTCACAAAATTTATTAAACAGAAACAATGAACCATTGAAGAGAAGGGATGACAACACCTAAGGGACTCTTCACAACCACAGGTCGGCCCGCCCCCCTTCCTGGGGCTCCTCTGTCTCCAAGCTGGGGCCCTCCCACCACAGCCTCCCTTTCTGAGGACCCAGATGTGCCTCTTGCCAGGACAATGGCCTCTGGCAATGAACACTCACTTCCATTCCGGGAGCCCCCTGAGGGGCTGACTTGCTGTGGGGTGGCCCTTGCCCTGTGGCTGGCACAGAAGGGTCACAGGACACTGGAAAGCATAACAGGGAACACCCCCCCCAAGCCAAGGAAATTGAGTCACAAGGAACAACGGGGGTGGAACGTCAAAGCACAGTCCCTGGCCCTCCCCCTCCAGCTAAGGTCCAGTGCTTCCTGCCCGAGGGGAGGCCGCGGTCTTGATCACCGAGGGGGTGAGCGTCCACCACGCCCTCGCCGTCCATCCTTCCCGCCGGCTCCCGTCTCCGACTCCTGGGGACTGGGCTCAGGGCCTCCTGGGAGGAGCTGCTCAGAGAAGAACACACACACATCTCCACGAGAACAAGCGGCAGGCAGCTGGCCTAGATCTACACCGAGAAAGCAGAGGTTGAGCTCACGACACTGGACAGGAGCGAGCAGAGCCTTGGCTCGCCCGGAAGCTCACGGCACGTGCCCGGGCCTGGAGGTGGCCGGCCGCGAGGGCGCGGTCCTCTGCCCGGGGCTGACACACACCTCACGGCTTTGCACAGGAACTTTGCACAGGAACGATGGCTAGCGTGGGGGTGGGCGTTTGCCTGAGGTGGGTCACTATGGGGCTTACAGATAAGGCGGGCTTCCAGGGACAGGGACAGGAGCACCCTGTCCCGGGGACGGTGAATCGGGTTGGGGTTTTGCCTGCTGGGAGAGCCAGGCAGCTGGCACCCTTGAGATGGACTCTCTTCCCCGACGTCTCCCAGTCCAGTGCAGGTGGCAGGTGTATTCAGGTGCCCTCATCCAGGCTATGGATGGCCGATCAGTAGTGCTTCAAGGCTGGCCGCCCTAGGCTGGCCGGGTTTGGGGCTGACCCTGGGTTGGCAGCTCTTGAATTGTGAGTTGCCAAGCCAGGCCCCAGTTCTCCCTGCTTGCTCTCTCCACTTCTCCAGTGGTCCTGCACAGACAAAACAGAACAAACTGCCCCCCTCCGAGTCCTCCCTCATCCTCCTCCCACTCCTTTTCTACCTCCTCCTGTTTGGAGCAAAAGCTGCCTTCTATATCCACTCACTCCTAAGCCAGCTCTGGGTGCACTGACCTAGTGGGTGCCAGTGCCCCCACCTGGGGGTCTTCTTAGTCTTTGGTGTCCTTGCCCATACAGCCCTGTCAGGCTGCAGGAAAGGAAACTGCCTCTGGGATGGTGCTGGGCTCCCAGGGCTTTGGGGTCTGGAGACCCGGCCTTTATGGGCGGAAGGGCTCAAGGATACTGCCTTCCTGGGGCTCCCCTAGAGCAGTGTAGATGATCCTGAAGACAGGTTGGACCCTGTGACCTCCCCTGCGGAGCATTACTTCTCTCTCTTCGAGCTCTTCCTCAGAGGTATTGGCTCCTTCTGACAAGGATGGCCCCAGGGCAGGCTCCCCCATGCTCCATGTATCCTGGTGTCTGGTTGGCATCGTTAGCTCTGAGTCTGTAGTGTGGGAACTTGGAGGTGGCCAGATGACATTGCAGACACGCATGTCAGAGCCCACCGTCTCACCGTCTTCATACTCTGTATCACTGGGGTCTCTGTGTGAGGCTTGAGATTCCCATGTGCAGGGTGTGGCAGCTCCCTGCTTTGGTCTGTGACACTTCCTGCGGGCTCTGCACTGAGCTTTCCCTGAGATGCATGTGCTTTTGTCCTGTTCGATAGAGTCCCTTCCCACTGGGAGAGGGAGAGGAGGCTTGACCTGGGCCTGCTGGCTATGTCCTACCTCACTTGGGTCTCCTGATCTTTGTCTGGGCTGTTCCTTCCCCTTTTTAAGATCTGTCTGCTGCTTGCCAGGGAAAGGAGTGCCTGGATCTCCTGAGCCTGTGCTTCCTAGGGCTTGGGGTGGCTCATGCCCCTAGCCCCTTCCTCGTTTCCCAACCCTTCTTCGGCAACTTTAGGCCTCAGCATGGGTGGAGATTGGTCCTCAGCTTTGGGACATGCTGCCTGGCCATGGCCTTTTCCCATAGTACAGAGTTCACATGACAGTCGCCTGCGCTTCAGTGATGGGGACACACCTTCCTGTGCAGTCTGGGTGCTGTTTTCACTGAAACACCCTGCCTGCATGGTGACCTGAACTGCAGAATATCCTACTTCTGCTACTACCTGTCTGCCAGAGGCCCTGTGGCCCCTTCCTACTTGCCTCTGTTTCTCTTTCATCACTGCCATGGTGGTCTCCCACTCCTCTTCATCTCGAATGAGCTTCATTAATTCCAGAAAAGTGGGTGGGCACCCTCGCTGATCTAAGAGCTCAAGTTTGCCCCGGAGGGCAGCGGTCATGGAGGCCCGAGCTAGAATATGTTTGAGGCGAATCATGTCTGTGCTTTGCACTGAAAATGGGCTTTGCTGCACAGCTTTTTGCAGCAGGGGCTCTAAGCGCAGCAAAAAAGCAGAGATCTTCTCTGCAGACTTCTGGGAAGTCTGAAGAAACCTGAACTGTGAGGTTCTACAGTCCTCTTTATTCCCAAAGATCTGCTTTAGGGCATCCAGGCACTGCTCCACAGTCATGGAGTCATTATTGGCCAGGAGCACCCGCATGATTGACAGTGCGGGACCACGCAAGCTCTCTAGCAGGCGACGCCTCTTCTCTATCTCTGACACCTGCCACATCTGCATCATCTCAGTGACCTGCTCTAGCCAGGCTTCAAAACTCTCTTCCCCTGAGCCTGGGAGAGCATCTCCTGAAAACACTTTCAGCTTTCGGTACCACACGCTTTCCCTCAGAGGCTGCAAAACTGGTGGTTTGACTTGGTCCAAGTCCTCTGGCTCTATGCCCTCAATGGGAACCCCAGAGTTTTGGCCACATCTACCATTCTCCGGCCTTCATCTTTCAGGAAGTAAGTCAGCCTATTGATAAATTCATCATCTGGGTTCCGAGGTTTTACCACTACTTCCCAGGCACCCCCTTTTCCTGGTATCTGACTGGGTATAGCAGCATAGTTGACAGTGTCAGCCAATTCAATGAAGACTGCCTTAGCGTTATCTTCCCTCCTGAATATTCTGCCTAGCATCCTGTATGTACACAGGGGATGTAAGCCTGCCTTCAAGGTCTCCTTAATTTCAGCCTCAGTACACTCCATAGGGATGCCCACAATTAGCAGGGCTTTCCTGGGATCCAGGTCCATACCCTTGCACCAATCTTCTAACAGTGTCACAGCCATTGTTCCCTCTCTCTATACACTGATCTAACACAAGGGCAGTAATCTCAGAATTTTATCAGTGCTCAAAGAATCTGAGCCAATACTAAGTTGGATGGCAGAAGTGTCTCAAGTTTCCACAGCCTGTAATGCAAATGAGGTAAGAACATTGTTAATGCTTGCCTCCCACCCCCACCAAGAGTCCCTTCTCTGTCCCCATTTCTCCTCAGATATTTACTCTGTGCTTCCCAGGACTCCTGCAATCATTTTGTACAGGGTCTCCCACACAAAGCTACCTACCTCACCCTTTCCTGCTGACCTCTTCCTGCTGTGAGTTCCTCTTTGGAAGTCTGAAGACTCTGCTGCGTGTGACTCAGGTGCCTGTGGTGAAAAGGCCAATGTCAGGAGTTAGGGCCTGGTGCCTGGAGGCACTGCAGCAGCCCTCCTGGCAGCAGAGGATAGGAAATGCCCTGCTGCCTACTTGGAATTGTGCTGGTCCCAGTCACCAAGAGCACCTTCCTCAGTAAGGGGAAGAGTGGAAGCAGGAGATGCAGAGCTCCCTGTTTCTCAGGAAATGCCTGACATATGAGAAAGATGGCCGGAGCTCTGTGCAGTGTAATGAGAGTGGTGGGTGTGGAGAATGTGTAACAAGCTGCAGTGTTACCATAGATACCCAGAACAGCGTGGACCATGGGTTTCTATCATAGCAGAGTGTCATGTGGTAAGGTTAAGGCCCTTGAGGAGCAACAGGTGATGTCATTTGCCTCTAGCCAATGAAGCCTCTTAGCAACAGAGAGTGAAAGAGGGACAGGCAGGTGGGGTATGAGGTGAGCAGTGAGTGAGGAGTCAGCACTGAAAAAAACAAGAGCTTATAGTTTCAATTTGTGTGGAAGCTGGAATCAGAGGCAGAAAAGAAACACAGAAAGTGTCTCCACTGCCACACTACAGGAAAGACAACTCTCACCTTAGGTGAGGCCCTATGCTTCAGAGTCTGTGTACCCTGGCAGGCAGACCCTCCCCTTCTACTGTTTGCCAGGGTTACAGAGGTTACAGAGGCCCTTCCCAACATACCCCACCTCACAGCTGCTCACCCTGCTGCCCAGGGCCCCACTGGAGTGCAGGTGTTGTGATTTGGTTGGCACTAGACAATCAGCCTTCTCTGTCCAGACAGTTCCTAGCCCATGGGTAGTACATCCTGCTCCACTGGATCTGTCAAGGCAAGGTATAGGTATTTTTACTGTGTTTCTGTCCCGCACGCCCCTGCACAGTGTGAGCTGTACAAATGTCCACAAGGACCCTTGTGCAGTGATATATGAGAAGCTGCTCAACTCGAGGCTTCCCTTAGGGCCAAAAGGATCCTTATCACATGGCTGAAGGGATCCTTGTGCAGGTCTGCTTCCCTATCCTCACTGCAAAAGCCACCCATCAAGCCCCGCCCCTTAAAAAACCCGCCCCTCCAGAAACCCCACCCATTCATGAGCCCCGCCCAAATCCCCATCCCTTTGTAAATCCCGCCCATTCTGAAACCTCACTGGTACTGAAGCCCCGCCCCCTCCAATGTCCCGCCCTTCTAAAGCCCCACCCATTTGAAGTCCCGCCCCTTACGAAGCCCCACCCCACCCTTCTAAAGCGCTACCACTTTGAACCCCCATCCCCTTCGAAGTCCCACCCCTTCCGAAGTTCGACCGATTTTGAAGCCTCATCTCTACATATGCTCAAGTTCTATCTCCACCTCCACTTTTCTGAGCTCCTCTCCTGCCCATTATCTGAAACCCAGTATAAAGCCAGTCACAGTGGAGAACACTGGTAATCCCACCTACTGCAGAGGCTGAGGCAGGAGGAGTGCTGGAGCCCAGGTGGCAACAGAGCGAGATCCCATCTCAAAAAACAAAAAAAACACCCATATGGCCCATACTGTTTCAAATACATCCCCCACTACCTCACATATCCCCCATTCCAGATTAGGAACACATCTAGTCACTGGTACTGGGCAGAGGCTAGGAGGGGTTGGGGCTAAGTGCAATAGGTCCCCCTGTATTTTCCACGCTTGTTGCACTGCTAGAAATTTTAGAAGGCCCTTCGGGTTCCGGGTCTGGTATAGTGGGATTCCACTTCCAGAAAAACCTTCTGACCACTGACACCTGGGATGCTGTGGAAAACACTAAGGGTTACTGGGGACAGTCCACTGTGATTTGGGTTGCTGTCTGTGCCCTGGTCCCAGCACCATACCTGCAGGCCAAGAGTTCCTCTAGATGTAACCACCACGCGCCTGCCACCGCTTCCGCGTCCAAACAGAATGGAGCACGAGGGTGTGGCGGCAAGAACATATATAGGATGACAGCCCCCCTCCCCCCCCCCAGCTGCACACGGCCCTCTGGCAGCTGAGCCCTAACAATGTCACCCTCACCACTCCCCATCCCCCCAAAGCAGGATCCTCACTTTTACTCCCCCATTCCTTTACATTCAATACCTGGGGTGGATAGGAACTTCAAAATGAACAGAGGACCACTTACATTGTGCAATAGGTCCAGGTCCAGTTGTAGTATTGGCTCAAAAGAAAATGCGTGGCCTGCCACGAGACGCATCAGACCCAGCAACCATTGCGTCTACTATTGCACATGTCACTCCCTCATTGGATGGAAGATGTAGCGTCATAGCCACCAGTCACTCTAATTTCTATATTCAAATTGCCAGCACAGGGCCGGGTGCAAAGTACAGGGCCGGGTGCAATGTATATGGCTATTTGCAAAGTATAAGGCCGAGTGCAAAATACAAAGCTGTGTGCAAAATACAAGGCCGAGCGCAAAATACAACGCCACCGAGCGCAAAATACATGGCTGAGTGCAAAGTACAGGCTGAGCACAAAGTACTGGCCCAGTGAGTGCTTACTAATTAAAAGTAATATTCCCTGTTTATTTTTTATTAGGATTTGTTCTTGGGAAGAGAGGGAAAAATACAGCAGCTTCCTGCATTTCACAAGGGCATGAAAATTTTCAGGGTGCACGGAGACAAAACTATCAAAAGATTGCACAACCAAGTATTGTTCAAGTATTTCCTGCCAGTGCCCAAACTGCTTCCTTACCTTTCCCAAAATGGATTTAAGACTCGGATATTTGCTCAGTGGCCCCAAAGCCTGTTCTGGAAAATTCTGTGGATGGATCACAAGTAACCAACTGCAAGTTGAACATGAATCCCCAGACATTGTGATGAAAATACAGTCTCTGAATCAGGAGGTCTGGGGCTGAGCAGAGAGTTTTCTAAAACTTAGGGACTGCATGTTGTGGGTCCCTGCCCACACTTTGTGTAAGAGGCTCTGAAGCCTGAGATTACATTTGAGAATTAAAAGTTGTGGAATTTTGGTGAAAGAATGGATTTGTACTCGTATATTTGAGATTTAAAAGAAAGGGCTTCAACGAATCCCACTATTAAGTTTAATTATAACACATGAATAAAAAGAAAAATAACAGGCTTTTCTAGAATTTGTTGATAAAAATGTGGAAAGCAGAAAAAAATTTAAATTAAAGGTCACTGAACAAGATGTCTGTGAGCATGGTCTGTTTTCCCACCTTCTTATTTTTTATAGTGCTGGGCATGGAAGCCAGGCTGTGCATATATTAAGCATGTGATCTACTACTGAGCTGCATCCCCAGCCTCTAACTGCAGCTATTTTTTATGTCTGAGGAGATCATGGAGTTCATGAAATCAATATCCTTTACAACACCACTTGAAGAGATCACACTCACCTCTGGAATACTCAGCTTTTTTTGCTGCTGCTACTAAAAGACCCAACAAGAACAATATTAGAGGAGGAAAATTTTATTTGGGTATTCATGGTTTCAGAGGTCTCAGTCCATAGACAGCAGGCTTCATTCTTCAGGGCTTGAGGTGATGCAGAATATCATGGTGAAAGAGTGTGGCAGAGGGCTGGGGTTGTAGCTCAATAGTGGAGCACTTGTCTAGTATGTGTGAGGCACTGGGTTTGATCCTCAGCACCACATAAAAACAAATAAATAAGACAAAGGTACTGTGTCCATTTACAGTTAAAATAAATATGTGTGTGGGTGTGCGTGTGTGGGTGTGTGTATATATATATATATATATATATATATATATAGAGAGAGAGAGAGAGAGAGAGAGAGAGAGAGAGAGAGAAGTGTACAGAGGGAAGTAGCTCACATGATGATCAGAAGGCAGACAAAGACTTCCTCAGTGGTCAGGACTTCCCAGAGATTGTGTGAGTATGACTGAAAGCCCCTTTTCAGAATCTTGAGACCACACCCAGGGGAGTGGGATGGGGTATGTGCAAAAAATCCCCAGTAAGGGGGATTGAGCACAGAGGGGCCCTGGGGTGTACAAGAAACCTATAATAAGAGGGTATGAGTACATAGGGGGAATCTCAGTTACAGGAACCTACAAAAAATGGGGAATAAAAATTCTAGGCCCAGGGTCAGGGAAGGATAGTGGAAAGATCCCATATATACAAGTCTTCTTTGTTTTCCTTTGAAGAGTCTAAGTAGGGAAAATAAACTGGTGATGGTGGGAGTCAATCTGCTCCCATGGAGGACGCGTGGCCGTCTGGCCCTTTGATTTCAACATCCACCGTGGCTGACAGATTATTCCTAATGTTCCAAACCACACAGGCCCTTTTCACGTCTGGGTTACACTGTAAAAATCTGTGACAGCCTCTATTTTAATCTGTGTATTGTATGGATGTCTATGTATGTGCTGGGTCTATATCATGTACGTGGTACCAAAATTGGCTTACAGATAGATAAATGAGTACTCATAAATTTAATTAATGGATCCAAATGCCTTTCAGTTTACATGACTTAAATAAAACTTTAACAAAAAGGGTCAATCTAAATTGGTAAGAGTAAATATGCCTTTGAAATTACTAACCCACACGTTTTTTCTGGTTGGCTAACCAATCAGAGTGTTGGTTTCTATGAAGCTAATCCCCTACTAATGGTGTGATTCTATGTACAACCAGAGACGTGAACAAATGTGCTCTATTTGTGTAATATGAATTGAATTGCATTCTGCTGTCATATATAACAAATTAGAATAAATGAAATAAAATAAAATAAAGTTAGTTTATTCTAAGCAGCACAAAAATGTTTAAACTGCAATATCTATTGCTTCTAAAGATTTTTCTCTGGCGAGAATAACTGATTTAAAGTGTTAATTAGACTTGTCTTAGTTGGCTTTCATGAGTAACTAAAGTTCAAAATGGGTAAATTAAGCCAGGCACAGTGGCAATGCCTGTAATCCCAGCAGCTCGAGAGGCTGAGGCAGGAGGATCACAAGTTCAAGGCCAGCCTCAGCAACTTAGTGAGGATCTGTCTCAAAATTTTAAAAGGGCCAGAGATATGGCTTAGTGGTTCAACACCCCCTAGGTTCAATCCCTGGTACCCCCCAAAATAAACAAAAATGGGTAAATTAGACTTAACATAAATGGGATAAACACTTATAAATGTGTTTGTTACAGAAGGTGTCTAATTAATTGGCAAAGTCAAAATACTAAAACTTGGGGACAGGTCTGTGGCTCAGCAGTAGCGCACTTGCCTGGCATGTGTGAAGCACTGGGTTCAATTGTCAGCAACGCGTATAAATAAATAAAATAAAGGTCTATCAACAACTAAAAATAATAATTAAAAAAACACAAATACTAAAACTTCAACTACGTATAAATTCAAGTACTCTTGGCTTGAATTCCATAAGGTAACATACATTGGGGTCTACTAAATGTGTTTTCATAAATTGGTAAATAAAAACAAAAGGTTTAAGATTGCTCATTTTGGGGTCTTAAACTAAAAGCAAGGTTATTAAGAGTTAAAATTATAACAGGTGTTCTTCTCTATGTGTACAAAAAGTTTTAGCTGTGTTTTGATTAAGTCACTGTAAAAAGAGTAAAATGTTTCTTCTTATTATAAAGAACTAAGATTTATTTGAATGAGATCAGATGGAAATCCTGTAATGCAAGGACAACATAGCAGAGGGTTTTTTCTACTTGGGAGTACTACTCTGGGGACTTATGACTTCTGGATAAAGGCATCAATCAGAGTCCATGTTGAACAGATATTAAGAGAAGTGTTAGGGCTAATGGTTGGAATCTGTGTTGCACAGGCATTGGGAGGGGCCCAAGGCTATGGGCTTGGCCCATGAGTTTCTAATTGATTATGCCCTGTTAGTCCTTGAGTCTGAATTTTTCTGCAGCCTCCACTTAGGTCTCCCCCAACTTTCATTTTTACTCTGTTCTGGGACAAAGGAGTGAACTGGAATGTTTAACCCCATGGGATGGCCTTTATATTTGAAAAAATACCTTAATTTGAGTCCATAAACCTGAGATCCTGACAATTAACTATCCTATCTTATTCAGGGAATAAAAACTGCCAATCATAAAGGACATATCAATGGGTTCCACCACTGTTAGATTATAACCTGGGGACAAAAATGGTCTCCCCTTCTAAGATCTGGCAGGATGCCCCATTTGGCCAGGGGACAATTCTGGGTAGAGTCTTGTCTGCTGCCCACAGAGCTAAAATACAAGGGCCTCCTGGAGTCCCCCTATATGCAGGCATCTGTGTTTTAGCCATGCTGATTTCTGTATAGAGAAGTCTCTAATAGTCTGTGTGGTCAATGTGACAGACTGCCTGGACATAAAGAAAAAAAAAATCTAGACAAATGACACAACTGGCCAGGCTGACAAGATGAGCTGGGTTTAAAGGAGCTGGATGCAGCAATAACTAAGAAAATGGTGAAGAAACCACACAACACATGAAAATGAGTTTCTAAAGTTGAGGGCGAGACTGCTCAGTGACCCCCAAGGTTCAGCTCCATGCTGGATAGCACTGGAAGGAGCAAGAGAGGGAGCACACCCAATATCCCCCCTATTTATTGGGGAGAAGATATTTGATAGAATATTCCACCCAAATAAGGCAAGGGGTAGGGTTTTGAAGGGTGGAGTCTTGCTTGGTGATGTCCTGTGGTCAGCAGATTGATTGACATATTGGCAAGTCACACCCATCTCAGGTGCTGTGTGGGATCACAGGCAGAACAAGAGGAAAGGCACACTTGCATTGCACAGGCCAATCAGTGCACAACACTAGACCTGTCCCCTCATATGCTCAAATTCACATAGTTCACACACATAGCTCATGGATGGCTCTTGACAAAGGGGACAAACTGATATAAACCCCAAACAACCAGTTGGTAGTGCCTTTATGATTATATAATTCTGGGAGGAATAGAAACTAAAACAAACCTGTGTTTTGTTGGCCGCCTCAGCAAAGGGATCTTCAAGGAAGCCTAAAGAAAAAGATGGAAAGGGCCTCCTCCGGTGCATATCAATATGTCTATTGTAAGAAAAAGGCCCAAAGGGAGCCTCTGGGATCAATTGACAGTGGGGAACTCACTTAAAGTAGATGGCACTGTGATAAAGATAAGGGAGACAGATCAGACTCAGTAATATCCTGTGCTCCAACCCCTTGAATGAAACCTGGGAAGGAAGGTGTTGGGTGTGTGGGAGACTCCCCACTGAAGTTAAGTTTCCATCTTGTGAGAACATCATGGAATCCCTTACCCCTCCCACTCCTCTGTAAAGGGTGCCAAGCCAAGAGCCCCATGAGGGAGCGGGAGCCTCCTCCCTGCCAGCCCACTCCCCTCTCAAATGCCTCCTCGACAATTTGGACACCGTCAGCCTAACCCCGGAGTTCAATCCCAAGAAATTGATAAAATTCTCTACTCAGGATTGGCCCAATTATCCCTTAGGTAACCAAAACTGTTGGCCCCCTATAGGTCCTTAGACCTGGCCATTTTGCGGGATCTCTTCAAATACTGCAAGTGATTGAAAAAATGGGCAGAGATTTTATATATTCAGGCTGAAGTTAAGTTTCCATCTTGTGAGAACATCATGCTCTCTGCCCTCCTCCTCTCTTCCTCTCTGCCCACTTCCTCTTCTTTCTCTCCTCTCTCTGCTCTTTTTCTATGCTCTCTGCCCTCGTCCTCTCCTCTCTCTGTTCTCTGCCTCTCTTTTTCTTCCCCCTTAGACAGCCCCCCAACAAATCTCTTGGTTGAATCTCTGTCTCGGATGAGTCACTCACCTTTCAGAAGGATTAAGAAAGAGTTTTTTTTTTTTTTTTTTTTTGTATATGTCACATTGTTTTAGTCAGCTTTTTCACTGCTGTGACTAAAAGACCTGACAAAAAATTGTAGGGGAGGAAAAGTTTATTTGGGGGCTCACAGTTTCAGAGGTCTCAGTCCACAGACAGTAGGCTCCATTCCTCAGGGCTCAAGGTGAGGCAGGACATCATGGCAGAAGAGTGTGGTAGAGGGAGGCAGCTCACATGATCAGGAAGCAGAGAGAGAGACTGACTAGCACACCCCCAGTGACCCACCTCCTCCAGCCCCACCGTACCCACCTTCAGTTACCACTCAGTTAATCCCATCAGGTGATAAATACACTGAGTGGGTTAAGGCTCTCATAATCCAACAATTTCATGTGTAAAACTTTCTTGCATTGTCTAACACATGAATTTTGGGGGGACACCTCACATCCAAATATAACAGATTGTTCAATCCCTCTCCTAGGATAAAATGTGTTGTATAAATTAAAAGTACAGATAATATTCTAAGACAAAGAGCAACAATGTCAGTTGTAAGTTCCTCCCAGGAAAAGGAAACAAAGCCTGCTCAGCTGGAAGTCTACTAAAAGGCAGTAATATCATTTGTGCCAAAGGGACCCTGAGAAAGGTGATCAATGTTAACCAAGATTTTGTTTAAGGAATTGAGTCAGCTTTGCCAGACACTATAAATATATCTGACTAGAGACATGTATAGATCTGAAAGTTTAGGAGAGCACTTTGCCAAGCTGGGGTTCTCCAAACTGAAGTTGTCTGTAGTGGTAAATTTTTTTCAGACTCATATAAAAATACCAAATTTAATTGGGAATTTACTTATGTCATCTAATGTTCTGAAATTGGATAAAGGTAACTTTTTTATCAATAAGATGTGTGTGTGTGTGTGTGTGAGAGAGAGAGAGAGAGAGAGAGAGAGAGAGAGAGAGAGAGAGAGAGAGATATTGATTTTGTGTTACTCTTTACAATGGTATGGGAATTTAAATGTATTTTTGGAGAGTTATAAGGAGAGTTTAAGTGAGGAGCTCTCATAGCCTTTCTGTTTGAAACATGGTTTAGATGTAATGGTGTATTATGCTAACTGATATTCAGATACATTCAGGAAATAATATGTGAGAACTTATTCACATATTATTTCCTGAATGTATTATAATAATATTCAGGAAACAGGCAAAGATCAACTTCAGAAATAAAGCATTTTACCTAAGGTTTGTCAAGAGCCCTACCTTACCAGACATAAGGCTCTACTGATCACCCTACTCCATGTTAGAAGGGCTCTAAAATAGGCCAGTATTAAGCAAATTTAAAATTGTGTTCAAAAGATAGATTTTGTTGTTGAAAAGATTACTATCATCTCAAAATAAACAGGGGATATAGTACATAACTAAAGGTTTGGGATTATAGAAATCATGTTTTTTTTTAAATTCATAACCATGATACAAACTGAATGCTTTTGCTCTCAACTCCATTTTGTAATTTTCTTATAAACTTTATAACTGTTGCCTAGTAGTGTTTTATAGAAGTACTACTTCTAATAGGACAACCTGTGTTTATTTGAGACAATTAGCCATCACCTACAGGACAAATGAGATTACAGGAACAGTACTAATGCTGACCCCAATTAAATGGAAGGGGTAATTATAAAATTATAGCTATTGAAGTTAAAATCCAGTATCCTAACTTCAAGACTGGTGATACTGACCTGCTGGATATATTTAAAACCAAAACTTGGAGACCAAAGTTAAGGAAGTAAAAGAGCCAAGGAAAAAGCAGGCAATATTTTGCCCCTGTACCTCTAAGATCAGCCAGAATCCAGAGGAGGACAGCACCCTTCTCAGGGCTGTGAAACTCCAGTGAGTCATCTGACCTCCCGAACAGGGGGATTGAGATGACCCTAGAGAACAGGAAACCAACCAGGACACATTCTGCAAGGGGGGGCCATTGGAAAGAGAAATATCCCTGATGCTTCAAAAGGAAGCCACATGTGGTCAGCAAGACCTTGGCCCTTTGAGTATATGCTAAGGAGTGGGATAAATGGGTCAAAAAAGCTAATCCACAATAAAAGGGGGGGGTAGGGAAGAAGAGAAGTTCAGTAGATTAGACAAAAGGAAATGAAGGGAAGGGAGAGAAGATATGAATAAGAAAGACAGAATAAATATAACATGGGCTGGAGTTGTGGCTCAGAGATACAGCACTTGCCTAGTATGTGTGAAGCTCTGGGTTTGATTCTCAGCACACATAAAAATAAATAAATAAAATAAATGTATTGTGTCCATCTACAACTAAAATGTATTTTTTAAGACTAGAGATTTTTTTTAAATACATGATAGCAGAATGCATTACAATTCTTATAACACATATAGAGCACAGTTTTTCATATCTTTGTATATAAAATACATTAAAAATATTTTATTAGTTGTTGATGGAGCTTTCTTTTATTTACTTATTTATGTGTGGTGCTGAGATTCAAACCCAGTGCCTCACACATGCTAGGCAAGTGTTCTACCACTAAGCCACAACCCCAGCCCCTAAAATGTATTTTTAAAAAAAGAACAAATATAACATAATTTTCCTATGTACATAAATGAAAATACCTAAGTGAATCCCATCATCATGTACACCCTCATGAATGGAGTCCTACTTAGAATAAGATATATTTCATGCTTGGATAACTATATCATAAGGGATTCTACTGTCATATATATCTAAAAATAACCAATAAAATAAGAATCCCCATAGTCTTAATAGTTTCAGCATTGCTCAAAAGCTGAAGTACAAAGTTGCCTCAGAGACGCAGGGCAAATTCTTAGCTGAAAAGTTTTTGTAAAAGTAAAAATAAAAAAAATCAAGTTACATATTTCCAAGATATAAAAACACAGGATACACACACTCCCATTCCAAAAGGAAGGAATAGGGGGATAGAAAGGAAGCTTGGACCAAAGCAAGACCAAAATCCAAAGGACAAACATTAAATCCTGTAGCACCATGTCTGGAATCTGGGGCTTGTGGTGGTGTGATGTGAGTTCCAAAGGGTTTGGACAGCCCTGCCACTCTGGCCTTATTGGCTTCAGCCCACATGGCCAGTCTCTTGGGCTGGTTTTGCTTGTTGCCTACACTTTTCCTCAGCAAATGTTCCACATTCCTGCCATCTGTAGCTTCCTGGGGTCTCCATGGCAGCTTTAGCTTCACTCTCTCACAACTTAGTGCATTGCCCTTTCAGAAGCTGCCCATAGGGATTCAAATCTTGCCATGTTCTTTCTGGCATCCCAGGCCTTCCTTTGAAATTACAGAGAAAGTTTCTGTGATCTCATCATTCTTTAATTTTTCATGCCTGTAAAACTAGCAGCACACAGACAATGTGAATATATGCTGCCAGTGGAAGGAGCTGGAGATTCTGCATGCCAGGATATCTGAGCACAATGAAAAGAATTTTGGGGAAACAATTTCCTAGGCAGTCTTGTGAGAGCAGGGCACTCTGGGATTTTTTTTTTTTTTATCAAAGCAAAGTTTTGCAAACAGATTTATAATTTTATACCCTTAAGCCTTCCATGGTGTACTGTGGCCAACTCCTGAGATGCCCTCAAGGTATATTTCATATTGTTGTAGGGCAAACTAAATGATTTCTTTTTTAT
This sequence comes from Marmota flaviventris, assembly GCF_047511675.1. NCBI lineage: Eukaryota > Metazoa > Chordata > Mammalia > Rodentia > Sciuridae > Marmota > Marmota flaviventris. The sequence goes on from NC_092518.1 coordinate 132,556,202, forward strand.
GACTAATTTCTTTAGACACCATACTTTCTATGGCTGCTTGTATAATTGTATTTTTAAACATACAACTTTCCTGGCCAAATTACAAGTTCACCAAATCATTTCCCTCTTCTTTCTGCTATAGATTACCGCAGCAAATCTGGCTAAAAGGAGCCAGGGATACCCATTAATGCTGTGCTGCCAAATTATTTAATCAATCATTGAAAGGAAAGTGAGGAACTAGGAGACAAGTGGGGGAGAAATGGAAGACAGTGACCAGATATAGATACACCTGAGAGTTTCTCAGAGCTGAAAAATAAAGGCATATCTTTCCATAGATGGAGAGAGGCAAAACAGGCTTGAGGTTTGGGACTTTTATGGGGCAGGCTCAGGGATTAGAGCCTGGTGGGTCTAATGTGTGTGATTAAGGGTGGGTTGGTATGAGGGAGTGGCAAGCCTTTCTCAGAAACACTGTTCGGCAGGAAAGAGAAATTTTTCTTAAAATGGTGGCTGTCAATTAAGATGGTCATCCAGATGCTAAGCAAGGATCTTACATTCCCCCCAATTTTTGTTGGTTATTGGGCCCCTTAAGGGACAGAGGTGTAGATCAATCTTGTGTAGATTTTTCCTGCTGGGAAGGGGCAGTATCTGGACCATTGTTAGGAGTGTGGGTTGTCATTGAGTCAATGGTAATGGTCAGGGGGTGCCAGGCGATGCTGAGTCCAGATGGCCCAATTTTGGTGAGGGGTTGGAAGTCCTGTAACAGAAGCTAGTTCACAGTTTGGTTAGAGATCCTTTGCATCTGGTCTCAAATAAATCTAATGACACAGGGGGCAAGCATTTGCCAAAGGCCTATGATGAGGAGAGAGGTCAGGAAAGGAAGTGCCACTGGAGAAGGGGGTTACTTAGCTGCCATCCTTCAGTTCCAATGGCAGTGGGAAGCTCTGAGGCTTGAAGGAGATCGGAGGTAAAGGGGGCATTAGTAATTGAGGTTCCCTTGGTAGTAAGGAATCCACGCTCCATCCAGATAGCAGAGTGGGAGAGAAGTATGTGGAAAGTGTATTTAGAGTCAGTGTAGACATGGAGGGAGCCTCCCTTTGCCAGAGTGAAGGCCCTGGTGAGCACAACCAGTTCAGCTTGCTGATTGCATGTATTATTGGAGAGGGGAGTGGCTTCCACAGCCAAGGTTAGAGAGACTGTAGCATACTCTGCCTGAGGAACTCCCTCCTGAAGGAAGGTGGAACCGTCTGTAACCATGTGCATGTTGCCTGGAGCAGGGGCCTTCCTGTGTCGGGGAAGGATGTGGAAGAAGCTCCTCCAGAGTTTCAGAACATGAATGGGTGAGAGGAGGAGAGGCGGAAGAGTCCTGAGGAGCAGGGAGGAGAGTAGCAGGGTTTAAAGATGAGCACGTGTGGAGAGTAAGACTGGATCTTCCACCAGGGAAACCTGTAGAGATCAAAGGTGGGGGGGGGATGTAAGCCCGTGTAAGTGAGGAGATCCTTTAGGTGACGGGGAGCCGGGATGGTGAGTGGGGCCCCAAGGGTGACTTTCTTTGACTTGTTAATGAGTAGAGAGGCTGAGGCCAACATTCACGGACAAGGGGTCCATCACCAAACAGTAGGGTCAAGACCCTTCAATAGATAAGCCACATGGGGCAAAGGTTGGCCCCAGCATGTGTCCGAGGACCCCTAGAGCAAATCCCTGTTTTTCAGCCACCTAAAGGTGAAATGGGCGTGTGAGCTCAGGGAGATGGAGAGAGGGCCTGCTGGAGCCTGGTGAGGGGCTTTGTAACAGAGTGCAATAGGGGTTCAGAGAGTGGGTCCCGGGCCGCATCATATACAGGCTTAGCCAATATGGAGGAGTTAGGAATCCAAGCTCTAAGGAATCCTGCCACACCCAGAAAGGAGAGAATTTCTTCCTTAGTAGAGGGCGTTGGTATATTAGTGATAAGGCTCTTTCTATCAACCATAATGGCTGTGTGTGTAGGGATCAGGAGGAGGCCTAGGTCTGTCACCATTGCCAAGGAGAGCTGTATCTTGGATGGAGAAACCCTATAACCACAGGCAGAAAGGAAGTGAAGAAGTTTACAGGTGTCCTGATGGCTGACCTCAAGGCAGGGACTGCAAAGAAGGAGGTCATCAACATACTGTAGCACCACAGACTGAGTGAGATATAGGGACACTAGGTCCTTAGCCAAGGCTTGTCTGAAGACATGAGGGCTGTCTCAGAACCCTTGGGGGAGAACTGTCCACATCAGCTGAGTTATAAGACTCAGGGTCTATCCATGTAAAGGCGAAAAAGTCTTGAGAGTCAGAATGGAGGGGAATAGAGAAGAAGGCACCTTTCAGGTCTAGTACTGAGCAGTAAGAGGTCCTGGAAGGGGTGGTGGAGAGAAGGGTACAAGCATTGGTTACCACGGGATGGATAGGGACGACTGGAGAGTTGATGGAACGGAGCTCTTGGACCAAGTGGTAGGAACCATTAGGCTTTTTTACTGCCAAGATGGGGTGTTATAAGGGGAATGAGTAGGTCTAAGGGATCCTTTTCACAAGAGGTCTTGAATGATAGGCCTAAGAGTTTTTGTCAGAAGAGCAGATATTGTGATTGGGCCAGAAAACGGAGAGGTTTTTGAGACGGATGTGAATGGGCTCGTGGTGTGAAGTGATAGCAGGACTTGAAATGTCCCAGACAGTAGGGTCCACCTTGGACGGGGGTAATGAGAAGGCACTGGCAGACAGAATAGGGTATGGTCCTAAGGTAGGGTGAGGATCAGGGGAGCAGCAGGCGAGTCTGGATGGAAGCAAATATGAGGGTAGAAGGAAAGCATAGCCCCAACTTTGTGAGGATGTCCCTTCCCATAAGGGGAACAGGGCACTGTGGAGTGACCAAAAAGGAGTCAGTAAAACTTAGAGAGGCAAAGGCATAAACAAGGCTAGGTGTCTCTAGGGTTGGGAAGGTGTACACTCTACCTCAAAAATAGAGGTCACAGAACGAGTAGTAGCCCTCAGAACTCCTTGAGGACTGAATATGTCGCCTGGTGTCTAGGAGGAAGGAGGCAGGCCCACCTGAAATACAGAGTTACCCTGGGTTCCCATGGAGGGTTGGTAGTGTCAGTGATGGGGACCTGGGCCTCGTCGGTCCTCTGCAGCCAGTCCTAAGAGTTGGAAAGGGGAACCAGAAGGGCCAGATGGCTGGGGGCCGCTGTGGGCTCAGGGACAGTCAATAGCCCAGTGTCTCTTCTGATGGCATTTAGGACAAGGGTCTGGAGGCTTGTGAGGCTTGGGACACGTACGAGTCCAGTGACCCATCTGACTACACATAAAACAGGGTTTGGCGAGGGACCCTTCTGTGGGCCAGTGGAACCAGGGACAGATGCTAAGGCCAGACAGACGGCTTGAGCAAGCATCTGATATTTCTGCTTCTGGGCCTTCTCGTCTCTCTTGTTATACACCTTTAAAGGTCACTTCCAGAACCTCAGCTTTGGGACTTAGTGGCCCCCTCTCGAGGCACCTTAGTTTGGCCTTAATATTGGGGAAACTCTGGGAGGAAAAGTAGATCATTAGCAGTGGTCTCCCATCTGGAGTCTCAGGGTCCAGGTTAGTATATTGTAATAAAGCCTTGGTCAGGCGGTCTAAAAAGGTTTTCATTCTTACCTTGGAAGATTTCCTGGAGACTTTCATAATTGATAGCTTTATGGGCTGCCTTTCTAAGTCCTGCCATGAGGCAAGTAATGAATTGGTTTCTACTAGTTACTCCTCCAGGCGAACTATAATCCCAGTTGGGGTCCCAATCAGGGGCTGCTTCAGTGCCAATCGAATGGCAGGGGAGGTCTGATGTACCTCATCAGCATAATTTCTAGCTTGCTCCCAAACTCACCTGCACTCCTCAGGCAGGAGGGTGTTAGACAAGATCGTATAGACATCATGGGAGGTCCAATTATATGATTGAGTCATGTACTGAAACTCTTTGATACATGTGGTGGGACTTGAAGTATAGGACCCAAGCTGCTTTACTATCTGTGAAAAACCTGACAAAGACAAAGGCTCATGAACCAGGATTACACCATCTACCCCAGCCACCTCGCATAGAGGACACAGAGATGTGGGTTGGGCAGTGGCAGCCTGTGAGCGTGTGGCAGGAGGAGAAAAGGGTGGAGGGACCATGGGGACAATTGCTATGGAGGCTCCATTAGAAAGAGAATTGTGATGTAGCAGGGGCTCATCCACTGGGTCAAAGGAGATCCTACCCAGGATCTTCTGTCCCTTTGGAAGCAAGCGTAGGGGAGGTGAGAGCTAAGAGGACTTGTGCGGGAGAGCCACAGTTGCAGAGAGAGGGCTCAGAACATAGAGAGGAGAAGGCCTGAACGTATGATATCTCTTTCCATTTTCCCAAACACTCACAATAGTTGAAAAGATCCCTGATAATATTGGGATCTAGAGTGCCATCAAGTGGCCATCTAGAGTCCAAAGAATATTGAGGCCAGATCTGATTGCACAAATGGATAAGTTTTGGGGGGTTTAGGTCTGGGGTGAAACAGAGAGAGAGACCCCAGGTTAGCCAGGAGGCAGCCTAGGGGACTAAGGGAGGGAATGGATGACGAGCCGCCCATGGTGTGTAGGAGATGAGTTTAGAGGTGAGGTGTCCCCCAGTCTCTAGTATCACCTAGACGAGAGGATGGTTATGCTCAGGGGGTCGTCACCACCACTGGGTAAGCATCGGGGGAAGGGCCCATAGAGGCACTTGGGCACCTGACTGGGACTATGTAGGGGCAGAAGCTGTAGAGATTAACCCACGGCCGAGAGGTCTCACCAGGAACAACTCCCAATCACCCTCAGTAGTTTTTCTCAAAACCCAGGACCCAAATAACAGACAAATTATAGATCCAGTTGACAGTACGGATCAGCTGTAGCTGTGAAAGCTGTGCCTGGGGATGCCCCTGACCACATGGTAACCCTGGGAGTTCCAGCAATCGTTGGTCACTTCCTGGGACCTATAGGTCATTTAGATTGACTGGAGACAGGGATCCAATGGTGGGTACAGAGAGGGCATTGGCAGAATGGAGGGCCTGGTCCCATGATGGAATCCAGATCTGGGGCTAGCGATGCTCAGTGACCCTTGAAGAGGGGAGCAGGCACACTGGGGAACCTGATCCTGGGTCTTGGCACCAATAAAAGGAAAATGAGGAAGCGGGAGACAGGTGAGAAATGAAAGAGACCAGGCAGAGATACATATGAGAGTTTATTTGTTAGAGCTGACACATAAAGGCCATCTCTTCATAGACAGAGAGAAGTGACAGAGGCTTGGGTGCTGGAACTTTTATGGGGCAGGCTCAGGTATTAGAGCCAGGCGGTCCTAATGTGGTTGGTTAAGATTGGGGTTGGTATAAGGGAGTGAGTGGTGAGCCTTTCTCAGAAATGCCCGTAGGCGGGAAAGAGAAATTTCTCTTAAAATGTTGGCTGTCACTTAAGATGGCCATCCAGATGCTAAGCAAGGACCTTACAATCATCTTCAAACTTAGCCTCACACAAGGTCTCCAGTCACGGATAAATTGTAAACAAGTTCTTTCCCAGAATGTAATATGAATAACCTCTACTCAAATTCCCAATAGAGTATTTCCATCTGGAATCTCATGAGCACAGTCTTTACTTTTTGCAATCCTATTAGTATTCTGGTTTTCTGAGCTCACACCAGATTCATACATTAAGACTCCCAACATTCTAGGGCTCCTCTAGCCTGCATCTCAAAACCTTTTTAAACTTCTCCCACAAACCAGTTCCAAAGGCTTCTGAAGCTATGGTCAGAATCGTTACAGCAATGATGCCACCTCTCTGTACCAATTTTCTGTTTGATTTTTAGCACTGTGACAAAATACCTAAGAAAATTAATTTAAAGGAGGAAAAATCTACTTTGGTTCAGAGTTTCAGAGGTTTTAGTCCATGGTCACTTGGTCCTATTGCTTTGGGCCTTTGGCAAGGCAGCAGTACATTATAGTGGGTAGGATATGGTGGAACACATATAGTTTACCTCATGGTAACTAGAAGTGAGGATGGGAGCCAAGGACAAAGGAAACTTCTCAAGGGCACACCTTTGGGACCTATTTTGTCCAACTAGGCCTACTTTCTAATGTTTCCACCATTTCCTAACAGCTCGAATAGCTGGGGTCCAAGCCTTTAGCACATGGCCTTCAGGGAAAATTTAACATGTAAAACATAATAGAGAGGATGTAGAAAAAGGGAACACTTGCACAACATTTGTGGAAATGTCAATTATTGCAACCATCATGAAAAATACTATGGAGATTCCTAAAAAAGTAAAAATAGAATGACAAGATTAACAAATCACATTTGTGTGTGTGTGTGTGTGTGTGTGTGTGTGTGTGTGTGTGTATATATATATATATATATATATATATATATATATATATATATAAATAAAATAGTAAGGGCACAATATTCATTTACATAGTTATATTCTGTTAATTAGAACAAGGATGTCAACAATTTTAGCACAGCACTTGTCTGCATGGCACATAGGGTTTATACTACTGTTGTGACTGCAGAGAAATGTTTCAAAGCTGTCTCCCAATCAGTGGCATCATAACCATCAGAGGAATTTTAAGCAAAACCAAACTGCAGATTCCTATGCCCACTCCCCCAAGTTCTGATACAGAAGGTTTGAAATAGGCTCTATAAATCTCTATTTCTCAAAAGTTCCCTGCGTTATGTATATGTACAACCAGGCCCTGAGCCACCAGTGCAAAGGACAGTCATGTGCCAATTGGATCTATGTGGCTGAGAATAATCAAACAACCAAGGTAAAGCACACCAATTCTTTTGAAGCCCTGAAATTACAGATTTAGTGATAGATGTTGAAGTCTGTGGTCAAAAGCACTTCTGCAGTGTGGTTATGGCTTGAGAACACCATGAGCTTTTCCCAGGTTGTGGGTGGCCTTGTTGTCCAGAAATTCCATCTGCTTGTCACTTGATCTCACCATGTTGTTCATCTTTGCCCTGCCACAGTCACCACAGGCACAGAGTGCGCACTGGCCCAAGAGTCTAGTAAGGAGTCAAAGAATTTCCTAACCAACCATTCACCTGTGTGAGATTCTTGCCTATAACAGAACTCCAGGCCTAAGTACTGAATAGCAATCAAATTTTAATTCTCCAACCCCGGCTTCTACTTTTCCCTTCTAATTATAAAAATTTACTTGACCTATCAGCTCCTTTAGAGGACAACAAGTTGAAATATTTGCACCCTCCAGCTTTTGCCAGCTCTGCAGACTTTGGCACATAATCTCAATCAACATGAACAAATTCCTCTGGCCCAGTTTTGTTTCTGGTGGTACCCTGGCAACTGAATTCAACATCATGACCTTGAAAGGCAGAAGCATAGTCTTCCAATTTTTTAAAGTCCACCAGTTCTTGATTCACATTTTTATAAGCTTCTTTCTCAAAGGGGAGCTTCCTCCAGCCAATCAGAGTGACTCTGGAAAACAGGTTCTGTTCCAGGATTTCTTTTAAGAGCTTTTTGCTGGTTTCCCTGCTGGTGCCTAGTATAAAGACGGATTTATTCTGCATCTTTAAGTCTTCTGGAAGCTTTGGCTGTGCCTCTATGTCTGCCTTGTCAGCTTGGTCTTCTGGGTGACTTTCTAAGGTAAATCTTTAGTAAAGAATAATATAGTTAAAATTTTTTTTCATTTAATAAAAGCAGCTATTTTTCTGAGTCAACATTTTTTTAAAGAGAGAGAGAGAAAATTTTTTAATATTTATTTTTTAGTTTTTGGTGGACACAACATCTTTATTTTATTTGTATGTGGTGCTGAGGATCGAATCCAGCACCTCACGCATGCCAGGCGAGCGCACTACCGCTTGAGCCACATCCCCAGCCCAGGTCATCATTATTAATTATGACACATATTAATTTTTTCTCTCATGTTCATCCAGACTCACTATTCAAATAACCTAACATTATATCTATTAGATATTTATGTTTACAAAAAATAATAAACTTGAGTTTAATCAAATTGACTTATTCTGACAATCTTCATTTCCATAATAATTATGTTTCATAATATGCTTACAACATTTTTCCAATTTTTATGGTTAACTAAACTGTAGGCTATACTAGGTTAAATAATGAATATTAATTAAATATATCAGTTATTTGTAAGTGAATTTAAATTTCTAAGTGAAAAACACCAAGCAAAAATTTAGGTACTTTCTTCTTCTTCTTTTTGTATAATACAGGGAAGGTCTCTTACAGATTTGAGTCTTGTTATAGTTTGGGTCTAGAACATCCCCCCAAATGCTCATGCTTTAAAGGGCCTGTTCCCAATGCACCAATGTTCAGAGGAGGGGCCCTTGGGACTTGGTTGGATCATGAGGGCTGTGACCTCATGAGTAAATCAATGTACTCATGAGTTGACAGTTTCATGGTATTATTGGGAGGTGGTTGGAGTGGTAGTAGGTGAGGACTAGTTGGGGGAAGTTAGTCACAGGGGACATTTCCTGTAAGGATGTATCTTGTCCCTAGCCTCTTTGTCCCTCTTTTTTTCTTTCAGGCTATCATGTGGTAAACAGCTTTGCTCTGCCACCATGATGTTTCTATGTTGGCATTAGTGGACTTTAGACTGAAATTTATGAAAATGTGAGCCAAAATAAATCTCTCATCCTTTAAGTTGTTTATGTTATGTATTTAGGTGACAGTGATGAAAATTGACTAACACAGGTATTATGGTTTGGAAGTGAGGTATCTCCCAAAAGCTCAGGTGTGAGACAGTGCAAGAAGGTTCAGAGGAGAAATGGTTGGGTTGTGAGAACCTTAACCCAACCTGTGAATTCATCCCCTGATCGGGATTAACTGAGTGGTAACTGAAGTGGTAGGGTGAAGCTGGAGGAGGTGGGAACTGAGGCATAGCTATGGGGTATATATTTGTATTTGGCTATTGGAGTCAGTCTGTGGTGCTATTTCTCTGTCCCTCTCCCTATCCCACCCCCTCTAGGTTTTCTGGTGGCCATGTTCTGAGCCTCCTTCCTTTAGCACACTCTTCCACTGTGATATTCTGTTTCACCTTGAGTCCCCAGCAATTGAGCCAGCTTCTATAGACTGACATCTCTGAAACTATGAGCCCCCAATAAACTTTTCCTCCTCTAATTGTTCTTATCAGGAGTTTTGGTCACAGTAGCAAAGAAGCTGACTAAAACAAAAAAGTTCGTTAATAAAGTTGTTCTTTTTTGGGTACACTTAGAAATTATATTGTCAATAAATCTTTGTCTATAAACAATTGTGAGGTGTATTCCATAAGCCTTGCTAGTCTGCCATAAAATATAACTAATACTTTGAAATTATTTATTCCCCAATTTTCTCTGTAAAACAAAAGTTACTAATGATCAAAAATCATAATCAGTGTATGTAAATGAAACTGCTATAAGCAATAAGGGCAAAAAGAAAGAACTTTGTTAAGGAATTGAGTAATGATTGTTCAAAATGAGATGAGGGGCATTGGGAGCTGTGACAGCGGCTGTGGCGGCGCCAACAGCAGCGGGTGCTCCCGGGTCAAATGGAAACAGAGGCGGTGAGACCATGGCTGGAGGTAAAGCTGGAAAGGATAGTGGGAAGCCAAGGCCAAGGCAGTCTGTCATTCACGAAGAGTTGAACTACAGTTTCCTGTAGGCCGCATCCACAGACGCTTGAAGACTCGCACCACAAGCCACGGACAGGTGGTGCCACTACTGCGGTGTATGTGCTATGATTGTGGCACTGTCGAGGTGCTGCAGCTGGCAGGTAATGCTTCCAAGGATCTCAAAGTAAAGTGTATCGCTCCATGTCACTTGCAGCCTGCAATCCATGGTGATGAAGGATCGGGTTCTCTTACCAAGGCTAGGGGGCAGTGATTCTCTTACTGTAGCTGGGGGCAGTGTGAACCCTCAAATCCACAAATCTCTGATTGGAAAGAAGGGACAGCAGAAAACTGCTTAGAGGGTTGCTTGAACCAACCCTCTTCCTCCCCAGCATTGTACTGTACCTGGGACAGAAGATAACAATGAGGATATGTGAAAATTTTAAAAACAGTTAAAAGGAAAGGCATAGACAGTTAACTTTGAATGTGCTAACAGAAACATTTGTTAGCACATTCTTAGACTCCAAGTTTGATAAAGTACCTTTTCATGTGGTGATAGTTCTATATTGATTGGCTAGGTTTCTCCAATATGTTTTACACAAAAAATGGAATTGATAAATGATTTTTTACAAAATTAATTGTCTCAAACTGTTCTATTCATGGTGTATTCGAAATACTTTGCTCAGATTTAGAAATTGATTTAAATAAAAGTAATTATTCAAAATGATCTTTCTTTAATATTTATTTTTTAGTACTAATTGGACACAATAACTTGAATTTATTTATTTATTTATTTATTTTTATGTGGTGCTGAGGATTGAACCCAGGCCCTTGCACGTGCTACAGGAGTGCTCTACTTCTGAGCCATAGCCCCAGCCCTAAAAATAATCTTAAAATAGAAATTGGGAATATAACTTTATCATGATTGTTATGCTATGTTATATTGAATATAGATGCTATGAATTTGTAGTACTACTCCATTATTTTATTGTATACCACTAAGGAAGGAAAACTCCTTGAATTAATGGCATCAATTACAGGATACATCTCAATTTCACAGATGATTGAATATGGAAAAATGTGCATTTAAGACTAAAATGGGGTAGTATATTTACTGCAATCCTTTACTGAGCACTTACCATGTGCCAGGCCTTGTTTTCTAATCAAGAAATCGTGGGGATGGGGATGTGGCTCAGTGGTAGAACACTTGCCTAGCATATGTAAGGCCCTGGGCTTGAGGCTGAGCTCCACATAAATAAATAAAACAAAGATATTGTGCCCATCTACAACTAAAAATATATATATTTTTAAAAAGAAATCTTATTATCCTTACTTTATAAACATTGAGCCCGAGGTCCACAGAAATTAAATGATCTTCCAAAAAACATTGGGAACAAACAGAAAAGAGCACAGCTAGGATACACACTTACATCTTACTGACTACAGAGCCCACACCCTTATCTAGAATTAATGTTAGATTTATTAAACCTTTCTGATTTCGGCTTAAAATTCCAACTTGTGGTGGTTTTTTGTTAATATAGTAACAGATAGTAATTTGTACAATCTTTAAAAAAATTTTTTTTCATTGTCAGTGTCTATGTAACTGTTAGAAGATTTAAGTTAATGTACTGATTAATGGTCCATCAGAAAATTCTATTTTTCTGCCTGAAAATCTTCATTAAAGGAGGAAATTTTGACCATCTGGGGTTGTGGCTCAATAGGAGAGTGCTTGCCTCACATGTGTGAGGCACTAGGTTCAATTCTCAACATCATATATAAATAAATGATTAAAATAAAGGTCCATCAACAACTAAAAATTCTTTTAAAAAGAAGGAAATTTTCTGATGTTTTATAATATAACACTATCAAAATAAAACTCAATTTAAAACATATTTTATTATGGAAATTCTCACAAATACACAAAAATAAACAGAGTAGTATGATTAAAAAATGAGATGATGAAAATGAAGTGAAAAAACCTGACTGGACCCAGAAAGTCATAGAAATTTCATAAAAAATAAATTTTGTTATTCATGTTCAAAGCTGGGTAAAATCTTAACAGTTTGTATTTATTTTATTTTTTTTTAAAGAAAAACAGTTTAGTATCAAATGAAAAACTAGAACTTGGGGGTTTTCTCTGTTAAAATAATCATGGATTATTGGTATGCCCTTAAAAGTAGGTTGTAAAAGCTTTTTTTTTTTTTTTTAATTGAGTAATCTACTTTAGAAAACACAGATTTTTATTGGGATAACTTTCTGTTTATGGTGACTTTATTATTGTTTCAGTCAGTTCAAGCTTGTAGAAAAAATACCATGCACTGGGTATCCTAAACAAAAATTTATTTGTAACAGTTCTAAAATCTGGTAGATTTAAGATCAAGGAACTGGCCCACCTACGTAGTGTTTTCTGAGGGCTGTCTTCATGATCTGAAGATGGCAACTTTCTTGTATCCTCACATTGCTGGGAGAGCAACTATTAGTGTCTCTCTTTTTATAACAATACTAATTCCATCACGCTGGCCACATTCTTATGATTTCATCTAAATCTAATTGCTTCCCCCAAACCCTACCTCTTAATACTAGCCCATTGAGGGTCAGAGTTTCAAAAAATGAATTTTATGGGAACATAAATATGCAGTACAGAACAATCATGTCCTTAATTACTTAAGGAAATCAAGTTTCTTGCTATTAAAGACCTAAGTGGGGGCTGGGGGTGTAGCTCAGTGGTAAAATGCTTGCCTCTTACGTGTGAGACACTGCATTCAATCCTCAGCACCACATAAAAATAAATTAAGATACTGTGTGTTCATCTACAACTAAAAAAAAAATTAAAAAGAACTGTTTTTTTCTATGATCATGTTATCTCCTATATTCTTTTAGAATATCTTTTTATTGTCACCTCAGTTGAATAGGTGGTCAAGGGGTGTTTTTCAATGGTGCATGATACTATATAACCAAGTATTCAAACCTCTGACAACTTTTGACATTTCTCCTCTAAAAATAAATTTTAAATGATGTCTTCTTTGATAAAAAATCATCTTTGAGACTTTTCAGAGAGTCCCTGGAAAATCACAAAGAGTTTGTTCTTTTGTCTTGGAAAAAGGAATGATAGAATAATTAGGGTTTGCATTATATGAGTTGTGTGGAAGTGCTAGATTTTAAATAATGCTTAGCTTTCTTTAGATGAGTTTTTATGAAGGAAGTGTTATTAATATTAATATTTCACAAGGTCAATCTATGTTTCCACTGTAACATTACAAAGGTTCTTTCATGGCCAAAGTATTTACAATCATATATACTTTCCACCATGCAAATACATACCATGGGAGGCAAGAGTACATATTACTTGCCTTGTTATTTGCATATACTAGACCTAGATGGTCATAGGTATGATTTTACCCGATACACCAGGAAATATAAACAATAGCCTAATATTTCCTTTTCCTAACTAGATAAGACAACATCTTCATCAAAAGGGATCATATGAACTCCAAGATGAACATTCCCAAGACAATGATGTCCATGAGTCCTGGATAGCACCTAATGACTCCTATTCTATTTGTGATAACTGTACCTAATGGTATATGTCTGCTAATCAGATGGGATCCTGTTATCTTTCCTTACTAGCCGCTATTGAATATTTTTAAAAATTTTTGTAAGTTGTAGATGGACAGAATGCCTTTATTTTATTTGTTAATTTTTTATGTAGTGCCGAGGATCCAACACAGTGCCTCACATATGCTAGGCAAGCACTTTGCCACTGAGCTACAGCCCCAGTCCTCCCTGTTGAATCCTTAGACTGCCTACTTTTCTCACCCTTGCTACTCTATTATCTTTGATTTAATTTCTTCAAGCAGTAGAATATTCAAAAGAAATATGTCACAGTTACAAGGTTTGGTGTACATCCCATCCCTAGAAGTCCGTGATCTCCTTTTCTCACCCGATTTTCAAGATATCATTGAACAAAAGTCTAAGAGATTGGGAATAAATCTTAAAGACTTGACTACTGTGGTAAATCATGCATGGAGCTCCTGCTACAGGCCACTCAGGAAGTTCACCACAACCATATTTTACAGACTTTGCTTTTGGAAATATCTGTGAGTCTGAACCTTCTTACTGAACCCACTTCAGTAAGAAGTCCAGGACATAGTCATGTAAAATCATCTGGCATTGGACACAATTCTTGCTTCTCCAAGGAGCTGCTGTGATTTGGATGTAGTTTGTCCCTGCCAAAATTCATGTGGAAATTTGGTTGCAAAGGTGGCAGTGTTGGGAAGTGGATATTTTAAGAGGGATTAGTATCTTTCTCATGAAACTGGATTTGTATTCATGGGAATAAATTAATTTGTGTGAGAGTAGGTTGTTATAAACTGGATTAGCTCTTTGTCCCCCTCTTCTGCTCTTGAATGCTTCCCCTTCCAATTTTCCACAATATATGAAGCAGCATGTGGTCCTCACCAGAAGCTGAGCAGGTGCTAGCACCATGCTTTGGGACTTCCAGGACCATGAGCCAAAATAAGCCTCTTTATAAATTTATAAATTACAGAAATTTCCGGTGCTCTGTTATAGCAATAAAAAATGGACTATGACAGAGACACATGTGCAGTCATCAAAACTGACTACTGTCTATGGGTTATCCAAAACCTCTATGTCTATACTGTCACCAAAATATTCAGACTGCAGATGGGGAAACTTGTCAGTTGCCAGTGTCATTCTCACTCCACCATCTGAAGATGCTTCAGATCCAACAACTAGAAATCTTGACTGGCTTGCCCTAGAACTTAACATCTTTCTCTACCCCAAGAAAACTATGGTGCATTTCTTACTAGAGGCTGGTGTGCTAAAAGTCTAGTTCTCAGGGGTTTATGTTTTATGCACCCTGTGTAGTGAGCATACATATCATTGTACTGAGTTCCAACCATCTACTCACTTCTGTCATCATATCACTATTCACTGAGTCTCCCATTTCTGTCAGATGCTTCTGCTACTTTTCCCTACATGCCACCACACAAGCTGTGATATATGCTTCCCTAAATGATCCTAGAATAGGAGAAAATTGTAACCATAAATATGTTCAGTGCTGCCAGTCTGTATCATTATCATATAGTATATTTAGGAAACACTAAATTTATATATACAGATGTGTGTGTATGTGTGTGTGTGTAACAATTTGGACAGTAAAAATGAATATAAAGTTTGTTCATATCTTAGGAAGAAAGAGTTATTTGTTATTCAGCACTTAATTGCACCTCAACCAGGGAGCCAACATCAGTTCCCAAATCTGGCTGTGCAATGTTCCATTATTTCAGCACTCTACATAAAAACTCGAGAAGATTGTTAATAAAGTAGATGGGATAGGGTGAAGGAAGGGGAATTTCTAACAATCAGATGATAATCCGACATGAATCTCAGAAAAATATTCAGTGAACCAGGTCTATACATGTTCCCATTGACAAATCTGGTGCATAATTGTGTCTACTTACAATTTTCCTACCCAGGGAGCAAAAGCAAGCTATCATTATCAATTTCCCTAGTTCTTTAGAAATATACATTAAGGAAATTATAAATCCATTGGATAACTTTCCCTCTAGTGCCAAAATATCACATACACAGGATACTCTTTGTGTGTGTGTGTGTGTGTGTGTTTTGTTTGTTTTGGTACCAGGGATTTAACTCATGGGCACTAGACCACTGAGCCACATCCCCAGCCCTATTTTGTATTTTATTTAGAGATAGGGTCTCACTGAGTTGCTTAGCACCTCACTTTTTGCTGAGGCTGACTTTGAACTCATGATTCTCCTGCCTCAGCCTCTCAAGCTCCTGAGATTACAGGCCTGCACCGCTGCATCTAGCTCCTGCTATGTTATATTGTTCTAGTGTTTAAAGAGATGCCATTGGGATGAAGTTTTTATCTCAGTGTCTCAGTGATACAGCATGTGCTTAATATGTGTGACACCTTGGGTTCAACCCCCAAAACCAAGAAGAAAAGGGAGTGATCATTTAAAATGTCTCAAGAGCAAGAAGTTCCTTTGTGGATCTGGAGAAGGCTTTTTTTTGACTTCTGGTTAGAAGGTAGGTCCTGAAAAACCACTAATTGCACTGTAACAAACTGCAAAAATATCAGATGATAGAAATGTCATTTTTATACATTTTTTAGTTGTAAGTGGACACAATACCTTTATTTTATTTTTATGTGATGCTGAGGATTGAACCCGGTACCTCGTGCATGCTAGGTGAGTACTCTACTACTGAGTGACAACTCCAGCCCCAATGTCATATATTTTTGAAGGACATCTGAGAGTTGTATATTTAATGAATTCTAAAGTAACTACATTCCAGAGAGATAGAAAGAAAGAGACAAGCACATACCAATGGCCATTTTCCTCCCTGGCAACATGGGCTTGGAAAACAGAAGATTGGCCCAGCCATTGGTGGAAAAATTGCTGGGATAAGAACTGTTAATGATTGTGTGGCCTGAGTAGACAGATTAGAATCTGTAGGAATTCCAAATGCATAGTTAATTCTCCCCATCTATGTATCCTCCTAATGGGTTTATTTTATGAGTGCAAAAGGACAGAGAATATGGCTGAGACTGAGGGAGGTGAGAGGAGGAAAGGGAGGGAGGTGAGACAGAAATTGATTCACTGTGCTGTTTAGACCCCAAAGTCCTGCCTGAATTTAGCATCTAAAGGCAGCAACTTATAATATACATAGGACAGATTCCAACTTCAAGGCTCTTGGAGTCTGATGCTAAATGATCTAAATTCAAGTCATGCTGCAGCTCAAATCCTGATTGGATTGAATTTATATATCTCAGGTAAATGAGTGCTTGACCATGGAAAGGATGTACCCTCATGGTGTGTGTGTGTGTGTGTGTGTGTGTGTATTTTTTTTCCCAGTGTAGTTCTTTTAAATACAATGCCTGGCATACAGTACAAATCCAAAAACATGTGATGTAATGGGACAATGTTACCCATGATGATAGTAATAAGAATTCATTGCACCTGAAATTATATTTTCCAAAGCAGTCCCTAAAGCAGTCTAGACTCCTGAATTGGGGAAACAGACTCCATCTTGTAATGGAAATAGTTTTGAAGTCATAATATAAAGGGTGTTGATACGGGGAAAGTGGAGATCAGGGACATTAAAAAATCAATCTAACACAGGAATTCATGTGCAAATTCTTCACCTCCACTGTGCCTGGAACATCAGATGTATTTTGCCTCTGCCGCAGCTACCCCACTGTTCATGTTTGTGGTCATGGAAGGTCGGTACTCAGGGTTGTACTGGGGCTCAGTCTTGGGGAACTCTCAAGGCTGCTACCAGATGGACAGCCAGTCCCAGACATGACAGAGATTGGCTGAATTTTCCCAAAGGCCATTCTTGACCGACATCTGCAGAAAAAGACCTACTATGTCTCACTTCAGCCAATCCTTCATTTTTGGGGGGTAAAGCAGTTCCAGTGTTTCTCGTCACATCACTTTTTTCTTCAGAGCTCAGACTTAGAACCACTGGTTTCCTGCTCACTTTGATTCTGCAGATGTTGTGGTTGCCCCAGGGAAAAGCTGCCTTCAAAAGTGGCTGCAACAACCAACTTTCAATATCCTCACCATTGTTGGCCTCATCACCCTTTTCTTTTTCTGGGTCCTTATGGTCATTTACTATGCCCACTGGAAGGTAAAGTTCCATGACAACCATGCAAGAAGGGTGTTCTTATTGCATATTTATAGAGGAGGGGCAGAGATCTTCAGTGATTTGTGTAAAACCACTACTTAGCTACAAAGTGAACACAGCTTTCAGGGCTGGGGGTGCAGTTCAGTGATAGAGTGCTTAGACCCTAGGTTTGATCCCTAGCACTGTCAAAAAGAAAAAGAAAAAAGTAAAGTGAAGCCATGACATGAAACTCATCATTTTTTATTGCAATGGCTTCCTAGGTGATGAAGGCTGGCTTTGCAGCATAAGGAGCTGCGACGAGGCTCTTGAGTCAGGGAGAATTAGCCTCTGCCTGTTGTAGAGAGCCTTAGAATAATGTGGTGGACTTGTAAATACAGAGTGACACTGGGGACCCAGTCTGGAGTCCCAACACTTAGCTGTCCACTACCTCTAAGCTTCCAGCCCCAGCCCCCCACCATGAGCTTTCTGTTTTCCAGCTACCCCTCCCCCCTTCTCCCTGCACTTCCACTAGGCCATCTTGTTGGTGGAGGGCCAATGGATGTGCCTGTTGATCCTGGAGGCTCCAGGCCTTGCCACGTCAAGCTCTTACCACTGCAGATCCTGTCACCACTGGCAATACTGACATCTCAGTCTGTCCAGCCATTTGTCCTACACAGGGGCACTGAGATCTTTCTCCCTCATCTACCTGGAGCTTCTGGGAGAAGTGAGAATCTCACTAGGGTCTGGGAGACCACCTCATCCCTCTCTCCTCCTGCCAGCCGACTGCGCAGCCCCAGGAGGTCGACTGAGGTGTTCTTGGACCTCCTGCTGCAGGACTTTGAGGCGACCTCCAGAAACAGCTCTGCAACCTGAAGGCGGCATTTCCCTGGGGGCATCCACAACATCAGCAGAATTGAAGTGAGCAGGCAGCCAGGGGCTTTGCTCGGAAGGGACCCCACAGTGACCGCGAATACCCTGGGAAGAGGCTAGATTGCCCCGGTAGGGAGATGCAGGAAGGGGACATAATAGGACGAATGCAGAGACCGGAGGTGGTGCAGCCTCCCGGCTGCAGGAGTCTGATAAGGGAGAGCTCCTGGCTGAAGCTTTGGGGCCAGCTCTGGCTGCAGAGATGGAGGTGACAGTGGGAGAGGAAGAGGCTCCGGCTGTGTGTGGGGAGGGGTCTCTTGGCTCGGGATAAGGGAGTCGCGAGAGGGTGTTGCCAGGTAGCAGGGATCAAGGATCCAGGATCGGAAACTCTAGATCCCGCGCTGGGAAAGAGGAGCGGAGAGCTCCTAGCTGCAGGGTTGCAGATGGTAATGGGAGGGGCTTCTGCTGTTAAGGTCGGATCAGCGGATGTCAGCCCAGGTGGAAGGGGTTCTCACTACAGTCATGAGACGTATAGTCAGGGACTCAGTCGCTGCATTGCAGGACCAGAATGGGGAATTCTGGCTGCGACACAGGGAAGGAAAGATGCTTTAGGCTATTGCTGGGGAGGGTGGTGGCAGGTCTCCAGTTGTCCCTGGGGTAGGGCTGTCTGGCACCCACATCCTTTTCTCCCCTTTCTCCTCACAGGCTGCAGCAGAGACTGCCACCCTCAGCTCACACCCTGTCGGATCATGCTCCCTCCCACCAGGTCCCCTGCTATGGCGCTGGCGATGCTGCAGGACTGGTGTCAGTGGATGGGCGTGAATGCACAATGCTCACTGCTCATCCTGGGCATCCCTGATGACTGCGAGGAAGATGAATTCCAGGAGGCTGTGCAGGCTGCCCTCTGGCCCCTGGGCAGGTACCGAGTGCTGGGCAAGGTCTTGAGGAAGGAGCTTGGGTCCAGGGTAGCCTTGATTGAATTCCGTGACACTTTAAACAGAAGTTTGATCCCCCGACAAATGCCAGGCAAGGGAGGACCCTGGACTGTGGTCTTCCTGCCCCCAGATTCTGATGCTGAATTACAAGAGAGACCCAATTTCACTGCACAGTCTCAGGGGCAAGAAGTGGCAGCAGCTGCAGGTGAGGTAGGAGCTTCAGGTGACAGAGTTGCTGCAAGTGAGGGAGGAGCTGTAGTTGAGGCAGAAGTACGTGAAATAGGAGTTGCAGATGAGGCAAGAGCATCAGATGAGGAGGGAGCTGCTGGTGACATGGGAGTTGCAGGTGTTCTAGGAGCTTTGGGTCTGGTAGGAGCTGCAGGTGAGGCAGGAGCTGCAGGTGACGGAGGAGTTGCAGGTGAGGCAGGAGATGCAGATGAGGCAGCAGCTGCACGTGAGGCAGCAGGTGAAGTAAGAGCTGTGCATGAGGCAAGAGTGTCAGATGAGGAGGGAGCTGCAGGGGACATGGGAGTTGCAGGAATTATAGGAGCTGTGGGTATGGCAGGAGCTGTAGGTGAGGGAGGAGCTGCAGGTGATGGAGGAGCTGCAGGTGATGGAGGAGCTGCAGGTGAGGCAGGAGCTGCAGGTGAGGGAGGAGCTGCAGGTGAGAGAAGAGCTGCAGGTGAAGCAGAGGAAGCAGGTGAAATAGGAGCTGCAGATGAAGCAAGAGAGTCAGATGAGGAGGGAGCTGCAGGTGATATGGGAGTTGCAGGTGTGATAGGAGCTGTAGGTATAGCAGGAGCTGCAGGCGAGGCAGGAGCTGCAGGCGAGGAACGAGTCTTGGATATGGCAGGAGGGACAGACGACGCGGGAGCCCGGACCCAGCAGTGGAGCCAGGCCCTGCAGCCTGTCCTGGAAAACATGGCCTATGAGGAGCTGAGAAGCTTTTCTGGGATCGAAGAGCCAGCCTGTGGGGAAGACTCCTTCGAGAGCTGGCTGGATCATGCCAACGACATGCTGTACCTGTGGCGCCACATATCTGAGAGGGAGAGGAGGAGGAGGCTGGTGGAGAGCTTGGGTGGGCCCGCCCTGGATCTCATGTGTGGGCTCCTGGAAGAACACCCAGACACTCCTGCACGGGACTGCCTGGCCGCGCTGGTGCAGGTGTTTGGGAACAAGGACACCCGGATGACTGCACGCCAGAAGTTCCTGGCTTGCTCTCAGCGGCCTCAGGAGACTCTCTTTGCCTACGTGATGCGCTTGGAAGGCCTGCTGCAGGTAGCCTTGGAGAAGGGGGCCATCCATCCGGCTATTGCTGACCAGCTGCGAGCCCAGCAGGTGCTGATGAGGGCCCGACCAAACCAGATGCTCCAGAACAACCTGAGGAGGATGCGTCTGGAGAGGAGGCCACCCGGCTTCCTGGGGCTTCTCCGGCTCATTAGGGAGACTGAGGCATGGGAGGCTGCCCTAGCTAGGAATGAGCAGGTGGAAGGTGAAGAGGGAGCTGAAGTTTACCAAGGAGATCTGGCTGCTGCCCAGGATGTGCAGGCCCATGGAGAGGCTACTGAGTCTGGCCCTGCCACCCATGACCGCTCCCACCCCTACGCAGGTAATGAAGATGCCAGTGCAGTTGCTCCTGAGCCTGAGCACCCTGCAGAAGATAATTCGGATTCTGATGATGCCATAGCATCCCCTGCCATTCAGAGAAGAGAAAATGCTCAGGTCCCTGCAGGCCTAGACCAGGCAGAACCCAATGAGGCACCAGGGGCCCCCACCCCAGGTCGGATGGGCAGGGTTTCTGATGCCAGTCCAGGAGGGCCTGGCTGGATGCCAGAGAGTCTGGCCCAGGAGGAAGAGCGGGAGGCCTAGGAGCCCTTGCTGGAGGTGTCAGGAAACGAGGATGGGGCTGGACAGACAGATTGGCCACCCTGAGTTCTCCTCAGGCAAATAGGTTCAGAAGACCTCTCCTCTCAGGCAGCAGAGCCTTGGAGGGAGGGGCAGGCCAGGCCAGGGCCTACCCTCACCCCAGATCAGGAACAGGGCCCAGGGAAGGGCTCACCCAGCCCAAACCAAGCCCCTGGATCCCCCCAGCTCCCCAAAGGGGCCCTGGCCACCACCACCACCAGACTTTTCCAGTGACCTCAATGACCATATTTGCCACCAGATGGAGCCAGGAGGGGTGCCCCTCCTCATGGAAGCCCCAACCCCAAAGCCTGCCAGTCTAGGGCTGCAGGCCTAGAAGTGGGGGGATGGGCTGAGGTCACCTGCCACCTGCACTGGACTGGGAGACGTCGGGGAAGAGAGTCCATCTCAAGGGTGCCAGCTGCCTGGCTCTCCCAGCAGGCAAAACCCCAACCCGATTCACCGTCCCCGGGACAGGGTGCTCCTGTCCCTGTCCCTGGAAGCCCGCCTTATCTGTAAGCCCCATAGTGACCCACCTCAGGCAAACGCCCACCCCCACGCTAGCCATCGTTCCTGTGCAAAGCCGTGAGGTGTGTGTCAGCCCCGGGCAGAGGACCGCGCCCTCGCGGCCGGCCACCTCCAGGCCCGGGCACGTGCCGTGAGCTTCCGGGCGAGCCAAGGCTCTGCTCGCTCCTGTCCAGTGTCGTGAGCTCAACCTCTGCTTTCTCGGTGTAGATCTAGGCCAGCTGCCTGCCGCTTGTTCTCGTGGAGATGTGTGTGTGTTCTTCTCTGAGCAGCTCCTCCCAGGAGGCCCTGAGCCCAGTCCCCAGGAGTCGGAGACGGGAGCCGGCGGGAAGGATGGACGGCGAGGGCGTGGTGGACGCTCACCCCCTCGGTGATCAAGACCGCGGCCTCCCCTCGGGCAGGAAGCACTGGACCTTAGATGGAGGGGGAGGGCCAGGGACTGTGCTTTGACGTTCCACCCCCGTTGTTCCTTGTGACTCAGTTTCCTTGGCTTGGGGGGGGGGTGTTCCCTGTTATGCTTTCCAGTGTCCTGTGACCCTTCTGTGCCAGCCACAGGGCAAGGGCCACCCCACAGCAAGTCAGCCCCTCAGGGGGCTCCCGGAATGGAAGTGAGTGTTCATTGCCAGAGGCCATTGTCCTGGCAAGAGGCACATCTGGGTCCTCAGAAAGGGAGGCTGTGGTGGGAGGGCCCCAGCGTGGAGACAGAGGAGGCTCCTCCTCTGCAGCCCCAGGAGGGGGGGCGGGCCGGCCTGTGGCCTCCAGTGGTCGTGAAGAGTCCCTTTAGGTGTTGTCATCCCTTCTCTTCAATGGTTTCTGTAAATGTTTCTCTTCAATAAATCTCATGGATGTTCCAGAGGACTCTCATGCTAAGGGCGACTGGGGTCAGGGAGTGTCCCTCTTCATTATGGTGGTAGTGTAAAGACACTGGACTGGTGCTCTAACCGGGGAGTGGTTTGGGGGTATGGTTCTGATATGATCTGCTAGGGCTGTGGGGTACCCTAACTATCAAAATGTTGTGACCAAGGGTGAGTGGCTTATTAAGTCCACGCAAAGATCCCTAGATGATCTGGCTAGATTGTCAGTATTCAGCATGTTGGTGGGTGACTGTAGTGGTTGCCGGGATCACCGTCCCTTATCCCATGGCTTTATAACAGTTTTAATAGTTTTTTAAGAACTATTTTTCGTTGTTGATGGAACTTTATTATTTATTTTCTTATATATGGTGCTGAGAATTGGATCCAGTGCCTCACACATGCTTGGCAATTTGTTTACCACACATCCACAACCCGAGCCCCCTCATGCCTTTATCAAATAAGTCGGTAAGACAGTGAATCTAGCATAGGGGACACATGGCAGGACTGCAGGTATATATTACAGATTGAATATACATATATATATGTATGTGTGTGTGTGACTTGGTGAAGAAGCATTCTTCTGGCAGGGCCTGCGGGCTTAGTGGTTCAGAAGGAGGGGCATCCCCAGACCTTCCGACTCCTGTTTGGCTGCCACGATTGAGGCTGGGTGGTACTAGGTACTGGGTTCTAAAGGGCACAGACCAGGTAGCGTTGCTAAACACCCTACAGGGCACAGTACAGCGCCCAAGCCCGCAACGCACAGAGCAGAATTATCCGGCCCAAACGTTAATACCGCTGAGCTTGACGACCCTGCTCTGGTGCGTCGTGGCGTCTTTGGGAACAGAACCTTAGGAGGAGTACAGAGGCCCGCTCAGGCTACCGACTCCCAGACCAGATCAGCGGACGCTGAAGCCGGGCGCCTGCGCGTGGGCGAACGGGCCTCTGGCGCCTGCGCCGCGTGGAGCGTGAAGCCGCAATAAGAGTGTGCCAGCGCATGCGCGCGCCGGGGCACCTCGGCGCTCGCGGTTGGGCAGCATAGGACCATGGCGAGTGCGCCTGCGCACGCCGCCATTTCCTGCAGCCGCCGGCCTGGAGCCGAGGTGGCCGCCGGGAAGCGCGCCCCTGGGCCGAGCGAAATGGCCGCCAGGGCGAGGCGGGCCTCGGCGGGACTGGTCCCGAGGCCGCTCCCTTGCTGGCCGCGAGGTGGCGTGCGAGGATCGCGGATGGGCCTGGTCGTCCGGCTGGGGCTGTGTCCGCCCTTCCCCCACCCCAAGGCACCGCGGGTAGAGGTGGCCTCAGCAGGCTGGTCTTGGGGTGGCCGCGTGTGCACGGCTGGGGGGCGCAGGGGACCGTCGCCTCCGGACATTGGACAGTGGGCTGCGGAGGGCAGGGGGCGGCGGGGCGGGGCGTCCGTCCAGCCACCAGAGCCCTGGGGCGGGGTCACCGGCTTGGGTACGCTGTGCCGCTCAGTGGTTAGCGTTGCCTGCGGGAGATTCAAACCAAGCAAGCCCGTGCCCCGCTGAGAGCTCTCACCCTAGTCTTTCTATGAACCTAGTAAGTTCCACAAAGCAATTTTGTAACTGCTTGAGAGGTTTGTTTTACTCCTCTAAAGACCTCAATTACGTAAACAATGAAATATATCTTGCCTTATTGGTGTGTGTATGTGTGTTGTCGTCAGTGTCACCATCCAAATCAGCTTTTGCATTGGGGTCTATTTGTCCTTGCAGGTGACTCCAACATTTAGGAAAACCATGGAGGAGCCTGTGAACCTGCACCATCCCACACACATATGTCCAGGAGAATAAGTTGAACCTTATAACAGGAGGCATAGCAGAGATTAGAACCACTCCTAAAGATATGGAAGATATAGGTATGGTGGTCATCATCTTCATTCAATTTACTACTCTCTGAGTTGCAGTAATCGGATTTATTTGGAAGAATGTACACTACCCACACTTCACTAGGTACTAATCCCAGGTGGAGATGCTGTTAGACATGGTATGATTTTTCTAGCACATTAATAAGGTCTTATGTACATTGCATACGGCCATTGTATTGAAGAAAATGTTCCTTTCCATTTCAACCAATCAAGCAAAGAAGATAGACATTTCAAAATCATGTGGAGAAAAATTTTTATTTGCACTTTGTCCCAGGTACATGTTAACTCTGCTGTTTTCTGTCATAGTTCAAAAAGATATTGATTATATTGATAACTCATAGATCATCACCCAGATCCAATACACTGATGCTGTGATTGCCAGGATAGATAAGAGGCAGCCAGCTCACTGGAGATCCTCGTAAGGTATACTGGCTCCAGAAGGTGTGAGAAAAACCTTAAGAATATCCAGGGACCTGCCACTTCAGTGAGGTTCTTAAGGGATCAGTAGTCAGACGCATGCCACCATCTGCATCAAAAAAAGTATATGACTTTCTAGATATAGCTTATGGTATGCTTCTGGGTCCTGGTAGAAATAACCATGACCATGGAATACCAAGTGACTGTGTGTATAGAACTTCTCATTATGAGCTAAGTCCTCTCAGCCCTATCAAATCACAGTCAGGAACCATTAGCAATCTATTACAGGAATGAGCTGGTGCATCTGAAATACAAACTGGGTGGGGAAAAGATATGAGTAAGCTGTGTGGGCACTAGCTCAGACCCCCATGTTACCCATCACAGTCACTTCAGTGCCCCTTCCTGAGGTCACAGCTTTGGCCATGTGATCTTATATAGCTACTTGAAGGAAGAGGAAAAGGCCTTAGTTTGGCTTATGGTGGAATTGTCTTGGTATCTGAGTATAATTTAAAATGGATAGCAGCTGCATTTCATTCATACCCACCCTAGGATGCCCCCAAAAGACAGAAAAAGAAGATCTTTCCAGTGGAGCTTTGAGTGGTATGCCTTGTTATTACTTCACGTGAAAAGAGAAGTGGTACAAGATAGGCATATACACAGATTCCTGCATATTGTCCAATGGCCCAGTGAAAGGCCTAGAAAGAAAAGGATAGGATAATTGGAGATAAGGAGGTGTGATGTAGAGGCAATATGGATGAACATATGAGAGTATATTAATGACCAGCAAAAGCATAAAGATGAACTGAACAGTAAAGCAGAAAATAATGACTCAACAAAGTTGACATTAGCTACTTTTCATTCATCATCCAGTGGAAATGCGCACATGAACAGGGTGGCTATAATATGAGAAATGGAGACTGATGGTGGGCTCAACAACATGGAATCCTCCTCAGAGAGGCCTTTGATGCTGCCACTGGCTCTGAATGTCCAATGTGCAACACAGATCAATGCTGAGACCCCCCGATATGACATCATTTCTCCAGCTTGAGTCTCTTTTCTCTTTCAGGAGGGCCATTCTTCTTTCTTACAAGAATGGAAATATATTCTGAGTATGAATTTTCCTTTCCTTCTGGCAGAGCTTCAGTTAGCTTCACTATTCAGGGGCTGCTAGAGTGTATAGTCTGTAAACATGAAATCTCACAAAAGATAGTATCCTATTAGGGGACACACTTTGTAGTGAAGGAGGTATGTAAGTGGGTCCATGAGCATTACATTATCTGGTGTCACACACCACATCGTCCAGAAGCTGCTAGTTTAGTAGAGTATGTGAATGGACTGCTGAAGGTTCAGCGGAAGCATAACCTTAGAGGCAGTATTCTGAAGGATGGGGTGTCATCATCCAGAATGCAACATATGCACTGAATCAGAGACCTCCAGGTGGCACTGGGTTCCCAGTGGGAAGAATATGTCTGGAAACCAAAGGATTGAGGTCACAGTGGCCTCACTTTCCATTATTCCCAGTGACTTACTCAGGGGGCAACTTTATGCTTCCCAATTCATCAGCTTTGGGCTTTGCAGAGGTTCTGGTCTCTAAAGAGAATTCCCTTTCACCAGGAGATACAGCCAGGGTTCCATTGTACCTATATCTGTGACTGCTGAATAGGCATTTCTGAAGTTCCTTGCGTATAGAGATCAGTAAGCAGAAAGTATCACTATTTTGGTAGGAGTAATAGACTCTTATCAAGGAAAAGAAAGAACTACTGTTGCAGTACAAATGGGAAAGAATATGTGGGAGGCCCAGATGATCTCCTTGGGTGACTCTTGATATTCTCTTGCCTGACTGTGGCTATGCATGTGTTATGTAGTAGTTAGTAAGGAGTTGTGGAATACAAACCAGTAACAGAGCAGGGTCACATCACAGGGTTTCTTTAAATTGCTTGTAATGAATAATTGAGTAATTTACAGGAAACCAACAGGTATGCTAACCCTGAGAATAAACAGGTAGAAACAAAGGGATCCAATTAAGAAATACCTCAAAAAGGAAACATCAATGGGGATAACTTTTTAGGATCTACTGGGATAATTGTAAAGTGAGGATTTATGGCCATAGGTTTCTCAATGTATATCAGAAGGGAAATTTCTTTACTAGGGGACTGTAGAACTACACATAGAGATTCAGACCTTGGGACTCTTCCTATAACAGAGGAATCGAAAGAGAACATGAAGGGGAAGCTTTTTATTTCCACTGTGAGTGGATTGTGAGCTAGACAAAAGGAGGGTAATGGTGGGTAGAGGTGATGGGATCCTTGACATTTTAGGGAGTACTCTAGAGAGAATGCTCAATCACAGGTCAATGGTTCTGGGAACCATATGAACAATCACTCATTTAATGACATTCTAGTTGTTGAAATGTATTGGTTAGCATAGTGGTACATAGGAAATCCAGGATGATGGGATGGTTATGCATGGAAGGATGTTGGCTACACAGGGGCAGAGACTGGCTGAAGATCAAGATGCTCTAAATGGCTTTGAAGGCTATCTGTATCTATGTGCATAACCCAGCAAAAGGGAGCAAGGTAGGCATAAATTACAGGCGCTCCTTAATGTGGTTATGTCCTAATAAACTTACAATGAATAGAAAATATCCAAAGTAACACTTAACTTATAGAATCCTAGCTTAGCAACATAATACACTATAAAGTATTCCCTCCCCCTGCACATATTGTAGGGCTGACTGGTAGCTGTACCTTGCTGCTGCTGCTGTGCAACTTTAGGAGGGAGGTATGTACTACACATTGCTAGCCCAAGAAAAGAGCCAAATCCAAAGTTCAAACTATGGGTTCTACTAAATGCCTATAACTATTCCACCATGGTAAATTTGAAAAATCACAAGTTGAACCATCCTTAACGTGGGAACAAATTTTATTCAATGTTATTTATAGATTGTTTAATACCATCTTTATCCATTTTATGAATTTGAAAGAAGCTAATTACTTATTATTATTATTATTATTAGTAGTAGTAGTAGTAATAATAATAATGATAATGATGATGCTCAAGATTCCCTTCCTACTTATGGATTTAGCAAAGTAACTTTCCCCAAACCTTTACATGACCTTAACAGTAGCCAAACACTTCCAAACATTTTTATTAGTGCATTATACTTATACATGATATTGTGGTTCATTTTGACATAATTCTACAAGCTTTAGATATAATTGGATATGATTCAGTTCCAAGTACTTCCCATTTTCCTTCCACCTCTCTTGCCTTGTTCCCTTTCCCTTATTCTACTGATCTTCTATTTATTTGCAGCTTTTAATTAGTGCTTTCTAGAGATACATAAAGGTAAAATTCATTGTAGAATATTTATATATACACAGAGAGAGTTTCATCAGATTCATTTCACCATTCTTCTTTCCTGTTCGTCCTCTCCCCGACTCAATCTACTTCCTGTACTCCAATAATTTCTCTTCTATTTTTTATTTTACTTTTAAAAAAATTATTAATTTGTTCTAATCAGTTATACATGACAGCAGAGTACTCTTTGATTCATTGTACACAAATAGAGCACAATTTTTCACTTCTCTGGTTGTACACAAAGTAGGTTCACACCATTTGTGCAATCATACATGTACCTAGGGTAATTATGTCCATCTCATTCCACTATATTTCATATCTCCATGCCCTCCCCCCTTCCCTCCCTCCCCTTTGCCCAATCAAAAGTTTCTCCACTCATCCCATGCACCCCTCCCATTATAGATTAGCATCCACTTACCAGAGAAAATTCAGCCTTCGGTTTTTTAGGATTGGCTAACTTCACTTAGCATGATATTCTCCAACTTCAACCATTTACCTGAAATGCCATAATTTATTCTCTTTTATTTCTGAGTAATATTCCATTGTGTATATACACCACAGTTTCTTTATCCATTCATCTATTGAAAGACATCTAGGTTGGTTCCACAGTTTACCTATTGTGACTTGTGCTGCTATAAACATTGATGTGGCTGTGTCCCTGTGGTATGCTGATTTTAAGTCCTTTGGGTATAGACCAAGGAGCAGGATAACTAGGTCAAATGGTGGTTCCATTCCAAGTTTTCCAAGGACTCTCCATACTGCTTTCCATATTGGTTACACCAATTTGCAGTCCCACCAGCAGTGTATGCATGTGCCTTTTTCCCCACATCCTCACCAACACTTACTGTTGTTTGTATTCTTGATAACTGCCATGCTGACTGAAGTGAGATAAAATCTTAGAGTAGTTTTGATTTGCATTTCTCTAATTACTAGAGATGTCGAACATTTTTTTTTCATATATTTATTGATCAATTGTATATCATCTTCTGAGAAGTGTCTGTTCAGTTTGTTAGCCCATTTATTGATTGGGTTGTTTGTTTTTCTGGTGTTAAGGTTCTTTTTTTTTTTTTTTTTTTTTTAGTTTTTTTAGTTCTTTATATATCCTGGAGATTAGTGCTCTATCTGACATGTGTGTGGCAAAAATTCACTCCCCAAATGTAGGCTCTCTCTTGACCTCATGGATTGTTTCTTTTGCTGAGAAGACACTTTTTAGTTTGAATCCATCCCACTTATTAATTCTTGATTTTATTTCTTATGCTTTAGGAGTCTTGTTAAGGAAGTCAGGGCCTAATCTGACGTGATGAAGATTTCGGCCTACTTTTTCCTCTATTAGATGCAGGGTCTCTGGTCTAAGTCCTAGGTCCTTGATCCACTTTGAGTTTTTTTTTTTTTATATTTTTTAGTTATAGATGTATGCAATATCTTTATTTTGTTTATTTATTTTTATGTGGTTTTGAGGATCGAACCCAGTGCCTCACATGTACAAGGCACGTGCTCTGCCACTGAGCTGCAACCCCAGGCCTTCAGTTGAGTTTTGTCCATGGTGTGAGACAGGGGTTTAGTTTCATTTTGCTGCATATGGATTTCCAGTTCTCCTAGCACCATTTGTTGAAGAGGTTATCTTTTCTCCAATGTATGTTTTTGGCTCCTTTGTCTAGTATGAGATAACTGTATTTACGTGGGTTTTTCTCTGTACCATTAGTCTACATATCTATTTTGGTGCCAATATCATGCCATTTTTGTTACTATACTTTGTAGTATATTTTGAGTTCTGGTACTATGATGCCTCCTGCATCACTTTTCTTGCTAGGGATTGCTTTGGTTATTCTTGGTCTCTTATTTTTCCAAATGAATTTCATGATTGCTTTTTCCATTTCTCTAAGGAATAACATTGGGACTTTAATTGGAATCGCATTGAATCTTCTATTTTTATGGGATTCTCCGAACCCTACCCCCTTTCTCCTTATTTTGCTCTAGATTCCACTTATGAGAGAAAACATTTGAATCTTGACTTTCTGCATCTGACTTAATTCATTTAGCATGATGTGCTCCATTTTCATGTATTTATGAGCAAATGTCATAATTTTATTCTTGTTTAAGGCCAAGTAAATCTCCATTGAGTATATATACACTACATTTTCTTTATCCATTCATGACTTGACAGGCACCTGGGCTGATTCCAAAACTTGGCTATTATGAATTGTGCTGCTATAAACATTGATGTGGCTGTATCACTATAGTATGCTGAGTTTAGTTCTTTTGGATAAATACCAGGGATAAATACCAGGATAAATACCAGGGAGTGGGATAGTTTTTGGGCACCCTCCACACTGCTTTCCAAAGCAGCTGTATTAATTTTCAGTCCCACTGACAATATATGAGCGAGCCTTTCCCCCCACATTCTCATCAGCATTTATTATTATTTGTATTCTTGTATTCTTGATAATTGCCATTCTGATTGTAGTGAATGAAGTCTCAATGTAAATTTGATTTGCATTTCCCTGATTGCTAGAGATGTTGACCATTTTTTTCACATTTACTGGCCATTTGTATTTCCTTTAAGAAGTGTCTGTTCAGTTCTTTTGCCCATTTATTAATTGAGTTTTTTTGTGTTAAGTTTTATGAGTTATTTATATATTCTGAATATTAATACCCTGTCTGAGTAGTGGCTGATAAAGATCTTCTCCCATTCTGTAAGCTCTTTCTTCATGTTCTTGTTATCTTTTCTGTGCAGAAGTTTTTAATTCGATGCTCTCCAACTATTGATTCTTGGTTTTATTTCTTGAACTTTAGGAGTATTGTTAAGGAAGTCAATATATGTGCCAATATGTTGGAGTGTTTAGCTTACATTTTCCTCTAGCAGTTGCAGAGTGTCTGGTCTAATTTCTAGGTCTTTGGTTCACTTGAGTTAACTTTTTTGCATGGTGACAAAGCAAGATTTAGTTTCTTTCACACACACACACACACACACACACACACACACATACACACATACACTCATGTATATATATACAAAGTTTTTCCAGCACCAAATGGTTATACACCACAAAATGTGGTGTTTAAAAGGTTATCTTTTCTCCAACGTATGGTTTTGGAAGTATCAGATACTTTGTCAAGTAGCAGATGACTCTATCTTTGTGGATTTGTCTCTATGTTTTCAATTCTATTCCTTTGGTCTTCATGTCTGTTTTGATGCCAATTCCATACTGTATTTGTTACTATAGCTCTGTGGTATAATTTGAAATCTGGTATTGTGTTGCCTCCAGTATTACTCTTCTTGTTCAGTATTGCTTTGGCTATTCTGGGTGGGTGTCTTTTTCTTCCAAATGAATTTTAGGACTGTTTTTAAAATAACACTTTTAGTTTGTTTTTAAAATATTTTAAAATGCAGTACTGAGAATCAAACCCAGTGCCTCACACATGCTAGGCAAGGGCTTTACCACTGAACTACAACTCCAGCCCTAGAACTGATCTTTATCTAGTTCTGTGAAGAATAACATTGATATTTTTTATGGGGACTACATTGAATCTGTATAATGCTTTTGGTAGTATAGCCATTTTGACAGTATCAAGTCTGCCTATCCAAGAACATGGGAGGTCTTCCTAACTTCTGAGGTATTTTTCAATGCCTTTCTCTAGTGTCATGGTAGAGGTCTTTGCCTCCTTAGTTAGATTTATTCCCAAGTATTTTATTTTATATTTATTTTATTTTATTGTGAATAGGGCATTTTTTCTGTTTTCTTCTTCAGCAAAATCACTGTTGGAGTATAGAAAAGCTATTGATTTGTGTGAATGTTGATCTTTTATTATACTACTTTGCTGAACTTATTTGACAGCTCTAGACTTTTTATTTTAGAGTTTTTGGGTATTCTAGCTATAGAATCATGTCATCAGAGATTTGTGACTTCTTCTTTTCCGATTTGTATTACTTTACCTTCCTTCCCTTGCCTGATTGCACTGGTTAGAGTTTCACGACTATATTGAGTAGGGTGGTGAAAGTGTACATCCATGTCTTATTACCAATTTTAGAGAGAATGCTTTTAGTTTTTCTCCACCTCAATGAGATGTTGACTTTGAGTTTTTCATATATGGTCTTTATAATGATGATATAAATTCTTCTATCCCTAATTTCTCAAATGTTTTTTAAACATGAATGAGTACTGGATTTTATTAAAGCCCTTTCTGCATCTATTTAAAGGATATGATTCTTGTCCTTAATTCTGTTTGATGAATTACATTTATTGATTCACATATGTTTAACCAATCTTGCATCCCTGGAATGAAACCCACTTGATCATGGGTATTATCTTCTTGATGTTTTTATGAATGTGGTTTGTTAGTATTTTATTAAGGATTTTTGCATCCATGTTCATCAGTGCTATAAACTTTCCTCTTAGAACTGCCTTCATACTGTCCCAGAGATTTTGGTATGTTGTATCTCTATTCTCATTTGTTTCTAAGAAATTTTTTCTCCCCTGATTTATTCTATGTTCCATTTCTCATTCAAAAGTGCATTATTTCATCTGCAGGTATCAAAATGGTTTCTGTTTTTTATCTTGCTGTTGATTTCTGATTTCATTCCATTATGATAGGACAAGATGTAAGGAATTATCTCTATCTTTTTGTATTTGATAAAAATTTGCTTTGTGCCCTAAAATATTATCTATTTTAGATAATGTTCAATGTGTTGCTAGAAGAAAGTGAATTTAGTTGTCAATGGATGAAATACTCTATAGATGTTTGTTAGGTCGATTTGACTAATAGTATTTTTTTTTTGTTCTGAATAGTCTAATGGTGAGAAGGGTATGTTATAATCACCCAGTATTATTTTATTGTGGTCTATTTAATTCTTAATATTGAGAATCATTTGATTTATGTACAAAGATGCAACATTGTTTGGGGCATAAATATTTACTATCATTTTATCTTGTTGTTGTATGATTCCCTCAACCAGTATGAAGTGAACTTCTTTGTCTCTTCTGATTAATTTTGGTTTGAAGTCTACTTTATTTGATATAAGAGTAGTTACCATCTTTAATTTTTGTTTCCATTGGCATGTTATTTTTTTTTACATCCTTTCACCTACAGTCTGTGGATGTCATTGCCTATACCATGAGTCTCTTGTAAAAAAACATATGGTTGGATCTGTTTTTTAAATCCAATCTACAAATCTATGTCTTTAGATTGAAGAGTTTAGACAATTTACATTCAATGCTATTATTTAGAGAGGTGATTTTTATTTCATGTCATTTTACTTCTAATTCTTATTTCAGACTTGAGTTTCCTTTCATTGAATATTTTACTGCAGCTCATCCCTATGCTGTTTTTCATTTATTTTTCATGAAATATTTGTTGAAATATTTTATAGTGTAGGTTTCATGGTTATGAATTGTTTCTTATTATTGTGGAATGTTTTTATTATATGCTTAGTTCTGAAGGATAGTTTTGATGGATATAGTAATTTTAGTTGGTGTCTATATTCTGTTGAGAGCCACAGCCGAGTCGGGATGGTGCCTGGCATTTTGCCAGAAGGAGTGGTTGAGAGGTGAGGCCAGCGAGCCATTAAGATGATGATAATTAAGTTAAGCTGTGTATAATTGCTGTGACTGGATGATGCTGGATTGAAACAGGCTGTGGATTCAGTTGTATATAGACCCCTGCTGTCTGGCAATAGGGCGGCTCCTGCTGCCTCGGATGCCCCTACTTTTGAGTTCTCGAGGAGTTCCCATTGAGTTCTCCCGGAGCCGGTAGAGGGCGGGGAGAGTTCCCAGGGAGTGCGCGTGGAGTGCTGGTGGAGTTCAGGCAATAAATAGTTCCTGTTTGTAGTTCCTACAAGTGCCTCGTGGCGGCTCGGTTATTTTGTGCCCAGCCAGACTGCGGCATTTGGTGGCCCGTGAGGGGGACGCCTGAAGCTTGGGGGTAAATGAAATTGCTCGCCCCTGAGGGCAGGGCGAGAGAATGGGTGACCATTTCAAAAAACAATGTGTTCTTGTTTTGATTTGTTACGTTTCTGTTTCAAGCTGCCTGCCCCTAGAAATAAATAGGATGCTAGAAAAGTTGTTCGGCCCTGAGGAAGAGATAAAGATAGACCACGAATATACATTTCAAAAAAATAGGAAAATTGATACAATGCATTTTTGTTCCATTCTGTTTCGGTTTTGTTTTGTGTTATCTTGTTGGGTTGCGTTATCTTTATAGTACAAATATGGGATCAGAAATTAGTAAAAAACAAACTGAAAGAGTGTTAAGTAAATTGCTAGAGGAAGAAGGCACCCCAGTAAAACCAAGAACAGTTAGGGCATACGTTGATACAATACAAAAATGTAGCCCATGGCTTTTTAAGGAGGAGTTGTTGAATATATCACAATGGGACCATCATGGTGAAGATTTAAGGGAGATGGAAAAGAAAAGCCCAGGAACTCTGCCAGTTGGCACATTGCCATTGTGGATGATGATATGATTTTGTTTGCCTAGTCCAAAGCCTTCAGTTCAGACTATGGTAGAAGACATGTTAGATCAAGTAAAAGAGAAGGTCTCTTGAGCTAGTCAGAGGAAGAAAGATTAAAGGAGGAAGGGCTATCAGGGGAGAAGTTACAACAGGAGGCTGCTACTAACACCTTTCTATCACCAGAGGGCGTAAGTGTCCAACCAACAGCTCCACCTATGGAGACAACATATGCTGGGTGGCCCCCAACCCCCGTAGTTGATAGATGGGATCCTGAGACAGGACCTCAAAGATTAGCATGCCCTGTATTTGAGGAGGCAGGAGGGCAGCGAATTCACCATGCTCTAGATTTCAAAACAGTGAAGCAGCTGAAAGAGGCTGTAACAACCTATGGTCCTCAAGCACACTTCACTGTAAGTATGGTCGAATCCATTACCAACTTGGACATGACGCCAGCAGATTGGGTTAGTATGTGCAAAGCTGTGCTAAATGGAGGACAATATCTGTTATGGAAGGTTGCCAATCAGGAATTTTGCACGGAGACGGCTAGGCGAAATGCAGCAGGCGGTTATCCTCAGAGAAATCTAGATATGTTGTTGGGAAAGGGACCTTATGAGGGTCAGCAGCAACAAATTGGATATGATCCTGCCATATACTCACAAATTGCTACAGAGGCGGTTAGGGCATGGAAGACTTTACAAGGACATGGAGATTTACAAGGTCAATTATCTAAGGTAATACAAGGAGCTAATGAACCTTATGCTGAATTTGTAGATAGGCTTATTCAAACAGCTACCAGAGTTTTTTGGGATACAGAACAAGCAATGCCATTAATTAAACAGCTAGCCTATGAATAAGCAAATAGATGGTGCAAGGAGGCCATTAGACCATGGAAACATGAAGATTTAAACACATATATTAAATTATGTAGAGACATTAATGAACAAGGGCAAGTCTTGGCAGCTGCAGTACAACAGGCTTTAGGTGCCAGGCCAAAAACATGCTACAATTGTGGACAAACAGGACATTTTAGAAGGAGTTGCTCCATAGGAGGAGGGTTTAACAAAACTGGATATGATCAAAGGGGTAGAATACTGGGCATTTGCCCACAATGCCATAGAGGGAGACATTGGGCTAATGAATGCCATTCTAAAACCACCATAGAGGGTACTCTGTTATCAAAAAATGGAAAAGGACCAGATGTTTACCCACAATATCCTGGAGAAAAGCATCAGGCTCCATTGCCAAAAAACGGACAGGGGGAGCCCAATGCTCTGGGGCCCACGACCACAAATATAGGGGGCACTGGAGGAACCCAGCAACACCATCAGGGTAGTGCCCAGAACACATTATCCATTAGATTCCTCACTAGACAAACCAGAGGGAGTGCAGGATTAGACATTTGCGCCTCCACCAGAGCAGTACTAACTCCAGAGATGGGAGTTCAAATCATTCCCACAGGGGTAAAAGGGCCTCTTCCCCAAGGAACAGTAGGCTTATTATTGGGACGCAGTTCTTCTACTCTAAAAGGACTTATGATAAGTCCTGGGGTAATTGATCCCGATTATGAAGATGAAATAAAAATTATAGCCAGTTCTTCAAGGGGTATATCAGTAATTTCACCAAGAGATAGAATAGCACAGTTATTAATAATACCCAGCCTACGTGATAAATTTCCCAGCCGTACTATAGAAAGAGGTTCCAGGGGATTAGGCTCCATAGGTGTAGATTGGGTTATGCTTTCTTTAAATTTAGATTCTTGCCCCATGCTAAAACTAAATATTCAAGGACATGAATTTAATGGGCTACTGGATACAGGTGCAGACCTTAGCATCATATCTCGTCAAGCATGGCCAAAATATTGGCCGTTACAACAAGCCACTCAAATGCTTCAAGGCTTAGGAATGGTGACTAATCCCCATAGAAGTGCAATGGTATTAGATTGGAAGGATCCTGAAGGATGTGAAGGAACTATACAGCCATATGTATTGGATCATCTTCCTATAAATTTATGGGGACGAGATGTCCTAGATCAATTAGGTTTGACATTAACAAATAACATCAATCCAAATGCACCCACTATTATGGCTAGACAAGGTTTTAGGAAAGAAAAAAGATTAGGAGAACAAGAACAAGGTATCACAGCACCAATACAAATATATCAAGGAACAGACAGATATGGATTGGGGTTTCAGGAGGTGTCACTGAGACAATAAAAATTACATGGAAATCAGAAAGGCCAGTTCCTCAGTGGCCCCTGACTAAAGAAAAGATACAAGCAGCCCATGACCTGGTCAAACAACAATTAGTGGAGGGACATATACAACCTTCCATATCTCCCCATAATACTCCCATTTTTGTCATCAAAAAGAAATCTGGTAAATGGAGATTATTGCAAGATTTAAGAGGTATTAATAACGAGATGGTTATTATGGGACCTGCTCAATCAGGGATTCCTCAATTGTCTGCTTTACCAAAAATCTGATATGTTTTAGTTATAGATATTAAAGATTGCCTTTTTTCAATTCCAATTCATCCTGAGGATAGTCCACGTTTTGCATTTACTATCCCTGCACTGAATCATGAAGGTCCTGATCAGAGATATGAATGGAAAGTACTCCCTCAAGGGATGGCTAACAGCCCAACTATGTGTCAAATTTATGTTAACAAAGCAATCCAGCCACTTAGAAATCAAAATCCTGAAGTACAGATATTTCACTATATGGATGATGTATTATTAGCACACAAAGATAAAAACACATTGCTAGAATGTTATGCCACACTTACAAACTTATTAAAAATTATAATCTAGAGATAGCAATAGATAAAGTACAATTAAAGTTTCCAATTAATTATTTAGGAGTTCTATTATCCTCAACCATGGTCCATCCACCAAAAATCCATATACGAGTAGATCAACTCAAATCACTTAACGACTTTCAAAAGTTATTAGGAGACATAAATTGGATAAGGCCTTATCTAGGTATACCAACAGGAGAGTTGGGACCTTTATTTGATATCCTAAAAGGTCCATCATATCCAAATTCACCCCGAATGTTAACGCCTGAAGCAAGAAAGGCATTAAAAATCATTGAAACATATATGGAAAATATGCATTTGGATAGAATTGATATAAGTTTGCCTTTATTATTTATTGTACTACCAACAAAAAATATTCCTACAGGAGTATTTTGGCAAGAAAGTCCATTATTATGGATACATTTATCTTATTCTCCTAACACTATTCTTACTAGGTATCCTGAGGCTGTAGGACAATTAATACTCAAAGGAATAAAAGCAGCAAAGGGAGTGTTTGGAATTTCTCCCAATAAAACTATTACTCCATATACTATGAATCAAATTGATGAGTTAGCTAATGAGTTAAATACTTGGGCAATAATCATGGGCAAATCTAATGTTTCATTTGATAACGACTTACCATCTAATCCTTTGTTGTCTTTTTGGTCTTTGCATCCTGTAGTTTTTTGAAAAATGACAAGAAAAACACCTATCATGAATGCTCCAAATATATTCACTGATGGGTCAAATAATGGTACAGCAGCAGTAGTTACCCCTGATCAAACTTACATTTTTAGTACCCAAACAATCAGCTCAAAATGTAGAGCTTAATGCAGTATTACAAGCTTTTGTGATGTTTAAAGATTCTGTATTTAATTTATTCTCTGATAGTCAGTATGTAGTTAATGCTATAGTATCCCTTGAAGATGCTGGTAGGATTTCCCCTTCCTCTACTGTTTTCTCTTTGTTTTCCACTATACAAAGTCTAATCTGGGACAGAAAAGATCCATTCTTTATAAGACATATACAGGATTGCCTGGAGCCCTTAGTTTGGGCAATGATTTAGCAGATAAAACTACACATGACATACATATTTTTCCTACACTAGAAGAAGCTATAAATTTTCATAAATCCTTCCATGTCAATGCAAATACTTTTAAAAAGCATTTTAAAATAACTAAGGAACAAGGTAGACAAATAATAAAACAATGTCAAAATTGTGTGACCTTTTTACCACAAGTTAGTCTTGGAGTCAATCCTAGAGGACTGATACCTAACCATATTTGGCAGATGGACGTCACACACTTGCCAGAATTTGGAAAATTAAAATATTTGCATGTTACAGTTGATACTTCTTCCGGATTTTTGATGGGCTCCCTTCATGCCAGAGAAAAAACTAAAGATATTATAGCTCATTGCTTACAAAATTTTGCCACTGTGGGCATTCCAAAACAGTTAAAAACAGATAATGGCTATACTTCTACCTCTTTTAAACAATTTTGCTCATCATTTGGCATTACTCATGTAACAGGAATCCCATCCAATCCACAGGGACAAGGCATAGTTGAAAGAGCTCATCAAACTATTAAAATGTACTTATTAAAGCAAAAAGAGGGAATTGGGAAGGGGTATATATCCCCCAAAGATAAACTTAAAATAACCCTTTTTACTGTAAACTTTTAAAATTTGGATTCATCAGGGCTTAGTGCTGCGGAAAGGCACATGTGTCCAAAAAATGTACATAAGCCCAAGGTACTTTGGAAGGATATTCTAACAGGACAATGGAAAGGTCCTGACCCAGTGATTGTCTGGAATTGGGGGTCTGTTTGTGTGTTTCCACAGGGAGAAGAGCACCCGATTTGGATTCCGGAGAGATTAACTAAAGCGATTTCTACAGACCAAAAAGAAGATGATTTGGCTCAAATCCATAATAGCTGATATCCAGAACTCCAGTTTGGCTATCCTTACATCTGTGACAGTGGTTCTCCCACACCTGGAGGCCAATGAATAATGAACACCATTAAGGCCTTTTTCAAATGTAAGAAACCTTGGGGCTTGCTTGTGGGAATACCTTCAGACCCATATGCAAGTTACAGGAAAACGGATGGGATATCAAAAGAAGAGTCAAACCCAGGTGGAAACCATGATGTTTTTTTCAATATCTATTTTATTATTGCCCTTTCCCACATCATGAAGTTCTATTTTTTTTTTTTTTTTGAGCTCATACAGACCTAGGTTAATGTTTTTCTGATCAGTTCTATTTTTTGACTGTGGAGTTTTTGAGCATTGCAATGGGGATTTCACCTGTGAAAAGCTACGAGGCCTTTACTATTATGTTATGTGTTGTATGTATTGTATTATGTGTGCACACTTGTGTTATGTGTTGTATGTCTGTATGTGCGTATGTCTATGTATCATATATGAGGAGCACTCATGAAATAATGGATCCAAATATTTTTTTTTTTATTCATGTGATTTAAACAGTTTTATTTAAATTGGATATTGTTTAAAAAAGTGTACAAAAAAGGAGGTTAACAGATCTGTTTGTTTACTTTCACCTTTCCTTTTCATTATATTTAATAATTCTGTTCAGGATAATGTAAATTGTTCAGAAAATTGTTTTCTTAGTGCCTGCTGGAATGCTACATAATATTTTTTAGCCATCATTGCCAGAATTCCTATCTTCATCCCAGTGCCGGTGAAGACTAAGATAAAACCAAACTACAGCTTCTGCGATAGCTATCACAACAAACTGTATAAACTGATGGATCAATGAATAATGTAACTCAAAAGTGATGCTCAATCAAGAAGTTGATTTGCTTTGGGAGGAATTGGACATATTGATGGATTCCTCTGCTTTGAACTGCTTGAAGAACTTACCTGGACTATGTATCACTTGTATGCATTGTGAACTATCTGTTGGTGCAGCGACTTGTGGTAGTGTCGGGGTATTTTTGGTGATGGTGTCATCGGTGGTACAATTTTTCCAAAAGGAGCCGTCAATTGGCTTGGTGTCATGGCATTTTGTATCCTCCTCCCTTCTGCTTGTGATGGTCGTTCAGCTCAAATTTGGTGGCCAACAGAGGTGAGGCAAAGAACCTCACCCCCCCCCCCCCCACTGGTGCAAAGGCCTATCCACAAGTATGGCTGTATGCTGGGCCGGTAGTCAAAGACAGGTAAGATCCAATTGCAATGGTACCAACCTAAGACAGGAGGCTGACGCCTTGAGGTCAGCTCATCGATGATGGGTAAGGACCATGTGTAGTACTGGACAACCTAAGACAGGCACGGTCCCTAAACCACATGCTTGTTGTTTAATTAAACAAAAGGGGGGAGATGTTGAGAGCCACAGCAGAGTTGGGATGGCGCCTGGCATTTTGCCAGAAGGAGTGGTTCAGAGGTGATGCCAGCGAGCCATTAAGATAATGATAATTAAGTTAAGCTGTGTATAATTGCTGTGACTGGATGATGCTGGATTGAAACAGGCTGTGGATTCAGTTGTATATAGACCCCTGCTGTCTGGCAATAGGGTGGCTCCTGCTGCCTCGGGCGCCCGCTACTTTTGAGTTCTCGTTGAGTTCCTGTTGAGTTCTCGTGGAGTTCCCCTTGAGTTCCTGCGGAGTTCCCGTTGAGTTCTCGCGAAGCCCGGTAGAGGGCGGGGAGAGTTCTCGGGGAGTGTGCGTGGAGTGCTGGTGAAGTTTGGGCAATAAAGTAGTTCCTGTTTGAACCTACAAGTGCCTCGTGGCGGCTCAGTTATTTTGTGCCCAGCCAGACTGCGGCATTTTCAATTCAGGTCTTGGTATATATTATTACAAGCCATCCTGGATTTTAGGGGCTGCGTTGAAAAACAGTTGAAATCTGAATTGGTTTACCTCTAAGTGTGACCTGCCATTTTTTTCTGGTGACTTTTAAAATTATATCTTTGGCATTTAAAAAAGTTTTTTTATTTGTTCTTTTTAGATATACATGACAGTATTATTCTATTTAGGATGCCGTTCTTGTGGTTGTGCATGATGTGGCATTTCACTGGTTGTGTATTCATATATGAACATAAGAAAGGTATGTCCAATTCATTCTTCTGTCTTTCCTATTTCCATTCCCCCTTCCTTGTCTTCATTCTCCCTTATCTAATCCAGTGAACTTCTGTTCTTCTCCCCCTCCCCTTGTTGTGTGTTAGCATCCACATATCAGAGAGAACATTTGGCCTTTGGTTTTGGGGACTAGCTTATTTCACTTGTTATTTTTTTTTTTCACATCCTTTCACCTACAGTCTGTGGATGTCATTGCCTATACCATGAGTCTCCAGTTCCATCCACTTACCAGCAAATTCCATAACTTCATTATTTTTATGGCTGAGTAATAATATTCCATTGTGTATATATATACCATTTTTCTTTATCCATTCATCTGTTGAAAGGCATCTAGGTTGGTCATAGTTTAGCTATTATGAGTTGAGCTACTATAAATATTGATGTGGCTGCATCCCTGTAATATGCTGATTTTAAATCCTTTGGGTATATACCAAGGAGTGGGATAACTGGGTAAAATGGTGGTTCCATCCCAAGTTTTATGAGGATCTCCATACTGCTTTCCATAGTGGTTGTACCAACTTGCAGTTCCTCCACCAATGTATGAGTGTACCAGTGTACCTTTCTCCTCAAATCCTTGCCAACATTTATTGTTACTTATATTCTTAACAATTGCCATTCTGACTAGAGTGAAATGGAATCTCAGTATAGTTTTTCTTTGAATTTTTTTAGTTGTTGATGAACTTTTATTTTATTCATTTATATTTATACGGTGATGAGAATCAAACCCAGTGTCTCACACATGTGATGCAAGCACTCTACCATTGAGCCACAATCCCAGACCCCTCAGTGTAGTTTTAATTGTCATTTCTCCAATTGCTAGAGATGTTGAGCATTTTTTCATATTGTTGTTGACCATTTTATTTCTTCTTCTGTGAAGTGCCTGTTCAGTTCCTTTGCCCATTTATTGATTGGGTTATTTGGGGTTTGGGGTGTTAATTTTTTTTGAAGGGTACCTAGGTTGGTTCTATAGCTTAAATATTGTGAATTGAGCTGCTGTAATCATTGATGTGACTGCATCTCTGTAGTATCCTGATTTTAAAACATTTGGATATGTACTGAGGAATGGGATAGCTGGGTCAAATTGTGGTT
The DNA here is from genome assembly GCF_047511675.1 of Marmota flaviventris. Taxonomy (NCBI): domain Eukaryota; kingdom Metazoa; phylum Chordata; class Mammalia; order Rodentia; family Sciuridae; genus Marmota; species Marmota flaviventris. The sequence goes on from NC_092518.1 coordinate 132,598,613, forward strand.
CCATTCCAAATTTTCCTAGGAATCTCCATATGGCTTTCCAGAGTGGTTGAACCAATTGGCATTTCCAAAAGCAATGTATGAGTATACCTTTTCTCCACATCCTCACCAAAATTTATTAATACTTGTATTCTTTTAAAATTTTTTTTAGTTGTTGATGGACCTTTATTTTATCCATTTATTTATATGTGGTGCTGAGAATCACATCCAGTGCTTCACATATGCTAGGCAAGTGCTGTACCACAAAGCCACAACCCCAACCCCAATACTTGTGTTCTTGATAATTGCCATTCTGACTAGAGTGAGATGGAATCTCAGTGTAATTAAAAAAAATTAAGATGGACACAATACTTTATGTATTAATTTTTTTATGTGGTGCTGAGGATTCAATCCAATGCCTCGTTTGTGCGAGGCAAGCACTCTTCCACTGAGCTATAACCCCAGCCCCCTCAGTGTGCTTTTAATTTGTATTTCTCTAATTGCTAGAGATTTGAACATTTTTTCATATATCTGTTGACTATTCATATTTCTTCTCCAAGGTGCCTGTTCAGTTCCTTTGCCCACTTGTTGATTGGGTTATTTGATTTTTTAGGTGCTATTTTTTTTTTTTTTTTTGAGTTCTTTGTATATCCTGGAGATTAATACTCTATCTGAGGGGCAGGTGGCAAAGATTTTCTCCCATTCTGTAGGCTCTTGGTTCACATTCTTGATTGTTTCCTTTTCTGTGAAGAAGCTTTTTAGTTTGATTCCATCCTATTTATTGATTTTTGATTTTACTTCTTATGCTTCAGGAGTCTGGTTGAGGAAGTCATTCCTAACCTGACATGATAGAGAGTTGGACCTACTTTTTCTTCTAGTAGGCACAGGGTCTCTGGGTCTAATGCCTAAGTCCTTCATCCACTTTGAGTTGAGTTTTGTGTAGGGTGAGAAATAATGGCTAATTTTCATTCTACTGCATATGGATTTCCAGTTTTCCCGCACAATTTGTTGAAGAGCCTATCTTTTCTCCATTGTATGTTTTTGGCACCTTTGTCTAGTATGAGATAACTGTATTTATGAGGGTTTGTCTCTGTGTCTTATATTCTCTTCCACTGGTCTTCATGTCTATTTTTGTGCTAATACCATACAGTTTTTGTTACTATAACTCTGTCATATAGTTTAAGGTCTGGTATTGTGATGTTTCCTACTTAACTTTTTTCATTAAGGATTGCTTTAACTATTCTGGACCTCTTTATGTACCTAGATTTGCTAAGTAAATTTCATGACTGATTTTCCTATTTCTATGAAGAATGTCATTAGAATTTTAATAGGAATTGCATTAAATCTGTATAGCACTTTTGGTAATGTGGCCATTTTGACAATATTAATTCTGCCTATCCCTATCTTCTAAGGGCTTCTTCAATTTCTTTCTTTGGTGTTCTGTACTAGTTTTTATTGTAGAGGTCTTTCACCTCTTTTGTTAGATTGATTTCTGTGTGTGTGTGTGTGTGTGTGTGTGTGTGTGTGTGTCTATTGTGAATGGGATAGTTATCCTAATTTCTTTTCATCTGATTCATTATTGATTTATAGGAACATCATGATTTATGGGCATTAATTTTATATCCTACTACTTTGCTGAATTCATTTATGAGTTCTTAGAAGCTTTCTGGTGGAGTTTTTTGGGTCTTCTACATATAGAATCATGTTGTCAGAAAATAGGCATAGTATTGCCGCAGTCTGGCTGGGCAAAGTAACCCGGGGGGGGGGGGGGTGACAAGCAACTTGTGAAGGTTGATACAGCGGGAGCCACTTTATTGCAGGACAGCAGGGGTATATATACATAATTGAATACACAGCTTGTTTCAATTAACATCATCTAGATACATCAATCAGTCATCAAGGAATCCTCATTATCTTAATAATTACACACAGCTTAACTCAATCAATACCATCTAGACACAGCAGTCAGTCATTAAGGAATCCTCTCATCCTAATGGCTTGCTGGCGTTACTTCACAAACCACTCCCTCTGGCAAAGTGCCAGGCGCCATCTTGACTTGTCTGTGGCACTCAACATAGTATGAGCTCTCCTTTTATTTACTATTCATATTTATTTAATTTTTTTTTATGTTTTCCATTTTCTCTGATTAGGTTTTTTAAGGACTATGTTGAATAGGAATGGTGAAAGAGGGTATCCCTGTTTTGTTTCAGTTTTTAGAGGGAATGCTTTCAATTTTTCTCCATGTAGAATGATGTAGACTTTGGGGTTAGCATAGATAGCTTTTACAATGTTGAAATATGTTCCTATTATCCCTAGTTTTTCTAGTTTTGTGAGCATGAATGGATGCTAAATTTTATCAAATGTGTTCTCTACATCTATTGAGATAATCACGGGATTCTTTTCTTTTAAGTTTATTGATATGATAAATTATATTTATTGACTTCTGTATGTCAAACCAACCTTGCATCTCTGGGATGAATATGTTTGTGTATGTTATCTTCTAGTGTTTTATTAAGAAATTTTGTATCTATGTTCATCAGGAATATTGGTCTTTCTTTCCTTGGTGTGTCTTTGTCTGGTTTTGGCATCAGGGTGATACTAGCTTCATAGAATGAGTTTGGAAGGGTTCCTTACTTGTCTATTTTATGGAATAATTTGAGGAGTGCTGGTGTGAGTTCTTCTTTCAAGGTCTGATAGAACTTGACTGAGAATCCTTGTGGTCCTGGGCTTTTCTTTCTTTGTAGGCTTTTGATAGTGTCTTCAATTTCATTGCTTGAATTTGATGTGTTTATATTTTATATGTACTCCTGATTCAATTTGGGTAGGTCATATGTCTCTAGAAATTTGTCCATGTGGTCATGATTTTCTATTTTATTGAAGTATACATTTTAAAAATAGTTTCTGATATTCGCCTGTATTTCAGTAGTGTCTGTGGTAATATTTCCTTTTTCATCATGAGTTTTAGTAATTTGAGTTTTCTCTCTTTTTCATTAGCTTAGCTAAGGGTTTATCAATTTGATTTATTTTTTCAAAGAACCACCTTTTAGTTGACTTTTTGAATTTTTTTCTTTCAATTTCATTGATTTTGGCTCTCATTTTACTGATTTCCTGTATTCTATTGATTTTGGTGTTTCTTTGTTCTTCTTTGCTAGAGCTTTGAGATGTAATGTTAGGTTATTTTTGGTGACTTTCTATTCTTTTAATGAATGAGTTCAATGCAACAAACTTTCATATTAGCACTGCCTTCATAGTGTTCCAGAGGTTTGATATGTAGTGTCACTATTCTTATTTACCTCTAAGTATTTTTTAAATTTCATCCCTGATTTCTTCAGTTATCCATTGGTCATTCAATAGGATATTATTTAGTTTCCAGGATTTTTAAATCCAACCTGCCAGTCTATGTCTTTTGATTGGTGAGTTTAGGCCATTAATGTTCAAGGTTATTTTTGAGGATATAATTTGTGTTAATGTATAATTCCCTTAAACAACATGAAATGGCCTTCTTTGTCCCTTCTCATTAACTTTATGTGACATGAGGATAGAAACCCCTGCTTATTTACAAGATCTGTGTATCTTGAATGATATGGTTTTCCCCCATCCTTTTACCTTCAGTCTGTGGATGTCTTTGCCTATGAGGTAAGTCTCTTGGAGACAGCATATTGTTGGGTCTTGGTTTTTAATCCAATCTGCCTGTCTATGTCTTTTGATTGATGAGTTTAGGGCATTTACATTTAATGTTATTATTAAGATATTATTTTATTCCATATAATTTTGAATTATTTCCGCTTTTTAATTGAATAATTTCTCCTTTGATTGACTATTTTTCCAGTGTAGTTCCTCTCTTTGCTGGTTTTCACTTTTATTTTTCATTTTTTCTTCATGAAATACCTTATGGAGTTTGTTTTGTAGTGCAGGCTTTCTAGATGTTAATTCTTTTAACCTTTCTTTAACATTGAAGATTTTTATTTCATCTTCAATTCTGAAGCATAATTTTGCTGGGTATAGTATTCTTGTTCGGTACCACTTTTCTTTCAGACCTTGGTATATATTATTCCAAGACCTCCTAGCTTTGGGGGTCTGAGTTGAGAAATTAGCTGAGATCCAGATTTGTTTTACTCTAGATGTGACCTGTCATTTTTTTCTTTAACAACCTTTAAAATTCTATCCTTATCCTGTATATTAGGCATTTTCCCAATAATGTACCTTGGTGTGGGTCTGTTGTAATTTTGTATACTTGGGGTCCTAGATGCCTCCTGTACTTGATTTTCAATTTCATAATTATGGTTTTGGGAATTTTCAGATATTATTTCATTGAAAAGATTTTTCATTGCTTTGGTTTCTATCTCTGAGCCTTCATCTATCCTGATAAATCTTATGTCTGGTCATTCTATATTATCCCATATTTCTTCAAAGTTCTTTTCATGGTCTTTTAGCATTTTTTCTCCCTGGTCAACTTTATTTTTAAGATTATATATTTTGTCTTCATTGTTGTGAAATTCTGTCTTCCAAGTAGTCTAGTCTGCTGGTGATGCTTTCCAATGAATTTTTAATTTGTTTATTGATTTATGCATTTTGAGGATTTCTGACTGATTCTTCTTCAGGATCTCTATCTCCTTATTGAAGTGATCTTTCACTTCTTGCATTTTCTGTCTGATTTAATTTCTTATGTTACTGTTTACCTCATAGATTAGTTTAACCATGAACTTTTTGAATTCCATCTCTGACATTTCTTCCACTATGGTATCAATGGAGTCTGTTGTTGAGGTATTATGTGTTGTTTGTGACAGTTTGTTCCTTTGATTTTTCATATTGTTTGTGTGTCCACCCATCTATCTGGATGGATATGAAGCTACAGAGTTTCGACTTAATGAGTTGATAGTGTTCCTGTATGTTATTAGTACCTCACAGATTGGGGAGAGCCCAATAATAATAACAATCTATGCAAATAATATTTAGCAGTATACTAGGTACTTAATTCCTATTTTGATATCTACAGTGTTAATTGGTCCAATATTCAGAAATAGTAGGACTAGCAATTTCCTTCAGTAAAAACAGTAAATAATTATGAATTGTGTCTGGCAAAAAAATGAAACAATATGTATTGTCTGTAGCTTCCACCGTATTAGTTATTTCTGTGACATTGGTGGTAGGGGCAGAAAAATATAGAACACTTCACAAATTTGTGTGCTATCCTTATGGAGTAGCCATGACAATCTTCTCTGTATTTTCCAAAGTCTAATATATGTGCTGCCAAAGGGAGCACTGTTAGGCATTTTAGTTATGTCTTTGAGAGAATCTTTTTTTGATCTTGACTATTTGGTGTTCTATAGGCCTATTGTATTTGGATTTCCATCTATTTCTTAGGATTTTGGAGATTTTTCTGATATTATTTCATTGAAAAACCGTGCATTCCTTTAGTTTGTATTTTGGAATCTTTGACCATGTGGTAATGATTCTTAGATTTGGTCTCTAAATGTTATCCCAGATTTCTTGAATATTCTTGTCATGGTCTTTTAACATCCTTTCTTTATTGTTGACCTTATTTTTTTAAATTTATTTTTTAATTTTTTATTAGTTTCTCAAGACAATACAATGATCTTGACATATCATACATTTGATTCAAATAGGGTATGAATTCTCATTTTTCCACATGTACAGATTGCAGGATCACATTGGTTATACATCCATGTGTATACATGCAGCAATCCTAGTATCAGTTGACCTTATATTGAAGATTATGTACTTTGTCTTTAATGACAGAGAATCTGTCATCAATGTGGTCTAATCTATTGGCGAGGCTTTCCATTGAATTGTAAATTTGATTTATTGAGTCTTTCATTTCTAGGATTTCTGTTTGGTTCTTTTTTGGAATCTCTATCTCTTTATTTAAATGATATTTTACCTCTTGTATTTTCTTTCTAAGTTAATTTCTTACATTTTATTTTATCTTATTGAATATCTTCACTATGAACTTTCCAAATTCTTTCTTCAACATTTCCTCCATTGTGTTGTCAATGGGATCAATTGTTGAAATGTTGTGGTGCTGTTTGAGGTGGTTTGTTCCCTTGCTTTTTCATATTGCTTGTATGTCTACCCATATTCTGAGATGATTATTGTTTCTACTTTTATGCAAGGGACTATTTAGTGAGTTCTTTTCTCTTAAGAGTCCTGGGCTAGTTATGTGGCGGTGGACACCTGTAATCCTAGCAGCTCAGGAGGCTGACCCAGGAGGATAACAAGTTTAAGGCCAGTCTCAGCAACTTATGAAGGCTCTAAGCAACTCAACATGTCCCTGTCTCAAAATAAAAATTAAAAATGCGCTGGGGATATGGCTCAGTATAATGCACCCCTGGGTTCAATCCTTAGTACCAAAAAAAAAAAAAAAAAAAAAAAAAAAGAAAGAAAGAAAAAAAGTTCTTGGCTGGGTGAATATCCAGGTATTGATACTTTCACTTGATGTGTGTCTTCTGCTCTTCCCCATATCAGCACCACCTTGAAAGAAGACACTGAACCGTATTAAGTATAATCATTTCAGAGCAAAGCCTTGTACTAATTAGTCTTAGGAAATATGAAAACTTGTTGATATTGTTCTCCACATTTCCTCTAATCCAAGTATAAAATTGTAGAAATGTTCTGGAAGAGGATGAGAAATTAATTATCAAAGTCAGTAAATTTACTGTTGCATTATATAATTGTGCAAAGGAAGAAAAAGGGAAGAAAGAAAGTAAGAAGAAAGAAAGAAAAGAATAAGCAAAAAGAAAGAAAGAATAGAAGAGAATAATATAAACCAAGGTTAAAAAAAGAAAAGTATCAAGCAGGTTTGGTTGAGGGAGTAGCAGGTAATGTCAGAGAGAGAAGAGAGACTAAGGGAACAAATGTAAATCTGAGCTAGGAAAACAGGATGATTCCAAATAATACTTTTAAAATGTTAGAAAAATACAATCATGTATTGGAGGCATATGAAATACTAGGAAAACAACTGTCAAATCAAAATGAAGAGTAACATATGTATGATCAAAACTGATATTAGAGCTACTTATAGTAATCCATGACAAGGTGGAGAAAATTCTTATTGGGTATTCCTGGTTTGGCTTTCATCAGGATTTGGTACTTTTAGAAGGTACCTATCACTCTACAGCTTTGGATTCTCTTATAGGTGCTGCGGTACAGGAGCTATAGGGTATTATAGATTTCTCATCAGCTAGTTCTTATTTGTCATTCTGGGGTCTGAGGTCACATGTGCAGAGAATAATCTGTTTCATCTGCTGGCTATTTCTGTTGGGTACAGGAGCATAGGATGCAAGGCTCAGGGCTGTCACTCTGATTTCTATGAGATGCTGTGCACTTACTCCTGTCCACAGGGTCTTTTTTAAAGTGGCATAGAGACATGTGGCTGTCTCCAAAAATGAGACCTGTGATTGTGGGCTCTTGCTGGATGATCTGAGGTGCAAAAGTATCCCCCGTTACTGATGTAGATCACTGAGGTACTATCCCTATTAATGAGATATAAAGTCAGTTGACTCACCTGCATCTGAGCTCCCACTATCCACAGTTATGAACCACTGGTTTCTGCTGTCATCTGCTGGGTATCCCCTGGAAGGGTGCGACCTAAGTCTGCAACTGTGGGGCCCTTGAGCATGGGCTGTCCATGGGCTTTGTTGCAGAAGCCTCTGCTTAGGCTGATATAGATCATCAGGGTACCATCTCTGTGACTTTGAGTTGGTTGGCCTATGTCTGAGCTGTCACTGCTCATGGTGGTGAATCACAGGGGCCTGCTCCCCTTCACAGTAATCTCCTTGGGGCATGAACCTTGTGCCTGTCTAGTACTGTGGAGCCTGAAGGTCCAGGCTTTCTGTGGGCCTTCTATGGCACCAAAGCCTCCATCCTGGCTGGTATAGCTCAAAGGGGTTTTATTGGTCACCATGATGGGGATGGGATGTTACCTGGCTCATCTTTGCCTGAGCTACTGTGGATGCTGTATTGAGCACTGAGTTAAGGTTAGCACTCCTCAGGAGTGATTAATTCTGGGAGTTTCTCCACTCCATTCACCTTTTCTGTGATGATGGGTACAGGGTTTCAGTAATTTTTAGCTAGCATCGATCTCTCTGCAAGTTCCTTCTAGGTGGATTACTGAGACAACCTGTTTCAGAAGCATCCTCTCTGGTTCTATTTATTGCTATCTAAAGGTGAGGAGAAGCTGAGTTGATTTATTTTCTTCCAAGGAAGCTAGTTAGCTGTAGATTCTACAAAATGGCTGCCATGGCTATCAGTCCACAATTTGGGTTAAATGGCTTGATCTCCTTCACTATCTTTTATGTTCCTGTCCAATTTTAATTTGTTTTGCTTTTCTTTCCAGTTGTTGTTAAAGAAGTATGCATATGTGCTTTTCATCTCCATCTTCCTGTTATCTCTCTTCCCTGACTCCACCCTGGCACAGGTTAAGGATCAAGGAATTCTGCCCCTATTTTTTGCACCAATAACCAAACTTCAAGTCTCTACAAGTCTCAAACTCTTCAATATTGAGTTGAACATCCCTCTGGTCAGCTGTTCATTCACCACTTTCTGGGATGTGGAGGGGTCAGGGATTGCTGCCTAGTCCACTCCACCATCTTCCTAACTCTTATTTTGTTTTTTGTTTTTTTCCAATTTCAGTATTTAATGGAAATACTTGCCTAGCACGTGAGACTTTTCTTTATTTTTTTAAAACAACTTTATAGGCAGGACTAGATGGCATCTCTGAGTTGCAGCATTCACTTCATAGGTGGTAGCAGGAGGAAGTTTTAACTTGAACCTCATGGTGGCCTGGGGCTAGACTCTAGGACATGTGTTGTACTAGGATGTCTCACTATCAGGAATCAACTCTCAGATTGGTAGAGGGGGTAGTAAGTAAGGAGAGCTCAGAGTTATTGGGGATGGGCCTTTTGGAGCTCATCACCAACCTGGACAACTAGGGAAGTGCTCTTCCCACAGGATTGTGGAAACAGAAGAGAATTCTCACAGATTCATGTGAAGAGTATGTGTGCATGGTTCATATACTGTCTGACTGTGGGCAAACCACAGTCCTTCCAAATTTCCCAACCAGAGTTAAAGTGGATTTAGCCAAGTTACAATGCTCTGTAATAGCCTTTTACCTGCTGGAGAACACAGAAGGGAGACAAAGTGGAAGAGAAGTGTAAGCCCCCAGGAAAGAGAGTTCTCTGCATCTCAATAGGAAGAAGATGACTTTATTTTTCCTGTTTTCTCTTTTGAGAAATCAAATGGTTGTTTGTTGTGATGGCTAAACTTACAGGATGTGTTTCCATCTCCAGATTGCTTGGTTGCCAGCAGCCACTGTTGACATTAGAAGTAATAGAAAAATTTAGAAGTGTTACTAAGACAGTGAAAGGAGTGTTTGGACTGAAAACCACACTGGTCTGTGAATTCAGCACCTCTTGCAAAATGACATCTAAAAAATGAGAAAATTAAGGTCTTCTCCAGTGTCTTGGCTCATTTCTCCCACTATAACAGGATATCACAGTAATTTATAAACAGTAAAGATTTCTTCAGTTCACAATTCTGAAGGCCGGGCAGTCCAAGGGCATGGTTCTAGTATCTGGTGAGGGTCTTCTGGCTGAGTCAACCCGTTGTGGAAAGGCAAAAAGGCTAATGAGTACCTGTGAAAAGGAAAGTTTGAGGACTGGATTCATTTTTTAACCCACTATTGTAATAACTAACCCATTCCATGATGACAGCATTAATCAGGGGCAGGTCAAGTTCTGTAAACCTGGAGAACACTAGAGTCTGACTTGAAAATAAGTAATCAGAATTCTTGAAAATTTTAAACTATGTTGCCCCAAAATAAGAACAAAACTTAACAGAAAGACTGATGACTGTTGACTAAATTAAACACCTTGAAGTTAGCATTGAGGAACTGTCCCAGAAAGTGCAAAAGATAAAGTTGAAACCATGAGGCAAAGAGCACTAACAGGACTTCTCAACAGGAAAATAAAAACACAAGAAGAAGAAAGACAACTTCTTCTTCCTCAGATGTGGTCAGCTGCCTCTTCTGGGGATCTTTCCTCATGACCCAATCAGCTCTCATTAGGGTTTACTTACTAATACCACTATACTGGGATCAAACTTCCAAAACTTGAATTTGGGGAACATATCCAGACCACAGAACCCGACGACTAACAAGAAACCCAGTATTTCTAGTTTACGTGGTACACTACACAAGAGAACCAGAAATGAAAAGTCAGACACAAAGCTTATACCAACCCTGTACCTCCTATATCTTCCCCAGAAGTGTCAAGGTCAACTTCATTCATGGGAACCCTCCAATTTATTCTGTGCTTTAGAATGGCCATCATGGTGATCCCAACTGGCCGGACCGAAATAAGGAGAAACTTCATCTACTCTCAGGACAAATACCAAAGGCCCCTGAAGTCCAAAGCTCTTCACATAACCCTGCAAGTTGTATGAAATATAATGGCACATGGTTATTATACAAAATCTTTTGTTCTTGTTTTTCACGAAGGTGCAAGTATTTGAGTGAACCTATATTCTATCCCTCCATGTTTCTCTTCCATGAAACCATTGCCCATTTTTTCCTACTTTGAAACAGTTCAATAGCTAATTTTTATTTTCTGCTTATTTCTCTTCATGATACATCTAAATATTTTTTTCAATAGTACCTCCATTCTAAGCACTATTCTGGACTCCAGAGTACTGAAATATAACAGTTATATGCTCCTCCCCATTCTGCAGGAAAATGATTGAAACCACAAAAATAACCTCTCAAATTTAGGAAGATTCAATATTGTCATGATTTTAATTATTCCCTACTTGACATATAGATTCAAGACTATTCCAATCAAAGTCCTACAAATTATTTTGTGGGTATCAGAAAAATGATTCTAAAGTTTATATGGAGAAGCAAAAGACCCAAAATAAATAGCCATCATAATATGAAAAGAGAAGAATAAAGTCAGAAGACTGACACTATCTGACTTCAAGGTTTATATCCCTCATGATAACCAACTGAAATGGATTATGGACCTAAATATAAGATGCAAAACTATAAAACTTACAGAAGATAACATGTAAGAAAATCTTATGTATGGCCATGACTCTTTAGATACAACACCAAAAGCACACTTTATGTAAGAAACAATTGATAAGCTGGACTTCATTGAAATTAAAACTTTGTGCTCTGTGCTCTGTGAAAGAAAATATAAATAGAATGAAAAGATAAGCCATAGACTGGGGAAAATATTTGTAAAAATACATCTGATAAAAGACTGTTATACAACAAATACAAAGAATTCTTAAAAGTCAACAATAAGAAAATGAACAAGTAAATTAAAAAATATGCACAAAATGAACAAGTACTTCACCAAAGATGATATACAGATGGTAAGTAAGCACATGAAAGGATGTTCATCATCATACATGATTAGGGACATGCAAGTTACAACAAAGATGAGATTTATTACACAACTCTTAGGCCCAAATCCAGAACACTGACAACACCAAATGCCAGCAAGGATATAGAGTATCAGGAATGCAATCATTGCTGCTAATAATATGAAATGCTGCAGCTACTTTGGAAGAGATTTTGGCAGTTTCTTACCATCTGATTTGGTAGTCATACTCCTTGATTTTTACCAAAATGAATTGAAAACTTTTGTCCACACAAAAGCATGCATGTGGAATATTTATAGCAGCTTTATTCATGATTGCCAAAACTTGAAAGCAACCAAGATGTCTTTCACCAATGTGGTGATTGGAATAGCATTAATCTATATGTCAATTATTATAGATTAATAAACTATGGTGCATCCTTACAATGTAACATTATTCAGCACTAAAATGAAACATGATTAAGCCAGGAAAAATATGGAAGAAACTTAAATGCAGATTACTGTGAAAGAAACCATTCTAAAAAGAGTACGGACTATATGATCCCCACTATATGATTATCTGGAAAAGGGAAATCTATGGAGAGTGTGAAAAGATCAGTGATTTACAGGAATGGGAGGAAGGATAAATAGGCAGAACACAGAGGATTTTTAGGGCACTGAAAGGATTCTATATGATATTACAGTGGAGGATGTATGTTATTATATATATAAACCAAATCTCACAGAATATACAGCATCAACAGTGAACCCTTATGAACTTTGACTTCATGACAATGTGTCAATGTAGGTTCATTATTAGCAACAAATGTACCACTGTGGTACAGGGTGTCAATAGTGGAGGAGGTTGTATGTGTGGGCATAGGGAGGTATGGCGACACCTTCTTTCTGTTCAGTTTTACTTCGAACCTAAAACTGTTAAAAATAAAGCATATTGATTTAAAATGAGAACTATGCTCTTTTACATTGGGAGAGAGAAATTGCTAATTCTGGAGTTACTTGACTGTTACCAGAAATATAACATTGATTTACTAAAGATTAACTGGAGCCCAGATGTTTTACAATCCTATTAGGTAAATAGGGTATCATTTTTCCTTGAATAGGAGAAAATATAACAACAAAGTTCCATTGTCTTATTGTCTCATGTTGGGCATAAGTCAGTTTTGAATCTGACTTAGCAATTGATCTCATCATTCCTTTCCCCGCAAACATGAATTCTTCACATCTTTTTTGAACCAGCTTTTTATTCTTTTCCTCCCTTTGACACATAATGAATGAATGACTGTCTGCATGGGAATTTTATGATTTTAACAACTTCATGATTGTGATTCTATACCATCCTAAGGTCCAGAATGGCCTTTTTCTCATGGGCCTCTGGTTTTCTGTTGGTCAGGAACAGAGAGCACAATAAGGCAAATAAATAGGCAACCAGATAGTACCAATCATGACTTCCATATAATGTGCAAAAGATTCTTCTTTTATCACATTAATATTCTTTTGCTGTATACTAGCTCTTATGTATCTTTAATATTAGCTACTTATACCATCTATTACTCATTCTAGTTCATAAAACTTTCAGCATTTTACCCTTAGACAATGTGGGGCTTAACTTACTGTTTCCTAAGGTGGCTATACCAAAGTGCCACTGTAGGTGGCTAAAACAACAGAAATATTTTGTCTGGAGGCCAGAAGTCCAAACTAAAGATATTGGCAGGGTTGATCCTTCTGAGGGTGGTGAGGGATCATCCCTTTCAGGTCTCTTTCCTAGCATCTGTATTTTTAAGGGCAATCTTTGGTGTTATTTCCTTCATCTTCACGTGGTGCTTATTTGTGTGCATACCTCTGTGTTCAAATTTCCCCTTTTTATAAGGACACCATATATATTGGATTGTGGGCCTGCCCCATACCTGTATGACCTCTTGTTAATTTATCTAATTACATAAATAATAACCCTATTTCTAAATAAGTTCACATCCTGAGCTACTGGGGGTAAGGACTTCACCTTTTGAAGATTGGGGCGGGGGAGACACAATTTGGTCCATAACAATTTTAAATTAAGAGGGACACTTTCTGTCCATCTATGTACCCTCCCACAGAAATTTCTTCAAGTCCAAACAAAAATCTCCATTGATTCAAAAGGAGCTATTGTAATCTGAACATCTGTAAAAAATAAGATGCTCTTAACTGTGAGTACCAAAAATATGACTCAATGCCATCCATGGGAATGAACCGTCTTGGGTGTCCATCCCGGTTGAGCATTAGACTGTTAATTCACATTTACTGCATCCACATAAGAGATCCCAAAAAATAACTACCCAGCTAAACTTTCCCCTGATTCTGACTCATGAACTTGTGAGTGTGGATATTTTGAGTAATTGGTCACACAACAATAGGAACTTAATGGGAAGAAATATCCAGACCAAATGAAGAATTCATATGAAAGGTTAGAAAAAGAAGGAATCTTATTGAGAAATGTGGGAAAGAAACTACTAAGAATTTCAAACAGAAATGTCCCCCTAACCAAGGTATTAAACTACATTCATAACCAAGGAATTCTAAATAAAAGGGCAAAGAGATCACGTTTGAAACCCCTCAGTTAGGAGTAATATGAAATAGTGGTGATGATATGGAGCTTGATGGAGCCATAAATTGGTAAGACAACCCAGAAACCAATTTGGCAATACCTTTTAAAACTGAAGATAGTCTGATCCATCAATGCTTGTGCTATGTATAAAACCTAGTGAAATTCTCCAAGTATATTTTTAATTTTTGTTGTGATAGGTAAAAAGGGGAAACAACTTAAAACTCTGTCAATGGGGAAATTGGTAAATAAATTTGTGTACACAGCACAAATAAAATACTAAACATAAAAATTGATGAACTGGATTTTCATGTATCACAATGGTAATTTTTATAGACATAATGATTAATAAAATGGATGAACAATGAGAATATACTGCCATTTATGTAAAGTTTTAAGCAGGTAAACACAAACCTGCCAATTGTTCAAGGATATATTCTTTTGCAGTAAAATTTACCACAAGGAAATGCAAATGTAGGATCATGTTTCCCTCTATGGGGGAGAGAGTGGGAGACAACTGGGAAGGCAATATAAAAGGGGCATACCTCAGCAGCAGTTTTAGATCTTAATCCAGGCAATATGTATAAAGCATTGGTTGCACTTTTCATTTTACTTTTTTGTGTTAAATACTTGGAATGTATTTTTAATTTAATTATCAGATGCTCTTATAAAAAATTCCCAGGACAGTCTCAGACTCGGCAGATTAGACTTCTCAGAGTGGAGCCCATGAACCTGTCTTCTGAGTGACCCTGTTATACTGGTCTAAGCCAGGATAAGGCTATTCCAGTGGAGTTTGGCTCCCCCACAGTCTATTATACTTTTCACTCTACAAGTTGACCAAATGTTAGCTATGATACAAGGTGATGAGGACATAAATGCAAATAAGACAGTTCCACTGGCTTTAAGAGTAACTTCAGTTACAAAAATGTTCAAAAACTTCTCAAACCAAACATTCTTATCTATTGCCTGAATCCTAGTGTTCCCAAATCCTCTTTTCCTGGTGTGCAGAACATCCACTGATCACTGTACCTGACTGGGATTTCCACACACTCCTTTCTGGAGAAATTCTTGGCATGGTCCTCTGCCTTGACACTAGTAGAATCTACTACTTGACTATTTGACACTACTTGACGTCTCACAACTTTGCCATTTATCACTGTTTGGCCTTGGATCAGTAGTGTCATTTCTCTGAGACTCCACTTCTGACCCAGAAGCTGAGTAGATGAAAATTTAGTTTGGGACTAGTTTAATGCATGGAATGGCAAAGCTATGACCAGAGTTTGAGGCTTTTAGACAGCTATTCTTTTTTGTGACATTTTTTATTTTTATAGTTACACATGGCAGTAGAATCCATTTTGACATAATTATAAAAACATGGAATATATCTTGTTCTAATTCAGACTCCATTACCTCTCCTGCCCTACCCTCTCCCCACTCCCTGTTCGCTTCCATTTGTTGATCTTTCTACCACTTACCCATAGTTATTTTTTAAATTAATTTCTTGTGGATATACATGAAGGTGAAATTCACTGTGGTATATTCATATGTGCACATAGGAAAGTTATATCAACTTCATTCTACTATCTTTCCTTTTCCCATCCCTTCTCCCTTATCTCTTCTCTTCATTACCCTTTGTCTAATTTGCTGAACTTCTACCCCCCTTATTGTGGGTTAGCTTACACATATCAGAGTAAACATTTGAATTTTTTGTGGGGGGGATTGGCTTGTTTCACTTAGCATGATAGTCTTCAGATCCATCCATTTACTGGCAGATGTCATAGAGTCATTCTTCTTTATGACTCAGTAATACTCTATCGTGTGTACGTATCACATTTTCATTATCCATTCATCTGCCGAAGGGCACTAGGCTGATTCCATAGATTAGCTATTGTGAATTGAACTGTTGTACCTATTGATGTGGTTGCATCACTGTAGTATGCTGATTAAAACCCTTTGGATATATAACCTGCAGAGTGGGGAAACTGGGTCAAATGATGGTTCCATACCTAGTTTTTTGAGGAAACTCCATACTGCTTTCCATAATGGTTATATTTACAGTCCCACCAATGTATGAGTGTACCATTTCCCCCATATCCTTTCTATCAGACATCTATTCTATTTCATTGCCTTTCCTAGGAGCACCAAATATTGATTTGGAAATTTGTATGTCAGTGTTGTTTTTTTTTTTAATTTTTTAGTTGACCTTTATTTTATTTATATATTTATATATGGTGCTGAGAATTGAACCCAGTGCCTCAAACATGCCGGGCAAGTGTGCTACTGCTGAGCCCCAGCCCCAGCCCCAGACCCAGACCGAGCCCCTGTATGAGTGTTTTGTGAGAAAGATAGATTCTGATGACCTTTTAGATGTTTCTAAGGAATTATATACACATACTTGACCTTCAAAGCAATTCTGAGAAGGTCCTATTCAGTGTCAATTCTACCTGCAGTAAGGTGTGTAAACTTGAATATATCTCTTCAGCCCTTTGAGGCTCATGAGTTAAAAAAGGATAATATCAACATACACCTCACATTGTTCTGGTAAGGAATAAATGAAATCATTGTTACACAGACACTTTAAGAATCTAGTCTAGCCAGGTGTGGTGGCATATGCCTGTAGTCTCAGATACTCAGAAAGCTGAGGAAGATCCCAAGTTCAAGGCCAGCCTGGGCAACATAGGGAGACCCTGTCCCAAAATAAAATTTAAGTAAATGAATGGAACTGGAAAACATCATTCTAAGGGAAGTAAGCCAGACTTAGAGAGTCATGGGTCAATTTTTTTTCCTCACATGTGGAAGCTAGAGAGAAAAAATAAATTTAAAAAGAGATGAATAGAGGAGAGGAAAAGAATCAAGGAGGAAGGAGAAAGGGAGGGAAAGCAGAAGAACTTGAGAACAAAATCGACCAAATTGTGCTACATACATGTATGAATACATTATGATAAATCCAATTTTTTATGTATGATTATGACACATCAACAACATATACATGTAAATAAATAAAAGAAAGATCAAAACAGTAGAGAAAGTAGGGAGGGAAAGGAGAACCACTGGGGAATTAATTGGAGTAAAATTATCTTTTGTGCATATATGAATGTCACAATGGACCACATTATTCTGTATAATTATAATGCACTGCACTAAAAAATGACAAAATCATAGAATTTGCAGGGAAATGGATGGCACTAGAGCAGATTATGCTTAGTGAAGCTAGCCAATCCCTAAAAAACAAATACCAAATGTCTTCTTTGATATAATGAGAGCAACTAAGAACAGAGCAGGGAGGAAGAGCAGGAAGAAAAGATTAACATTAAACAGATACATGAGGTGGGATGGAAAGGGAGAGAAAAGGGAAATTGCATGGTAATGGAGGGAGACCCTCATTGTTATACAAAATTACATATAAGAGGTTGTGAGGGGAATGGGAAAATAAACAAGGAGAGAAATGAATTACAGTGGATGGGGTAGAGAGAGAAGATGGGAGGGGAGGGAGGGGGGATAGTAGAGGATAGGAAAGGTAGCAGAATACAACAGTTACTAATAGGGCATTATGTAAAAATGTGGATGTGTAATCGATGTGATTCTGCAATCTGTATTTGGGGTAAAATTGGGAGTTCATAACCAACTTGAATCTAATGTATGAAATATGATATGTCAATAGCTTTATAATGTTTTGAACAACCAATAAAAAAATAAATTAAAAAAAATAATTATAATGCACTAATAAAAACACAAGAAATAAAACTTTTAAAAGGGCTGAAGATGTAGCTCAGTGATACAGCACATGTTCAGCATGTGCAAGACACTGTGTTGCATTCCCAGTACAGCTGAAAGAAAGCAAAAAAGGAAGGAAGGAAGGAAGAGAGGAAGGAAATGAGAAAATCTAGTCTGACCAGGGAAGTCACAACTGGCAGGCCAACAAGTGGACCACTGACAACTACAATGAGAGACTGAAGTAATGTGGGCAGTTCTCTGCCACATCCCTATATAAGTTGGGTTCCCAGACCCAGCTGGATAAGTGGGTCCCAACAGAAGGCTGGAGAGGGGCTGGAGGCCTGCCCATGGGAGGCCAGGATGGAGATGGCAGAACAGGCAGGAGCACAAAGAACACGGGGTTGGTATGAGGGCTCTTAATGAAGGACAGACAGTCTCTTCCTCATTTAATTGCTGCCCTGGAACACAACTAATATATAAGTAGCCTGCTAAGAGCCAGGAAGACTAGGCAGTCCCAAAGGGTGGGGCTTCAAGTCCAGGAAACAGCCTCCCAAGACCGTGAATGTGCAGTGTGCAGACCATGAAAGGCCATGGCAGATCTTCCTATGGGCTGGTCACTGACACTCAGGGCAGTGAAGCACATAGACCCATTGTGTACCCTCCATGGCCCCAGCCCTGTGGTCTCTTCCAGTGGGATGGGCATTGCCCAAAGCTTTGATGGGGTGGGGTGATGAGCACACATTAACACACCTGAGCACAGGTTTGTGCACATGAGCGCATGCCGCATCTACTTCATGGAATCACACCTGGACCTGGTGCCCTGGCCTGGCCCAGAGACCAGAACAATCCTATCCTGGGTGGGGATGGAATCAAGGACTGCAGGCAAAGAAGCCCCTGAGAGCCTGCTCCCCACCCCTGGCCAGAACGCAGAGCTGGTGGGCCCACCCCAGGCCGCTTCCTAGAGGACACCTTGGGCGCAGCCCCCTCGCCGTGCTGGCGCCCCGGAGGGCACATCCAGGAGGAGCAGGGGACAGGGCTGGACCCAGACGGACCGGGTGGGGAGAGCCAAAGGCGTGGGGTCTCCAGACACCGACACCCAGACACCCCCTCCCCCCCGGGGGGGCTCCACCTGTGCCAGGGCGGAGGCGGGGGAGGGAGGAGGAGCAGGTGACGTCACCCGCGGTCCCTGGGTGCCCGCGGCGGCGGCGGCGACAGCCCGGCCGCGTGACCCGTGCGCGCCAATGGCCCGGCGGTCTCCGGGGCGACGCGGAGGGTCCGCGCTCCACCGCCACCGCGCCCCCGCCCCGCGTCCGCACTGCAGAGAGCGGTGGCGAGCAGGCGCCGGCGCACTGGCCCACGTGCCGCGCCGGGAGAGCGAGAACTGGACGCAGAGCCAGCGACAGGGCGAGGGAACGAGGGGCGACCGACCCCGCCGCCGCCGCTCTGCTCAGCCCGGAGGAGCCCGCGCCGCCGGGGCCCGGACCAGGGAGGACCCCGCCCCAGCAGGAGGTACCGTACCCCGGGAGGGGCCGCTCGGGCCAGGGAGACCCCGCGGCCCTCCGCCCGCGCCGGCCCAGCCACAGCAGCCCGCGGGGCGGGGGGCGGCGTGGGAGGGTGCTGTGGCCCGCGGGAACCCTCGCGGGGTGGGGCGGGGGTCGGGGCACGAGGGGCGGCTGGGGTGGGAGTGGGGGGTTGGGCATTAACCTCGCTGTCGCCCCGTTCGCATTCACAGGTTGTGGAGACCTGGGTGGGCTGCAGTCGTCCTGGGAGTTGGCTGATATATTTATGTGCCCACATCCTGATCACCCACCCCCAAATTAGAATCTGCTGAAGTTCGGGAACATGCCATTGACCCTGTTGCAGGACTGGTGTAGGGGGGAGCATTTGGACACCCAGAGGTCCATGTTGATCCTGGGAATTCCTGAGGACTGTAGTGAGGATGAATTTGAAGAGACTCTCCAGGAGGCTCTCAGGCATCTGGGCAGATATAGGGTTATTGGCAGAATGTTTAGGAGGGAGGAGAATGCCCAAGCCTTTCTACTGGAGCTTGCACAAGATTTTGACTATGCTTTGGTCCCCAGGGAAATACCAGGGAAGGGGGGACCCTGGGAAGTGATTGTAAAACCTCGAAATACTGATGGAGAATTTCTCAATAGACTGAACCGCTTCTTAGAGGAGGAGAGGCGGTCCGTGTCAGACATGAACAGAGTCCTTGGGTCCTGCACTAATTGTGCAGCTCCCAGATTGGCTATATCACCAGATTTCTGGACCTGGGCCCAGACCCTGGGGGCAGCAGTGCAACCTCTGCTAGAACAAATGCTATACCGAGAACTAAGAGTGTTTTCTGGGAACACCATATCTATCCCAGGGGCATTGGCCTTTGATGCCTGGCTTGAGCACACCACTGAGATGCTACAGATGTGGCAGGTGCCCGAGGGGGAAAAGAGGAGGAGGCTGATGGAATGCTTGCGGGGCCCTGCTCTCCAGGTGGTCAGTGTGCTGCGTGCCAACAATGCTGCCATCACAGTGGAGGAGTGCCTAGCAGCCCTGCAGCAGGTATTTGGACCTGTGGAGAGCAGAAAAATTGCACAGGTGAAATTTTGTAAGGCCTATCAGGAGCCAGGAGAGAAAGTCTCTAGCTTTGTGGTACGGTTGGAACCCCTGCTTCAAAAAGCTGTAGAGAAAAATGCAGTATCCCGGAGGAATGTGAATCAGACACGCCTGAAACGCATCTTAGGTGGGGCCACCCTTCCTGACAAACTTCGAGAGAAGCTTAAGCTGATGAAACAGCGCAGGAAGCCGCCTGGTTTCCTGGCCCTGGTAAAGCTCCTACGTGAGGAGGAGGAGTGGGAGGCCACCATAGGTCCGGAGAGGGAGATTCTGGAAGGGTTGGAAATAGGCCCAAGGCCATCTGCCAGAGTTGGTGGGGTCAGGGCAGCGTTTGTCCCTGCCCTTGGCAATACTCTTGAGGCAAGGCCTTCCCAGGGTTCTCGACGCTGGAGGGGCAGAGGCCAACACCGGAGAGGAGGTGTGATGAGGGCTGGCTCTAGAGGATCAAGAAAACGGAAACACCACACATTCTGCTATGGCTGTGGGGAAGATGGCCACATCAGGGCACAGTGTTTCAACCCTCCCAATCTGCCCTTGGTGAAGCAGAAGAGACAGGCTGCAATTAATTTGGGAAACGGGAGCCGGGCTTGGGACAAGAGCCATCCCAAGTCCAAGGCCAAGTAGGCTCTGGAAAACAGGGCAACAATTCTTATCACAGGCCTAGGACACAAACAACAAATTTGAAGAATGGGCAGAGGCAGGTCAGACAAAGAGCAGAGGGTTTCAGTAGGGAAAAAGGACAGAGCAATCAGGTCCAGACTGAACCCTGTCACCCTCTACCAGTGGGAAGGGACTCCAAGAACCCAAATCAGACTTCATGCAACTCAGTGAGGGTCCATCACAGGATCATAAAGGGGTGCCAGAGTACCAAGCAGGGAGCTGCCACACCCTGCACATGGGAATCTCAAGCCTCACACAGAGACTCCAGCGATATAGAGTATGAAGACGGTGAGACGGTGGGCTCTGACATGCGTGTCTGCAATGTCATCTGGCCACCTCCAAGTTCCCACACTACAGACTCAGAGCTAACGATGCCAACCAGACACCAGGATACATGGAGCATGGGGGAGCCTGCCCCGGGGCCATCCTTGTCAGAAGGAGCCAATACCTCTGAGGAAGAGCTCGAAGAGAGAGAAGTAATGCTCCGCAGGGGAGGTCGCAGGGTCCAACCTGTCTTCAGGATCATCTATACTGCTCTAGGGGAGCCCCAGGAAGGCAGTACCCTTGAGCCCTTCCGCCCATAAAGGCCGGGTCTCCAGACCCCAAAGCCCTGGGAGCCCAGCACCATCCCAGAGGCAGTTTCCTTTCCTGCAGCCTGACAGGGCTGTATGGGCAAGGACACCAAAGACTAAGAAGACCCCTAGGTGGGGGCACTGGCACCCACTAGGTCAGTGCACCCAGAGCTGGCTTAGGAGTGAGTGGATATAGAAGGCAGCTTTTGCTCCAAACAGGAGGAGGTAGAAAAGGAGTGGGAGGAGGATGAGGGAGGACTTGGAGGGGGGCAGTTTGTTCTGTTTTGTCTGTGCAGGACCACTGGAGAAGTGGAGAGAGCAAGCAGGGAGAACTGGGGCCTGGCTTGGCAACTCACAATTCAAGAGCTGCCAACCCAGGGTCAGCCCCAAACCCGGCCAGCCTAGGGTGGCCAGCCTTGAAGCACTACTGATCGGCCATCCATAGCCTGGATGAGGGCACCTGAATACACCTGCCACCTGCACTGGACTGGGAGACGTCGGGGAAGAGAGTCCATCTCAAGGGTGCCAGCTGCCTGGCTCTCCCAGCAGGCAAAACCCCAACCCGATTCACCGTCCCCGGGACAGGGTGCTCCTGTCCCTGTCCCTGGAAGCCCGCCTTATCTGTAAGCCCCATAGTGACCCACCTCAGGCAAACGCCCACCCCCACGCTAGCCATCGTTCCTGTGCAAAGCCGTGAGGTGTGTGTCAGCCCCGGGCAGAGGACCGCGCCCTCGCGGCCGGCCACCTCCAGGCCCGGGCACGTGCCGTGAGCTTCCGGGCGAGCCAAGGCTCTGCTCGCTCCTGTCCAGTGTCGTGAGCTCAACCTCTGCTTTCTCGGTGTAGATCTAGGCCAGCTGCCTGCCGCTTGTTCTCGTGGAGATGTGTGTGTGTTCTTCTCTGAGCAGCTCCTCCCAGGAGGCCCTGAGCCCAGTCCCCAGGAGTCGGAGACGGGAGCCGGCGGGAAGGATGGACGGCGAGGGCGTGGTGGACGCTCACCCCCTCGGTGATCAAGACCGCGGCCTCCCCTCGGGCAGGAAGCACTGGACCTTAGATGGAGGGGGAGGGCCAGGGACTGTGCTTTGACGTTCCACCCCCGTTGTTCCTTGTGACTCAATTTCCTTGGCTTAGGGGGGGGGGGTGTTCCCTGTTATGCTTTCCAGTGTCCTGTGACCCTTCTGTGCCAGCCACAGGGCAAGGGCCACCCCACAGCAAGTCAGCCCCTCAGGGGGCTCCCGGAATGGAAGTGAGTGTTCATTGCCAGAGGCCATTGTCCTGGCAAGAGGCACATCTGGGTCCTCAGAAAGGGAGGCTGTGGTGGGAGGGCCCCAGCGTGGAGACAGAGGAGGCTCCTCCTCTGCAGCCCCAGGAGGGGGGGCGGGCCGGCCTGTGGCCTCCAGTGGTTGTGAAGAGTCCCTTTAGGTGTTGTCATCCCTTCTCTTCAATGGTTTCTGTAAATGTTTCTCTTCAATAAATCTCATGGATATTCCAGCCGAGTTTTTTGCTTCCTTTAGGCAAGGGACAGGGTGGAATGGAGGGAACAACTTTGGCAGGGTTAAAATGATGGGGTATGTGTGAGGTAAGTTTCAGATAGGCTATGGGGTACACTAACTGCCAAAGTGATCACAACCCAGGGTCACTGGCTTATGGGCCCTGATGAAACATAGCTGACCATGACTTAGGTGGATCTAGATGGTGACTGGTTAGATCCCTAGGGCACTCTGTGAGCTTTTCAAATAGAAGTGGATCAGATATTAAAGGGTGGATGGGGGACAACAGGCAGGACCCATGTTCCCATAGCCCCATGATGGCTTGAAGTGCTCCAAACACTCAACACGTTGGATCTAGACATCAAAACAAGACCAGTGTATGTATGTATAATATGGAATTAAAATTTCAGCATGCAGGGGAATTGTGAGTATCAATATGAGTGTGTGTTAGCATATGCATGAACGGGAGGGGGGGGTTGAGGCTCAGTGGTAGAGCACTAGCCTAATGTGTGAGACACTGGGTTTGATCCTCAGCACCATATAAAAAATAAATAAACAAAATAAAGGTATTGTGTCCATCTACAACTAAAAATTTTTTTTAAAAAAGAATATGCGTGAATGTATGTAAGCATTTTTATTTGTGGTGGTGTGAGAGTATTACTAATTTGTGAATATCTCTGTCAGTATATCAGAGAATGTATGTGGTTATGGTTTAGATATGAGATGTACCCCCAAAAGCTCATGTGTGAGACAATACTAGAAATTTAGAGGTGAAATGATAGAGTTATGAGATGCTTAACTTAATCAGTGCATTAATTCACTAGTAGGAATTAGCTCAGTGGTACAGGTGGGGTGTGGCTGCAGGAGGTGGGTCACTGGGGGTGTGCTTTGGGGGTTTATATTGTTCCTGGTGAGCAGAGCTCTCTCTGGTTCCTGATGGTCATGTTCTGAGCTGCTTTCCTCCTCCACCCTTCCACCATGATGTTCTTTCTCATCTTGGGCCCAGAGCAATGGAGTCAGTCATGTATGTACTGAACATCTGAAACTGTAAGCACCAAATAAACCTCCCCTCCTCTAAAACTCTTCTTGTCAGGCCTTTTGGTTACAGCGGTGAAAAAGCTGACTAAAACAGGTGGATATGTGATTTAGCATGTGAAATGGTGTTTGAATGTGGGTATGTTAGTGTGTGTTTGAGTATGAGTATGTATGTTTTCAAGTATGAGTGAATGTTGGTGTGTGAATGTGTGTTGGTGTGTAAGTGTATGTTTATGAGTGTACATAAATGTATAAGTGTCTTAGTAAATATGTGTTAGTGTGCTGATGTGTGAGAATGCCATAGTGTGTGCTTATGTGTGAATATGACTGAGTGTACCTGACTGTGTCCTGAGTGTATATATGAAGGAATGTGCAAATGTATAAAGAGTTCATGATTGTGAGTGAATGTGTGGTAATGGATGTCTGTGTGTATATGTGTGTGTGTGCATATATAAGAGAACATGTGATATTTAGCTGAATTTATAATGAGTGCATGTTTTGGTTAGTTGATGGGCTTTTTATTTGTTTAAGGAATCAAACAAGAGAGTTAGGGAGAAGGCAGAGTAAAGTACAAGTTGCTTCTCACAAAACAGCCATAAGACTTTTATTGACCCCAAACTGGTAAGCACTATAGCTGGTCCTACAATGCACTCATTTATTTTCAACATTTGGCACATGCCCATTTTCAAGGTTCCTATCATTGTATGTTACTGTTACTGTTGTGTGATTAAAAGGCACTCCTTGCATGAGTCCCTTTGTGGACATTATTTTTCCCTTCTCTTGGGTAAATAAGTAGAAATGGGATGGCAGAGCCACAGGGTAGGAGTATATTTAACTTTATAAGAAACTTCACACAGATTTTCAAAGCTATTGTGATCACTTATACTCATAATGCACAGTTTCCTGTTTCTCGGGGTCCTCCAAAAAAATCTTGTGTTTTCATCTTTGAAATTTCAGGCATTGTGTTGTAGAACTCATTGTGGTATTTTGTTGTTGCATTAACTAGCATTTCTGTGATGGCTAATGATATTGAGCATTTTGTATGTTTGTTTATTAACTGTCTTTCTCCCTTAGTGCAGGACCTGTTCGAGTCTCTTGCTCAGCTTTCAACTGGGATCCTCTTCTCTTTCATTATTGAATTATGTGACTTGTTACAATACTCAGGATACAAGTTCTATGTCATATATATGTGCTGGTATTTTTTCTACCAGTTATATATTCCCCATGTATATTGTTAATGGTATGCATTCACAAGCAAATTGGTTTTATTAAGATGAAGTAGTCTGCTGTAACATTTTTTTCTTTTATAATTAACACTTTTAGGGTCCTATCTAAGAAATATTTCCTTGGTCCACATTTGTAAAGATTTTGTCTTATGTTTTATTTTTGTGGTTTTTGCTTTTTCATCATAGGATGAATCTAAATTAGTTTCTGTATCATAAGTGAGATGTGGGGTCAAGATGCATTTGAAAAGACTTTTCTTTTGATACGGATTTTTTGGGGTGTTGGTAGAAAATATTTGACTTTGTATCTGTGGGTCTACTACAGAGTTCCATATTTTCTCTTTGGTATTTTTCAGTTGTAGATATTCTATTTGGTTCTTAATTATACTTGTTATTTTTTTGATGGAGTTCTTCCTCATTGGTTTTTCATTATATTCATTTGTATTCTTTTAATTCTGGAACAACATTTATTTCCATTAATTATCTTTAATTTCTCATCTGCTAATCCTATAGTTCTTGCCATTTCAGGGCCTTCAGAAACATTTTATCCTTGTTTATGGATCATGTTACTCCTTCTAATGTCTAGGAATTCTTCACAGAGGTGGACATTTTGATTGTCAGGTTGTTGAATGTCTTGATTTTGTTGTTTCACTTAAGTTTGTGTTGAGTTCTGTTCCAGCAGGCAGTTGTTATTGAGTTGTATAACTTGTTAAAATACAGACCATCCTGAGTTTTTTGAGGCTTGTTGTTATTATTATTATTATTATTACTGCATATTAATTGTATAAATTAATGGGTTTGACTGACATTTCTATGCATGCATATATTGTGCTTTGATCATATGCAACCTTCCTCTTACTCCCTCTTGAGTTCCTCCCCCTAATTCCTCCCCATTCCTTTCCCTTTCCTCAGTATTCCCTCTTCTAATTTCAGGTCACTCTAATGTTTTGTTAATGTGGATCTTGCAGGGCTGAGTCTTTCTCCTAAGGTATGGCTTTTCTCTGTTCTGTACTGAATGTCCAGAGATTTCAATGTGGTTTCTCCTCTATGGCCAATGCAAAATTGAATGTCTCTGAACACTGTGTGATTTCTGGTAGTTCTGTTCGTAGCTCTCTGGAAGGTGTTTTGTGTCCAACCTGTGGCATCTCAATCTGAGCATGCAGAGCTCAGTATGCTGCCAAAGGTTCAGTGGGAAGTTTGTGAAGTCTTCAGGAACTCTTTGTATGTCTGATCTCCTTCTCTCTTACACAATGACTGCAAATTCTAGATGCCTCAGTAGCTCCCAACTCCACAGTTCAGTGAGAATGCCACATGCTTCTTGAATTTTCCCCTTCCTTTGCCATCAACTGGAAAGTGTCTCCAAGCTGATACCAGTGAGGTGTGGCTGTTGGTTGGCCACACCTCTTTTGACTTCCTTATCACAGAAATCGAAGTCTTAACAAACTTGCCAAAGCCAAGGTGCTAATCCTGAGGTAAATGGAGTTGGATGGTCAGTGGATATTGAGGGACTGAAGAGGGAAGGGGACCAGGGCAATTAATGGGGAAGAAATCAGAAGTTCATGGGAAGGTGGGATAGGGCCATGAAGGTCCTAGAGTACCCATACCAAGGTCTTTGGATATCTGCCCCAGATGTGCAGCAAGCCACCTGGATATTCAGAGAAGAACCATTGTCCTAGAATTATGTGAAGGAGAAGAATGACCTGCTCATGTCTGTGAACTAGAAAGATCAGTGAGAAACTAGTGTCAGGAAAAGATGGAGGGGGCACATTTGTCACACCAAAGGTAGCTGCAGAGGTGGTGAGTGAATACAGAGACCACTTTTGTTGAAGTATTCTCATGTGATGAAGTTGGAGGCACATTGGAGCTAAGATTCAAGAAGATTTCTGATGGACAGGTTCTCTTTGCAGAACTGAACCAAATTTATCTGTGGGAAACTATGATTTTGCCTATCAGGCAGCCCCTAGAGGCACTTTCTATTCCTTCTCATACTACTGACCAAAGCTTCAGACTGGTAACACTCAGTTCTAAGAGGGAGGACCTGGAGTCTGCCTGGAGGCCATGTATTTCTGGCTGCCTTCTCTTCTCTGAGATGATCCTAAAAAGGCTTAGTTCTGCAAGGGCATATAGGAGGATTATGCTTTCAAGCAGGCCCCATTAAGTGCAGGTAAGCCAAAAGAGATGGTCCCAAGGAAGGTCTCATTGCTCACCCAGACATCTTCTTTCTTTCAACTATTACTGGTGGTTACATGTGTCCCAATGGACATCTCATTACCTCCTTTTCAACAAAGAGAATCTTGTATAGCATTCAAAGTGTCCTGAAACCTGGCTAGGGCCTATACACTTCTCATGTAAAATTAACAGGCTGATTTCTTTTGTAGCTCTTGGAATGTTGAAGACAAAACATAAAACGGACCCACCAATAAGGACTGAAAGGAAGGGTCTGTCCTTCAGAGCATGATAGAGCAACACAGAACAGCAGATATACACAGTTAAGTCCAGCCAAATCCTTTGGTATCCTTGGCAACCAATATCCCAACAATGACACAGAAGATGTGACAGTACTGCAAAGGCACAAAAGAGCCATTGCTGGATGACAGGGCAAACATATTCCATAAGAGAGGATACAAATATTAAGGGATTCGAAATATCAGAGGTGTATTCACCTAAGAGGGCTAATGTAACTAACTGAAATTGTGAAAGTCAAGAAAAAAGAAATCTACAGTGTCAAATTGGTGAGAAAAAAAACATGTCAGGTGTCAACAGAGTTGGTGTCTACCAGAGGGTCTGAGGAAGAATCCATTGCATTCCTTCCAGTCAGTTCCTGGTGGCCAGAGGTATTCCTTGGCTGAAGGCAGCTTCACTCTAAAATTCACTTGGCAAGTAACAAAGACTGCCTTGGGTTCGTGTCTGTCTCTGTAATCCAAACTGGCCCTTTCCACAAGGACATCAGTCATCTTGGAGCGGAGGCCCACCCTCTTCCAGTATGACCTCGTCTAAATTTAACAAGTTAAAACTGCAGCGACCCTATCTCCCAATAAGGTCACATCCTGAGGTAGTGGGCACTAGGACATCCCCCCCATATGAATTTGCGGGAAGTGAGGGGGTGCCCAATTGAACCCATAACACTCAGGAAACCAGAGCCACGGAGTCCCCCAGCTGCAGACAGGCGCACAAGTCACCGTGACCAGGTGCAACCATCTGAAGGCCTCTCTCCTGGAAGCTGTGGCCCTGCCCATAAACGCTGGTCAACTCCTGAGGCATCGCCAAACCCCACAGCTGCAGTGGGCAGGCCTGGCAGGCTCAGAGAGCAGAGAGAGCAGGGGCAGGGGACTCGGACAGGGTCTGCATCTTGCAGATTCCTGGAGAGAGGAGCCAGCTTCCCCCTCAGGATGCTGCCTAAAGAGGAAAGCGAGCCCACCCCTTGGGTTGGGAGAGCCATTGGCACACGCACAGGGTGGGGGATCCCGGCAGCTGGAAGGAAGCATGGGGAGAACATATGCCAACGGAATTTAGCTGGCTGCAAGCTCACTGCAAGCCCAGTGGTGGGCTGCGCGTGCTGTGAAGGGGATCTCAATCCCCAGCCTAGGCAGAGAGGAACTGCCCTGGGCCCAGAACTCTGAGAGATCAATATCTTTTCTTTATAAATTACCCAGAGTCCGGTGTTGTGTTACAGCAGCACAAATGGACGAGGACATATAGGCGAGTCCCCTTCTGGTGGGGTGCCAGCTTGCCATCTGGGGAGGGAGCCCCTGAAACCTGAAAGCATCTATCTGGTGGTGACATGCAAATCAGTGCCACCAGTAAGAACATGAACAGAGAGGATTCTGAGGTCCACTAGTGTGGCCAGGCAGAGGAAGTCCGTGGGAGGAGGGGGAGGATCTGCTGAGCCAGGAGGAGGAAGAACCTCAAGAAGAGGAGGCTGCCACCATGGGCAGCTCTTGGGGTGGGGTGGGGTGGGGTGGGGTGGAGCATGGCACACAGAGGAAGGAGGGAAGGCAAAGGCTGAAGGTAGGGATGAGCTGAGTGTGCTGGGGGCCAGCCCAAAGGGCCAATTCAGCAGGCATCAGATGAGAGGGGCTCGGGAACAGTGGCAGGGGAGGAGGACCCTAAGAGAAAGCCAACTGTGAGGGGTGGGGCAGGGCCGCTGACAAGGATGGGGACCTTGGGTTCACTCTAAGGAGATGGGGACCCAGGGGGAGTACACCTCAAGGGGAAGAACAGGGTCTGGTGGTGTTGCCAAGAGCTAGATCTCCCCAGCTGCCATGGGGATTGGGGAGTAGAGAAGAGACTAGGACAGGTTGGATCTGGGGGTGAGAAATAAAGGGGAGGAGGGAAGGAATCCTGCCATCCATCTTAGCTTGAGCAAGCAGGTGGAAGAGGAGCCCTATCTGGTGGTGACGCAGCTGGGGAAATCTGGGGAAGGAGCAAGTGCACTGAGAGGGGCAAAGCGCTCCAGTTTGCACACCTGAATTCCGAAATCCCCAGGGGGCATCCAAGTGGGCAGTTTGATGCACATGTGTGGAGCTCAGGGGAGGGCTTGTATCCAGACACGGAAGGTCCCTTAGAGGCACTGAATGTCCCTGGGCTGAGCCTGGGAACCCTCCTCCACCATGCTGAGCCCCAGCAAATGAGGAGGAGGAAAAGGGGTTGGGCAGGGGAGGTCCAAGGACAAACAAAGTAAAAGCCAGCAGAGAGGGAGGAGGTCAATCTGAAGGGCAGGAATGGGTGGTTCCAGAAACCAGGGAAGGAAAGGGGTTGGGGAAGCCAGGAGAGCCAAGCCTGCTGAGAGGTGGAGACAATGGGGCAGAGAAGTGACAAAGGAAAGACAGCTGAGGTGTCACAGCTCAAGCCCCCGTGAGGATGCAGGGAGATGAGCCCACACCCATACCCCAGACAGAGCCAGAGTCTTGGACTTGGAGTCAGCAG
This sequence comes from Marmota flaviventris, assembly GCF_047511675.1. NCBI lineage: Eukaryota > Metazoa > Chordata > Mammalia > Rodentia > Sciuridae > Marmota > Marmota flaviventris. Next base: position 132,628,796 of record NC_092518.1, read on the forward strand.
GGAAGGGAAGGAGGGAGAAGGTGGGAAGAGAGGGAGAGTAGAAAGAGGTGAGGCTGAAAACAGGACAAATGCTGGGCCAGTTGGTGACACTAGACCCACCCCAAGAATATCTCCTGGGAGTGCTCTCCCTAGAGAAGGACCCCAGAAACATCATGGCTGAAACCAAGAAAGAGGGTGGCATGTGGTGTAAGCCATGGCGAGTCTAACACTGAGGTCAAGGAGACAGAAATTCTCACGGTGGGTGTTAAGAGCAATAGTGGCTTGTATCAGAACAAGCAGTGTAGGTCCTGAAGGAGAAGGGGAGGGAGCAGACACATGAAGCCAGCAGAGGAAGCTGGTTTGTGAGAGAAGACACCTGTTTCTTCATTTGCACAGTGGGTTAGTCAGCTTTTAAGTCACTGTGGACCAGACACCTGACAGTGACAACTTAGGGGAGGAAAAGTTTGTTTTGAGGTCACATTTTCAGAGGTTCAGTCCATGGCCGGCCAGCCAGCTCCCTTGCTCTGGGCCTGAGAGTGAGGAAGAACGTCATGGTGGAGGGGTGAGGTGGAGGAAAGCTGCTCACTTTGTGGCAGCCAGAAAGTAGAGAGACAGACGGAGAAGCCAGAGGGACAAGATATCGTCCCCAAGGGCACAGCCCCCAGTGACCCACCCCCTCCAATCATGCCTCACCTGCCTACAGTTACCACCCAGTACAGCAGTCCTTTCAAATTATTAACTCATCAGATGGATTAATCCATGGATTAGGTTATAGCTCTCATAACGTAATGGCATCCCCTCTGAACATTCCTGCATTGACACAGGAGCTTTGTGGGGGGCACCTCATATCCAAACCATAACCCCTAGCTTTTACCACTCCCGGCCCCCAGAAAGGGTGGAAACACCTGGGGAGCAAGGGCAAGCCAAAGTCCAACCACGAGGCCAACTCCAATGTGACGTGCTTCTGGACAATGGCTGAGTGTTCAAAATGAGAATGCCTTTGACCTTGACGCTAGCAACTTTCTCTTGGAAACAGGCCAACAATATGTCTCTGGGATGGGGAGGAGAGGAGTAAAGAAGATTGTCGGAAGAGGAACAGGGAGTGTCCGGTGAACTTGTGGGAGGATTCCCAACCTCGCCACTGACTCAGGGAATGCAAGGCACATGATGACCAGGTAGTGTTTCTCCCCTTGGGATGGGCAAACGGTCAAGGCTGAACGAGACCAAAGGTTGCTCAGGCCTTGGGGCTTGCAAGGACACTGCCATGCTGCGGGTGGGAGGGAACACAGATTTAGCCTTTCACGGGAGAAAACCAGTGAGTAGCACATGGTCATGGCAGTGATGGGTACAACCCAAGACCCAGCATAGCCACTTCTTGACAACAGCTGTGTACACCCTGGAGCCTGCCTCACTGATGGCGGCTCAGAGAGGCACGTGGGACTTGGGAGGCAGCAGTGTCTGTAACAGCCCTACACTGGGAACAGCCCAAATGCCCCAAATGCCTCAGGGGTGGTCGGACAACCATGCTGCCCTCCGGGCCAAGAGAGTGTTATGGTTTGGAAGTGAGACCGTGCAAGAAGGTTCAGAGGAGAAATGGTTGGGTTGTGAGAACCTTAACCCAACCAGTGAATTCATCCCCTGATCGGGATTAACTGAGTGGTAACTGAAGTGGTAGGGTGAGGCTGGAGGAGGCGGGAATTGAGGCATAGCTGTGGGGTATATATTTTGTGTCTGGAGAGTGGTGTCTCTCTCTCTCTCTCTCTCTCTCTCTCTCTCTCTCTCTCTCCCCCCCGCTTCCTGATCACCATGTGAGCTGCTTCCCTCTCCCACTCTCTTCTGCCATGATGTCCTACCTCACCTTGAGCCCCAAGGATTGGACCCGGCTATCCATAGCTGAGACCTCTGAAACCATGAAGGGCCCCCAAATAAACATTAACTGCCTTACACTTGTTCTGATCGAGTCCTTTAGTCACAGCAGAGAAAAACCTGACTAAAACAGAGAGCAACGCCCCCTCACCCCAAGCTCATCAAGCTGTGGAGGGGGGGTGGGGACTTGAGCACCCTCCTCCCAGCTGAATGCCTCTCCTTACACACACTTAGGCAGAGGCCCCAGAGACCCCGGTTATGTCTCTGACAAGAAGAGGCAGGGACTCGCCAAAGGACAGGCAGTAAGATAATACAGGCCCAAGGAGAAGAAACTGGTTCAAAGCCACAGAAACTGGTTCTTGAGCCTTGGGTCTTGGGTCTTGCAGCCGGCACAGCAGGAAAGGCCTGGGCAAACCCAGGAGCTAGGTCACCCTCCTATGCGAGGGCAGTGAAGCACATAGGCCTGTGGTATACCCATCGTGCTCCAGTGGGATGGGCAGTGCCAGATAGATAGATGGTGGACCCTCGGCGGGGTGGCATGGTGAGCACACATTCCCGCACGTATCTACTTCATGGAATCACACCTGGACCTGGTGCCCTGGCCTGGCCCAGAGACCAGAACAATCCTATCCTGGGTGGGGATGGAATCAAGGACTGCAGGCAAAGAAGCCCCTGAGAGCCTGCTCCCCACCCCTGGCCAGAACGCAGAGCTGGTGGGCCCACCCCAGGCCGCTTCCTAGAGGACACCTTGGGCGCAGCCCCCTCGCCGTGCTGGCGCCCCGAGGGCACATCCAGAAGGAGCAGGGGACAGGGCTGGACCCAGACGGACCGGGTGGGGAGAGCCAAAGGCGTGGGGTCTCCAGACACCGACACCCAGACACCCCCTCCCCCCCGGGGGGGGGCTCCACCTGTGCCAGGGCGGAGGCGGGGGAGGGAGGAGGAGCAGGTGACGTCACCCGCGGTCCCTGGGTGCCCGCGGCGGCGGCGACAGCCCGGCCGCGTGACCCGTGCGCGCCAATGGCCCGGCGGTCTCCGGGGCGACGCGGAGGGTCCGCGCTCCACCGCCACCGCGCCCCCGCCCCGCGTCCGCACTGCAGAGAGCGGTGGCGAGCAGGCGCCGGCGCACTGGCCCACGTGCCGCGCCGGGAGAGCGAGAACTGGACGCAGAGCCAGCGACAGGGCGAGGGAACGAGGGGCGACCGACCCCGCCGCCGCCGCCGCTCTGCTCAGCCCGGAGGAGCCCGCGCCGCAGGGGCCCGGACCAGGGAGGACCCCGCCCCAGCAGGAGGTACCGTACCCCGGGAGGGGCCGCTCGGGCCAGGGAGACCCCGCGGCCCTCCGCCCGCGCCGGCCCAGCCACAGCAGCCCG